>NW_027394294.1:0-327621 GCF_049309525.1 Garra rufa
CGTTTGTACGGTGACCTGGAGGGGACATCTTCTTCGGACATTATTCGTTTATATTCGTTAATTTTCCTATCATTTCGATCTCTTATATATATATATATATATATTAGTGGTGGGCATAGATTAATTTTTTTAATCTAGATTAATCTAGATTAAATCTTGAAATTAATCTAGATTAATCTAGATTAAAATGGCTAATTTGAATTCTTCTGAAAGCATTCAGAATATGTGTGCTACCCAAATAATGACTAAAAGTAAGTCTTTGAGAACGGGTTTCTCAAGCCAGGTGGCGCATTAGACCAGGCGCTCATCTCTTGTTTCCAAAATGCATTACAAACTGCTTGACAATTGCATTTAAAACACAATTAACTATACAAACTTGTGTAACCAAGTACTTCTGCGCAAAAGGCTGTACGACGTGCGCGTTCCAGTAAAATATACAGGTGCGCGGGTATGGATAGCCTATCTGCGTGCATCTTACAAAAAACTGCGTTGCTTTTAGAAGCGTCAATTCAGTTGTTGCATATATGTCTTTATTTTGGGATTATCAAAGTAAATTATAACTCAAACTTGAGATTTTACTGGGGCACAGCAGATTTTCACTGAGGCACGTGCCCCAGTAAAAAGGGTCTAGCAACGCACACACCTGCCCTGAAGCGGCTTCATAACTGCATCCATGTCTGCGCGTCTCATTTGATGTGGTAATTTCACAGAAGTTGAAGACTCGTTCTCGCCCCCTACATTGCAATTCAACTAGATATCCATTATCCGCGCTAAAATATCAAAGTGAAAGTCATCATATCTTGCGTAGTTTAGACCCAGCTCCCAACCCAACTTTGAGAATAGATTAACGGCGATATTTTTTTTATCGCGCGATAAGAGTCTCACGTTAACGCAGCACGTTAACGCCGATAACGGCCCACCACTAATATATATATATATATATATATCTTTTTTCTAATTAATAGATAACCTATAAAGTGTTTCATTGTCGAGTGAATCATTCACGTTCCATTTGTAAATCGTTTATGGTCACACACGGGCATTAATACAATCATAAAGGCAAAACCTTATTGGCTTAATTGTCGTTTACAATATTTGCTAAATATACGGCAAATAGGATATACAGAACGTTATTTAGGTTAAGCGATTCACAATAAACAAAAAAGTAGATAGCTCTAAATCACTTTATTATTATTAATAGGCTATTATTATTTTAATATCTGGTTAGGGCTATTTATTTTTAACACCTGACAATTATGCCAATAAAGTTTTGAATTTTTGATTGTGTTTATCCCCGTGTGTGACGATAAATGAGCATGTTTTCATTTACAAATGAAACTACGTGAATGATGCATTCCTCAGTAAAACAGTTTAGTAATTATATAGTCTAGTCTATTAATTTGACGAAACAAAATAAAATGTGTTCAATTCAACCTTTAAACTACATTCCAGTAAAATTCAGTCATATAGCATATGTCAAGCATTTACAGCATCATTTACATGAACGTTAAGTAAAGAGAGCAAAATTAAGGGTGGGGGAAACGAATATAAACGAAAATAAAAATATATACAATAATAACTGGCTAATAGTAATAATAATGATAATGATGATAATATTAATACCAACACGGAAAAAAATACTATCAGTTAAGGAATGTAGGCCTATTTCACTGTGTGACGATAAATTATTTCCAAATGAAACTACGTGAATAATTAACTCTTCAATGATTTGTATATTAATTGCAATTTGCAATTGTGTTAAGTGCACTTTTGGGAAAGGCACGTGAAACAATAACGAACGTTCACAAAATGACTCGTAGAAAACGCTTTTAAGCACTAAAATTAATCGAAACACAGCCCAGAATGTTATGTAAAGAGATCAAAATGAAGTTGAAAATAATGAATATAAACGAATAATACAGAAAAAAAGAGGATCAGTTAATGGACAAGACTGTGTGTGATGCATGAAATGTTTCTTGTAGGGCTTTTTAATTTGAAGTACATGTAATATTTATTCATGATACACTTGTGAATGCTGTCTAAATCGCGCACAGACAGCATTGGCATATACAGCATCGCCTATATAATTATGTAATATTGTATTAATTTCTATAACAATTAATATAATAATTTCTTAACTCAAAATGAAATATTAATAAACCTATCTCTGATAATCCCGGGTTACTATGCTCACTCAGGTTTATTTATGCATTAAACTCGTGTTTATGCATTTTTATCAGTATTATCAGTATTATTTTATGTTTTTGATAACAGCAGATTCTGAACAACAACTTTAAAAAAGCTTATTTATTCAAGTGATCATTAATGTACATTTTATTTTCATTTTACAGTTTTGCCAATGCTTAGACATTTTTAAACAACTTTATACATTGTTACATTCCAGTATGCCCACCCTGATGTTTCACCACAGCCGGAAGAACTTTAAACAGTCTGTTTATGTACTTGTTGCATGCCACTGCTGTAAGTTCCTCAAACCAGAATTTATTTATGGCATCAATTAAGTCAGACTTTGTAGTTGGTTTTGCTACTTTTCGAATATAATCTTTCAGAGCATGCCACACCATTTCAATGGGATTAATGTCGGGGGATTCGGCGGGAGTCTTCACCCAAACCAGTGGGTGTCGCTGTTTCGCTGTTTCCCTGCTTCCTGTTTGCCTTGCTGCAGAGTGGTCTGTTTGTTTGTTTGTAGCTCTCTGCAGCTTCGTTTTTCTACTGGATTTTCTACTGGATTCTCTATCTTATTGTTAATTCTGCCGTTTTAAATTGATAGATATAGCTTAACTTAATTTCTGGTCTTATCCATCAAACTAATCTGACTAATTTGATTGTTCGCCTTACTCTATAATCACGAGTGCAGCGCGTTAGCATTCCATAGCCGGTTAATTTGCCGCTCGCACTCCATTCACGCTTTTAACTCTTGTTTACTATTTTTAGCATTGCGCTGGCCGGTTAACTTGCCATCTGCGTTCCATTCACGTTTTTATTTATTTTTTCTCGTGTTTAATATCGTTAGTACTCTTTTAGCCGGTTCCGTTCCGTTTTTTCTCCCCCTGATCTGTTCTTCAGGAACTCTAACAACATTGGTAAGTTGAAATCATTCTACAATCACGGTGAGTAATGGCTTCTTCTCCTACAATTGTAGTCTGCACTGCTTGCCACATGTATAGCTTATCTATCTCTGTCAGCAGTGAGCCTTATACATGTGATAAATGCGGGAATATAGTCAGGCTGACAGAGAAGATTTCAGAACTAGAGTCACGCATCCAAACTTTAATGGAGGATAGTAAGAATGTGAGGGCCTTAGATACGGTTTTGGATGCGACTAGCTCAGAAAGCCCTGTACATTGTTCGGTTCCTGGTAACAACGCCCATGCAGCAGGGCAATTGGGTGACTGTGAGGCGGCATAGTCGAGGGTCAAAACACCGTTCTACCGTTCCGATCAGAACATCAAACAGGTGAAGTGCTTTAAAAGTAATGAGGAGTATTTTAAAGTTAATTCTTTGTTTTATGGGGAGCCAGTGAAGTTGTTGCAAAGTAGAGGTGATATGGTGAAAGGTCGGAGTCTGAGTTATGATCCGAGCTGCAGAATTTTGGAGGAGCTGCAGTTTCTGGAGGGATTTATTAGGAAGACCAAAGAGAAGTGAATTGCAGTAATCAATCCGGGAAGTGACAAGGCTGTGCACGAGGATAGCAGTGGTATGGGGGTTGAGTGAGGGACGGAGACGAGAGATATTGCGTAAGTGAAAGTATGCAGATCGAGTGATGGTGTTGATGTGTGACCGAAAGGATAATGTGCTGTCAAGGATGACGCCCAGGCTCTTGACTTGAAGGGAAGGTAAAACAGATAAGTTATTAATAACAATTGAAGAGCATTTAGATTTGGATAGAATGGAGGGGGTCCCTATGAGAAGGACTTCAGTTTTAGAACTATTAAGTTTGAGAAAGTTGGCGGAGAACCAGGAGTGAATTTCTTGTAAGCAGAGGGTAAGGGAGGATGGAGGGAGAGACTCGATTGGTTTAGTGGAGAGGTAGAGCTGGGTGTCATCAGCATAACAGTGAAAATGGATGTTGTATTTACGGAATATGTAACCGAGTGGAAGAATGTAAATGATGAAGAGGAGGGGTCCCAGGACAGAGCCCTGAGGGACACCAGCAGAAACAGGGGAAGAGTCAGACCTATGAGATTTAAGTTGGATAAACTGTGTGCGACCAGATAAATATGAAGTGAACCAGGCAAGGGGAGTGTTGATCAAACCGATGTAGGAGAGTCTGTCAAGGAGGATAGAGTGAGAAATAGTATCGAACGCTGCTGTGAGATCAAGGAGAATGAGAATGGAGAGCAAACCAGAATCGCAGGCTATAAGCAGGTCGTTGGTTATTTTAAGGAGGGCTGTTTCAGTGCTGTGAAGGGGACGGAAACCGGATTGAAAATGCTCATAAATATTATTAGTAGTGAGATGGGAATGAAGTTGAGTAGCCACAGATTTTTCTAGAATTTTGGAAACAAAGGGAAGGTTTGAAATAGGACGAAGGTTATTGAAATTAGTGGGATCTAAGCCAGGTTTTTTCAGTATGGGTGAGATTATGGCTGTTTTAAATGATAGAGGGACAATACCAGAGAGGAGAGATGAATGAATAATGTTGGTAATGAGGGGAGCTAGAGAGGGAAGACAGGATTTCACCAGAGTGGTGGGGACGGGATCAAGCTGACAGGTTGAGGGTTTAGATTTGCAGATGAGTTCTGAAACATCTTGGATGGAGGGGAGGGTGAAGCTGAAAAATGTGGCTGATATGGGTAAATAAGGAAGGGAGAAGTCCACTCCAGCGGCTGCAGCTCCGGATGAGGTCAGGTATTGGTGAATATCAGAGGTTTTAGAGACAAAAAAGGACATGAGCGAATTACAAAAGTCAGAGGATTGTATGTGATGAGGAAGAGAATCGGGGGGTTTCGTTATAGTGGTAAGGAGTGAGAAGAGGGTTTTGGAACTATGTTGATTTGAGTGAATTAGATCAGAGTAGTAGACAGATTTGGCAGAGGAAAGGTGATTCTTGTATTCAATAACATGGTTGTTGTACATTTCTTTATGTATAGTGAGACCAGTTCTGTTGTAAAGTCGTTCAAGTTGGCGTCCTTTGGATTTAAGTTTGTGGAGGGCAGGGGTGAACCAGGGTGCAGAGCGTGCGAAGGAGACAGATCTGGACTTCAGTGGAGCATGGGTCGTCCAAGAGGTTATGGAGCGTGCTATTATAATGAAGGACCAGAGCATCCGGAGAACTATTGGGATAAGTACTGAGGTAGTTATTAATGTCTGAGGAGAAAGTGGTAATGTTAATGTCTTTTATTTTGCGAAAAGAAATAGTTCGGGGGAGGATGATTTTAGAAAGGGTGAGATTAATGTTAAAAGTAATGAGCACATGGTCAGAATAAGGAAGTGAATGAGGTTTACAGACCGTGGGGGTGATGCCAGAGCAACAGACCAAGTCCAGAATGTGATTTTTACAGTGAGTTGGGAAATGTATAAATTGTTGCAAACCAAAACTTTCTAAGCAGGATGAAAACTCTTTAGAGAGAGCATTATTGACATTGTCCATATGGGTATTAAAGTCACCAAGAATAATAGCATTGTGAGCCAGAGATGAAAAATGTGTCAGCAGCTGAGAAAAGTCATTTAAAAAATCCTTGTTCTGTTTTGGTGGGCGGTAGATGATGGCAATAACTGTAGGAGTAGGTCCAGGGAGAAGGGAGGCAGAGTACTCAAAGGAGGAGAACGTAGGAGCAGCAAACACAGGAACGACTTTCCAACTCTCGCGGTGTATCATCGCGAGACCTCCACCCCGGCGGCCGCACGTGCGGGGCTGGCAGATGTAAACAAACCCGGGCGGAGTGGACTCGTTCAGTTAAGTTAATACCTACTTACATCCAAATTTGCACCTAAAATACCTGTACATAGTAATGGCATATTCTGTATATTGTGTTTTTGCTATTTTGCACTTTGCACTTTGTCTTGTGTACTTGTATATTGTTCTTTTTTATAATCTATGTCTTGTCTTGTCACTGTCACTCTGTTGCACTGTGGAGCTGCTGTCACTAAAACAAATTCCTAGTATGTGTAAACATACCTGGCAATAAAGCTCATTCTGATTCTGATTCTGATTCTGAAAAAACGGTGATGTGCTCGAAGTTTTCCCTAATGTATGGGGCAGCAGTTTCTGTTACAATAGCATTTTCAAAGAAAGACCGGTCCATTATGCCTTCGAAGATTGCAATCGGTCCCGGACCCAGTCTGGATATTGCTCCCCAAACATGAACTTTTAGCGGGTGCTTTGGCTTTGGTTTAGACACGTGTCTCCCACTCCTACGAAATGACATGGTGGCAAAGCGGTCCAAAGCCACTGTTGTTTCATCAGTGAAAATGACATCGTGAAATGACTCCTCCTCAGCAATCCATTTTTGGGCTTGTTGGAGACGTAACTCTTTATTTTTGTCTCTGATCATGGGACAATGTTGAGTTTTCCCATACTTCCACCCAAGCTTTTGCCTTATCCTCCGAATGGATTGCTCGCTTATTTCCACTCCGCTGTCACGCCATAGCTGTTTTTTCACGGAACATGACACCAGTTCATCATTCTGATGAGTGATATTCTCTATGGATAGGACAATGTCCTTAAAATCAAGGGCAAAACAGAAAATAGTTAAACATTTGACAGTTTATGCATAACCACCACTTTGCATTAACCAGTATTTAGGCCAGTGTTTGTGTTCGCGTCATGCAGTGGGTAACTTACTCCGTTATTTTGCGAGGATTACGTTTGTGTGATGATCTTTCTTTGTAGTGTCTCCGGATAGTGCTCAATGTAGCGTGTACACCAATGGATTTCAGATGTCGGGATATTTCTTGAATAGAACTTCCAGCAGACCTCACCTTTTGGTCATTGTGAGATGACTTTACAGATGGATGGACTGTATATATTCGTACAGTGTGTCAGGGGTGTGGACACTAATGTTTTGTGATAAGAGGGTGTATCATAGGTGGAGCGTGTGAGGAAAGCTTTCCCCTTTTCCCTGGCATGCATTTGAATGCTGAATCCGCAATTAAACCGAATGCTACACAGTTGGACCCCCCCCAAAAACAGTCTCAATAATATGTTGATTACAAGGCAACAGGCAGCATTCACCCCCATCCCCATTCGGCTATTCATAAACATTTCGCTCTTTATACTGCCGCTGATCGCCTCATTAACTGCTACTTTTAAAATAACTGAAAAAAACAAATAGTTCCCACTTCCCTTTGTGTCGAAATTGACACGGCTCATGGCTAGTGTTTGCATATTTCTTTCTATTGTGCAACCAGATTACTATTATATACTGTGCTGATAGTTCTGATCATTTTTTTTTTTTTTTTTTATCGGACAATGCAACCTGAACTTTAAATTCAAAGTAGCCTAAAATAGCTGGATCTGCCAGTCCAGTGAAGGATGCGTCTGTCCCTCACTTTCAACTTTCTCAACTCCCGTTTACTCCACCGCCATCTAACAGCATTTTCACACCAGTGATACTAAATATTCTTGCAAACTGTCTAAACTTCAATATACAGTACAGATCTGGCCATTAAAAATGCGTCTATTTTCACGCGGCAGCCTGCAATTCGGCACGCGTCCTACCGCAGCGGCTTTTTTTGATTTTTTTTACAACGTTGTTGCACTTCATATAATATCCACCAGGTGGCGCAAGGAACAACATTCTGTAGCCAAACACCATGGCCAGCTCTAGGGGGCGTTGGTCACAAATACCAGTACAATAGTTCAATGATTCCTCTTTCCTGAAATTATGGTTCAAACCAATAGCAAAAAGATAGCCTATTCATAAGCAGGTGCAGTTGTATTGTTGTTTTGTTTTCTTTCTTTGTTTTCCTGACGAACATTTATTAGACTGCATCGGAAATAGAAATGTTAATTTCAGTTTAACGACCAGATTGTGTTAAATTACATTTAAATTTAAATTGAAACGTGGCTGTGTCACATTAATAACAGCTAAATTCGTTTTGAGGGGTTAATTGTACACAAGCAAAAAGCAGCAGAAACATCACAACGTCACGCGCAGAGCTTATGCACAGAGAAAACCCCCAAAAAGCTGTATGTAAAATAAATAAAAATGCCCATATGCGAAATGTAATTTTCTTAATGAATAATAATTTAACAAAACGAAATAAAATAAAATTAATAAGTAGCAAGCCTATATGCAGAATTGTAGGCAATTTCTGTGTTGCGCCCTTAAACTAGCATCTCGTTTCCATTTTTTTTTTTTACAAATAGCATACACATCTGTTTTTTCGTTGTGATTGTATACAAATAACAGAAATATGTAAAATAGCATAGTTTTGAGCAATCCCGTACTCTTGAAGGAGTATTGTAAGCTGTATCCACTTAATTAAAGGGGGAAAAAAGTGATCCTGACGGCGCCGCGGGCAGTTGAATAACTCGACAACTTTCACCTTCAGAATAAAATACATTATATATTTCAGCGTTTTAAAGCAACATCAAATTAAGATATGCATGTTTAAGAGGTAGTTCGTCTTTTTCTTTTTCTAAGATACACAATTTTAGATACACTGACAATTAATTTGAGTAGAGACAAATAGAAATGGAGAGGATAAATATAAACTACAGTTTTTATAGAGTTAAAAATTAATTAATTTATTTATTTATTATTATTATTATTAGTATTATTTTGATTTGTTTTTGCGATTTAGGTGCTTAGAAATTTATTCTAAGTAGGCAGCGGGCAAATAATATAGTTAATATAGCGGGAGCGGGTGGATGCGGAATAAAACCTTGTGGAATCGGGACTGGAAAAGCACTTTGTTATATCCTATAGACTATACTTCATCATCAAGCATGGGCGTCGGAAGCAAAATAAATGTAAAAACAGAAAAAAATACTTTAGTATATGCCATTTTCTGTAGTCTGGTGCCTTTTATTTAATGTTTTTACACAATGCAAATAGGCCATATTTACAAATATTACAAAAGATGGCTATTGTGCATCATTTTCAGTGGCGCAAGTGATAATACGAGTAACATATTGTTTTTGACGCGGGAGACCCGAGTTCGCATCCGCCTTTTGGTGAAATCATTTTCGAAATCGTCTCCCTTTTCACTTATATCATATCGGAAAGGCATTTGTTTATTTGTAAATTAATGAAACAATTGAAAAGTTGAAATAAAGTATCAACTAGGGTTAGGTCACCTAACTTAAGTGTATCTGAGCACTATACTGTACTTTTAGGAGTGTTAATAATTAATTTTATTATTATTATTATTATTATTATTATTATTATTATTGTCTTTAGATTTGTTCTTACATTTTTGATGCTGTACATTAAGATGGCGCACTGCCCATGCAGTTTTTTTTTTTTTTTTCTTAAAAACTAATTGAAATGAAAGGGAAGAAACCCATGTAGATTTGGCCTAATGTCCATGTAAATACTATAGCCTAGTATTATATCCTAATATAGAAAATAATTTAGACAAATAAACAGAAGGCTCACTTTTCAAAACAATAAAGCTTATATGACTGACAACGAATACAGTTGTTAAGTAACAAAAGTGCTCCTGTGAGTTATGCAATTTTTCCCCACCTTTTTTCTTTTTCTTTTTTTTAAAGTGGAAAAGTAGTTCTTCTATTTCGAAGAAGATCGTTAAGCCTGGAACCAGGCTTAAGTCTGTTCTGGGAAACCAAAGGGAAGTGTTTTTTTTTTTTTTTTCTTTTTTTTCAGTTTTCTGAAAAGTAGCCGTTAATGAGGCATCAGCGTTAAGCGGCATGCAGTATAAAGAGCGAAATGTTTATGAATGGCAGAGTGGGGGTGGGGTGGGGTGTTGAATGCTGTCTTTGCCTTGTTGTAATCAACATTTGGAGACTATTTTTGGGGGTGCTGGGGGCGGATTCCGACTGCATTCAGTTGCATTTCGAATTCAGCATTCAAATGCATGCCAGGGAGAAGGGGAAAGCTTTCCTCACTCGCTCCACTTTTTTCAAAACATTAGTGTCCACGGCCCTGACACCAGTGATGCGCGGGTCAGTGGATAAACAACCCGAACCCGACCGACGTTTTCAACTAACCCGCCCGCAACTCGGACCGCCGAATAAAAAAATAAAATATTGTACCCGACCCGCCTCCTGACCCGCATGTTTAATATTAGAGTGATTATGCTGTGGAGATGCGGTCTGAAATATCCTGACATCTGAAATCCATTGGTGTACAAGCTACTTTAAAATAAAATAATGTGTCCTGTTGTAAAGTCGTTGCCGTATTGTTGTGTACGAAGTTCAGATGTTATTATTTTAAGAAATGTATATTAATATGTTTTAGGATTCTCCTTATTTTTGTTTTAGACATCCATCAATTACGGTGAATAAAAAAATGCCGCGCTGGTGGAAACAAGACTTTCGCTTCTTTTGAGACCGGTGTTCGGACGTTTTTCTAAAAAAAAAAAAAAACTAAAACTCTGTCATTTATGGTCATAAAAACAGAAGCTGAACATAATTCAAAACTGTAAAGTATTTGCTGATTAAAGAAAACATGAAGGATGCCGCTTAATATTTGGCTTTTACGTGAACTTTAAAGCATATCCCTCATTCCATTTGTTTTCTTTGTTTTGTAATTTTATATTATTTTCGTGAAAGGTATTTTTGCTCAACATGCATTTCTCGTGGCCACGAGTTTAATGAATAAACAAACCTGCGTGACATTAGTAACCCAGAATTATTTGAGATATTTTATTTTGAGTTAAGAAATTATTATATTAATTGTTATTGAAATTAATACAATATTAAATAATTATATATTCGATGCTGTATATGCTAATGCTGTCTGTGCGCAATGTAGACAGCTTTCACAAGTGTTTACATGTATTACATGTAGGCCTACTTCAAATTAAATAGCCCTGCAAGAAACATTTCATGCATCCCACAATCTTGTCCATTGACTGACCTTCTTTTTTTCCGTAATATTTGTATTATTCGTTTATATTCGTTATTTTTTCCTTCATTTTGATCTCGTTACATAACATTCTGAATGTAAATGATACTGTAAAGGTTCTATGACTGGGTTTTTACTGGAATGCAGTTTAAAGCTTAAATTTAACATATATTGTATTTTATTTAGTCTAATTAATAGACAAATAATTGAAGAGTGAATCATTCACGTAGTTTCATTTGGAAATAATTTATCGTCACACGGTAAAATAGGCCTACATTCCTTCTATTCACTAATAGTCTTTTTTTCGTATTTGTCTTAATATTATTATCATTATCATTAGTATTACTATTACTAATATTATTTTTATTAGCCTGTTATTTTTGTATATATTTTTATTTCCGTGCGTTTCCACCCCTTAATTTGGCTCTCTTTAACGTTCATGTAAATGATTCTGTACATGCTTGACATATGCTATATGACTGATTTTTACTGGAATGTAGTTTAAAGGTTGAATTGAACATATTTTATTTTGTTTCGTCTAATTAATAGACTAGACTATATAAATACTAAACTGTTTTACTGAGAAATGAATCATCACGTAGTTTCATTTGTAAATGAAAACATGCTCATTTATCGTCACACACGGGGATAAATACAATCAAAAAGTCAAAACGTTATTGGCATAATTGTCAGGCGTTAAAAATAAATAGCCCTAACCAGGTATTGAAATAATAATAACCTATAATAATAAATAAATAATAAGTGATTTAGAGCTATCTACTTTTTTCTTTATTGTGAATCGCTTAACCTAAATAACTTTCTGTATATGCTATTTGGCATATATTTAGCAAATATTGTGAACGACAATTATGCCAATAAAGTTTTGACTTTATGATTGTATTAATGCCCGTGTGTGACCATAAACGATTTACAAATGGAACGTGAATGATTCACTCGACAATGAAACACTATAAAGGTTATAATTAGACTAAAAATGAATATATATATATATATATATATATATATATATATATTTAAAATCCCAGCCATAGCATAATCAAAGCTTTAATGGCATGTCAGCATTTATCATTTAGATTCGGAATGTTAAGAGATCGAAATTAAGGGGGACATAATGAATATAAACGAATAATAAATTTATTACAGAAAAAAGAGGATCAATTAATGGATAAGACTTTAGGATGCATAAAATGTTTCTTGCAGGGCTATTTAATTTGAAGTACTTATGTAATATTTATTCTTGATAAACTTTTGAATGCTGTCTACATCGCGCACAGACATTCGCATATACAGCATTGCCTATTGTTAATATATAACGTAATATTGCATTAATTTCTATAACAATTAATATAATCATTTCTTAACTCAAAATAAAAAATATTAACAAACCTATCTCTGATAATCCTGGGTTATGGTTACGCAGGTTTGTTTATGCATTAAACATAAGGATGTCGTTACCTCGACAAAATAATCTTGTGGCCACGACATAATATGACATTCCCAGGAATTAATATCTCGTGGCAATGACAAAAAGTAATATGACGTTCCTACGAATTCATTTGTGTGGCCACGACAAACATAAGTGAACCGAAGGTGTCCCCTCCAGGTTACCGTACCCTTTAGTTTGCAGCAATGTTTTCAGCCTGCTCCAGTCCAGTGCGTTACATGACTGCCCCCTACTGATCATGTCTTTCCTATGTCATTGTATTTTCCGTGTTCCCTTGGAATACACCGGCGTCACGCGAGACCACTTTACTTCCCGCCCGCATTTTAAATGGCCAGATCTGTACATGAAGACACTAGAGGTTGTACACTGCATGAAAAAGGGGGTTTTCGTCAGTTAACGACACTGTGAATTGTCGCAGAAGTTTCAGGTTAATGGCTGTTAATATTTTTAGCCCCCTTAACCTACCCCCAAACCTAAAGCTACCCATTTTATAGCAAATATAAAAGAATATAAATCGTAACTGACAAAAATATATGCAGGGAAATTACCATTTTTACTAACAATATAGCATAAAAATATTTTTATAGTCACTAATCACACTCCTACCTCTAAACCTAATGTTAACCATATTCAAGTTCAAGTTCAAGTTCAAGTAGGTTTTATTGTCATTCCAACCATATACAGTTCAGAACACAGTGAAACGAAACAACGTTCCTCCAGGACCAAGGTGCTCTCTCAGTACAGTAATAATAATAAAAAAAAAACATGACAGACAAAAAATTGCAATTACAATCATTTATTTAATGCAAAATATCAACAGCCATACCAAAAAGTAATCCAAATGGCGATGTTTTTGCAGCCGCAGTCCTCTCTGGCAGAATACAGTAGGTTTTGTTTGAGGTGCAGAGCGGAATTAAAGTTATTATTCGCTAAATATTAT
Organism: Garra rufa; assembly: GCF_049309525.1. Classification (NCBI taxonomy): domain Eukaryota; kingdom Metazoa; phylum Chordata; class Actinopteri; order Cypriniformes; family Cyprinidae; genus Garra; species Garra rufa. The sequence continues at coordinate 13,406 of NW_027394294.1, forward strand.
CCAGATTATTTTCCTGATCCTCTCCGTAAATGCGGCCAAAGAGTAGCAAAGAGTAGCAAACATAGCAAACATTTATGGTCGTGTGTTCATAATTCATGTATAGCAAACATATATTTTCATAATTCAGGTATAGCAAACATATATGGTCGTGTGTTCATAATTCAGGTATATCAAACATATATGGTCGTGTGTTCATAATTCAGGTATAGCAAACATATATGGTCGTGTGTTCATAATTCAGGTATATCAAACATATATGGTCGTGTGTTCATAATTCAGGTATAGCAAACATATATTTTCATAATTCAGGTATAGCAAACATATGGTCGTGTGTTCATAATTCAGGTATAGCAAACATATATTTTCATAATTCAGGTATAGCAAACATATATGGTCGTGTGTTCATAATTCATGTATAGCAAACATATATGGTCGTGTGTTCATAATTCATGTATAGCAAACATATATTTTCATAATTCAGGTATAGCAAACATATATTTTCATAATTCATGTATAGCAAACATATATGGTCGTGTGTTCATAATTCATGTATAGCAAACATATATTTTCATAATTCAGGTATAGCAAACATATATGGTCGTGTGTTCATAATTCAGGTATATCAAACATATATGGTCGTGTGTTCATAATTCAGGTATAGCAAACATATATTTTCATAATTCAGGTATAGCAAAGATATATGGTCGTGTGTTCATAATTCAGGTATATCAAACATATATGGTCGTGTGTTCATAATTCAGGTATAGCAAACATATATGGTCGTGTGTTCATAATTCAGGTATAGCAAACATATATTTTCATAATTCAGGTATAGCAAACATATATGGTCGTGTGTTCATAATTCAGGTATAGCAAACATATATTTTCATAATTCAGGTATAGCAAACATATATGGTCGTGTGTTCATAATTCAGGTATAGCAAACATATATGGTCGTGTGTTCAGAATTCATGTATAGCAAACATATATGGTCGTGTGTTCATAATTCATGTATAGCAAACATATATTTTCATAATTCAGGTATAGCATACATATATTTTCATAATTCATGTATAGCAAACATATATGGTCGTGTGTTCATAATTCATGTATAGCAAACATATATTTTCATAATTCAGGTATAGCAAACATATATGGTCGTGTGTTCATAATTCAGGTATATCAAACATATATGGTCGTGTGTTCATAATTCAGGTATAGCAAACATATATGGTCGTGTGTTCATAATTCATGTATAGCAAACATATATGGTCGTGTGTTCATAATTCATGTATAGCAAACATATATGGTCGTGTGTTCATAATTCAGGTATATCAAACATATATGGTCGTGTGTTCATAATTCAGGTATAGAAAACATATATGGTCGTGTGTTCATAATTCAGGTATAGCAAACATATATGGTCGTGTGTTCATAATTCATGTATAGCAAACATATATGGTCGTGTGTTCATAATTCAGGTATATCAAACATATATGGTCGTGTGTTCATAATTCAGGTATAGCAAACATATATGGTCGTGTGTTCATAATTCAGGTATAGCAAACATATATGGTCGTGTGTTCATAATTCATGTATAGCAAACATATATGGTCGTGTGTTCATAATTCATGTATAGCAAACATATATGGTCGTGTGTTCATAATTCAGGTACAGATCTGGCCATTTAAAATGCGCGCGGGAAGTAAAGTGGTCTCGCGTGACGCCGGTGTATTCCAAAGGAACACGGAAAATACAATGACATAGGAAAGACATGATCAGTAGGGGGCAGTCATGTAACGCACTGGACTGGAGCAGGCTGAAAACATTGCTGCAAACTAAAAGGTACGGTAACCTGGAGGGGACACCTTCGGTTCACTTATGTTTGTCGTGGCCACACAAATTCGTAGGAACGTCATATTACTTTTTGTCATTGCCACGAGATATTAATTCCTGGGAATGTCATATTATGTCATGGCCACAAGATTATTTTGTCAAGGTAACGACATCCTTATGTTTAATGCATAAACAAACCTGCGTAACCATAACCCAGGATTATCAGAGATAGGTTTATTAATATTTTTTATTTTGAGTTAAGAAATGTTTTTATTAATTGTTATAGAAATTAATGCAATATTAAGTTATATATTAACAATAGGCAATGCTGTATATGCGAATGTCTGTGCGCGATGTAGACAGCATTCAAAAGTTTATTAAGAATTTATTACATATAAGTACTTCAAATTAAATAGCCCTGCAAGAAACATTTTATGCATCCTTAAGTCTTATCCATTAATTGATCCTTTTTTTCTGTAATAAATGTATTATTCGTTTATATTCAGTATGTCCCCCTTAATTTCGATCTCTTAACATTCCGAATCTAAATGATAAATGCTGTCATGCCATGAAAGCTTTGATTATACTATATGGCATATATTCATTTTTAGTCTAATTATAACCTATATAGTGTTTCATTGTCGAATGAATCATTCACGTTCCATTTGTAAATCGTATGGTCACACACGGGCATTAATACAATCATAAAGTCAAAACTTTATTGGCATAATTGTAGTTCACAATATTTGCTAAATATATGCCAAATAGCATATATAAAGTTATTTAGGTTAAGCGATTCACAATAAAGAAAAAAGTAGATAGCTCTAAATCACTTATTATTTATTCTTATTATAGGTTATTATTATTTCAATACCTGGTTAGGGCTATTTATTTTTAACGCCTGACAATTATGCCAATTACGTTTTGACTTTTTGATTGTATTTATCCCCGTGTGTGACGATACATGATGTTTTCATTTACAAATGAAACTACGTGAATGATTCACTCTTCAGTTATTTGTCTATTAGTTAGACTAAATAAAATACAATATATGTTAAATTTAACCTTTAAACTGCATTCCAGTAAAAACCCCAGTCATAGCACCTTTACAGTATCATTTACATTCAGAATGTTATGTAACGAGATCAAAATGAAGGAAAAAATAACGAATACAAACGAATAATACAAATATAATGGGAAAAAAAGAAGGTCAGTCAATGGACAAGATTGTGGGATGCATGAAATGTTTCTTGCAGGGCTATTTAATTTGAAGTAGGCCAACATGTAATACATGTAAACACTTGTGAAAGCTGTCTACATTGCGCACAGACAGCATTAGCATATACAGCATCGCCTGTATAATTATTTAATATTGTATTAATTTCTATAACAATTAATATAGGCAAACAATTTCTTAACTCAAAACGAAATATCTCAAATAATTCTGGGTTACTAATGTCACGCAGGTTGGTTTATTCATTAAACTCGTGGCCACGAGAAATGCATGTTGAGCAAAAATACATTTCACGAAAATAATATAAAGATTACAAAACAAAGAAAACAAATGGAATGAGGGATATGCTTTAAAGTTCACGTAAAAGCCAAATATTAAGCAGCATCCTTCATGTTTTCTTTAATCAGCAAATACTTAACATTTTTGAATTATATTCACCTTCTGTTTTTATGACAATAAATTTTGAATTTTGAATTCTTATTTTTTTTTTAGAAAAACGTCCGAACACCGGTCTCAAAAGTAGAAGCGAAAGTCTTGTTTCCACCAGCGCGGAATTTTTTTTATTCACCGTAATTGATGGATGTCTAAAACAAAAATAAGGAGAATCCTAAAACATATATATTTCTTAAAATAATAACATCTGAACTTCATACACAACAATACGGCAACGACTTTACAACAGGACACATTGTTTTATTTTAATTTTATTTTTTAGCTTGTACACCAATGGATTTCTGATGTCGGGATATTTCAGACTGCATCTCCACAGCTTAATCACTTTAGTATTAAACATACGGGTCAGGAGGCGGGTCGGGTACAGTATTCATTTTTTTTATTCTGCGGTCCGAGTTGCGGGTGGGTTATTTGAAAACGGTCGGGTTCGGGTTGTTTATCCACTGACCCGCGTGTCAGGTTGGACACTAATGTTTTGAAAAAAGTGGAGCGTGTGAGGAAAGCTTTCCCCTTCTCCCTGGCATGCATTTGAATGCTGAATTCGAAATGCAACTGAATGCAGTCGGAATCCGCCCCCAGCACCCCCAAGTCTCCAAATGTTGATTACAACAAGGCAACAGACAGCATTCAACACCCCACCCCACCCCCACTCTGCCATTCATAAACATTTCGCTCTTTATACTGCATGCCGCTTAACTCTGATGCCTCATTAACGGCTACTTTTCAGAAAACTGAAAAAAAAAAAAAAATACACTTCCCTTTGGTTTCCCAGAACAGACTTAAGCCTAGTTCCAGGCTAAAATGATGTAAATCGGAGCTGTTTAAAGATGAAAAAAAAAAAAAAAAAAAAAAAACTTTTACTGATCGTTGGTCGGAGATTCAACCCGCAGTTCGTGACTGGAAGCTGTTAAGAGAAAGACTTAATGAACTTCTCCGAAATAGAAGAACTACTTTTCCACTTAAAAAAAAAGAAAAAGAAAAAAAGGTGGAAAAAAATTGCATAACTCACTGGAGCACTTTTGATACTTAACAATTGTTGTATTCGTTGTCAGTCATATAAAGCTTTATTGTTTTGAAAAGTGAGCCTTCTGTTTATTTGTCTAAATTATTTTCTATATTAGGATATAATACTAGGCTATAGTATTTATGGACATTAGGCCAAATCTACATGGGTTTCTTCCCTTTCACTTCAATTAGTTTTTAAGAAAAAAGAAAAAAAAACTGCATGGGCAGTGCGTCATAATAATGTACGGCATCAAAATGTAAGAACAATCTAAAGACAACAATAATAATAATAATAATAATAACAATAATAATAATAAAATTAATTATTAACACTCCTAAAAGTACAGTATAGTGCTCAGATACACTTACGGTAGGTGACCTAACCCTAGTTGATACTTTATTTCAACTTTTCAATTATTTCATTAATTAACTAATAAACAAATGCCTTTCCGATATGATATAAGTGAAAAGGGAGACGATTTCGAAAATGATTTCACCAAAAGGCGGATGCGAACTCGGGTCTCCCGCGTCAAAAACGATATGTTACTCGTATTATCACTTACGCCACTGAAAATGTTGCAGTATAGCCGTCTTTTGTAATATTTGTAAATATGGAGTATTTGCATTGTGTAAAAACATTAAATAAAAGGCACCAGACTACAGAAAATGGCATATACTAAAGTATTTATTTTTCTGGGGGAGGACCCACCCACATTTATTTTGCTTCCGACGCCCATGCTTGATGAAGTATAGTCTACAGGATATAACAATAAAGTGCTTTTCCAGTCCCGATTCCACAAGGTTTTATTCCGCATCCACCCGCTCCCGCTATATTAACTATATTATTCGCCCGCTGCCCATTTAGAATAAATTTCTAAGCACCAAAATCGCAGAAACAAATCAAAATAATAATAGTAATAATACTAATAAATAAATTAATTAATTTTTAACTCTATAAAAACTGTAGTTTATATTTATCCTCTCCATTTCTATTCCTCTCTACTCAAATTAATTGTCAGTGTATCTAAAATTGTGTATCTTAGAAAAAGAAAAAGAGGAACTACCTCTTAAACATGCATATCTTAATTTGATGTTGCTTTAAAACGTTGAAATATATAATGTATTTTATTCTGAAGGTGAAAGTGGTCCAGTTATTTAACTGCCTGCGGCGCCGTCAGGATCACGTTTTTTTTCCCCCTTTTAATTAAGTGGATACAGCTTACAATACTCGTTCAAGAGTAAGGGATTGCTCAAAACTATGCTATTTTACATATTTCTGTTATTTGTGTACAATCACAACGAAAAAACAGATGTGTATGCTATTTGTAAAAAAAAAAAAAAAATGTAAACAAGATGCTGGTTCAAGGGCGCGTCACAGAAATTGCCTACAATTCTGCATATAGGCTTGCTACTTATTAATTTTATTTTATTTCGTTTTGTTAAATTATTATTCATTAAGAAATTTATATTTCGCATTTGGGCATTTTTATTTATTTTACATACAGCTTTTTTTGGTTTTCTCTGTGCATAAGATCTGCGCGTGATGTTCTGATGTTTATGCTGCTTTTTGCTTGTGTACAATTAACCCCTCAAAACGAATTTAACTGTTATTAATGTGTCACAGCCACGTTTCAATTTAAATGTAATTTAACACAATCTTGTCGTTAATAATAACTAAACGCGTCGGTTGTCGTTTGGAAAAAAAAAAAAAAAACAGAAATTAACATTTCTATTTTCAATGCAGTCTAATAAAAGTTCAACAGGAAAAAAATAAAAGAAAATAATAATAAAACTGCTCCTGCTTATGAATAAATTTTTGCTTGATGATGAAGTATCTAAATAGTCTATAGGATATAACAAAGTGCTTTTCCAGTCCCGCTTCCACGAGGTTTTATTCCGCATCCACCCGCTCTGCGCTATATTAACTATATTATTCGCCCGCGGCCCGCTTAGAATAAATTTCTAAGCACCAAAATCGCAAAAATACTGTAGTTTATATTTATCCTTCCCATTTCTATCTGTCTCTACTCAAATTAATTGTCAGTGTATCTAAAATTGTGTATCTTAGAAAAAGAAAAAGACGAACTACCTCTTAAACATGCATATCTTAATTTGATGTTGCTTTAAAACGCTGAAATATATAGCCTAATGTATTTTATTCTGAAGGTGAAAGTTGTCGAGTAATTTAACTGCCCGCGGCGCCGTCAGGATCACTTGATTTTTTTCCCCTTAATAAAGTGGATACAGCTTACAATACTCGTTCAAGAGTACGGCATTGCTTAAAACTATGATATTTTACATATTTATGTTATTTGTGTACAATCACAATAAAAATAAAAAAAAATTAAAAAAAAAAACGTGTAGGCTATTTGTAAAAAAAAAAAATTGGAAACAAGATGCTGGTTTAAGGGCGCATCACAGAAATTGCCTAAAATTCTGCATATAGGCTTGCTACTTATTAATTTGTTAAATTATTATTCATTCAGAAAAGAAAAACATATATTTCTTATGTGGGCCTATTTTATTTATTATTATATATAGGTTTATTGGGTTTTTCTCTGTGCATAAGCTCTGCGCGTGAGGTTCTGATGTTTATGCTGCTTCTTGCTTGTGTATAATTAATCCCTGAAAACGAATTTAGCGGTTTACGTCAGTTGTCGGTTGGAGAAATAAAATAACCGAAATTAACATTTCTGTTTCCGATGCAGTCTAATAAATGTTCGTCAGGAAAACAAAGAAAGAAAACAAAATAACAATACAACTGCACCTGCTTATGAATAGGCTATCTTTTTGCTATTGGTTTGAACCATAATTTCAGGAAAGAGGAATCATTGAACTATTGTACTGGTATTTGTGACCAACGCCCCCTAGAGCTGGCCATGGTGTTTGGCTACAGAATGTTGTTCCTTGCGCCACCTGGTGGATATTATATGAAGTGCAACAACGTTGTAAAAAAATCTAAAAAAGCCGCTGCGGCAGGACGCGTGCCCACGCGTGCCGAATTGCAGGCTGCCGCGTGAAAATAGACGCATTTTTAATGGCCAGATCTGTATAGCAAACATATATGGTCGTGTGTTCAGAATTCATGTATAGCAAACATATATGGTCGTGTGTTCATAATTCAGGTATAGCAAACATATATTTTCATAATTCAGGTATAGCAAACATATATGGTCGTGTGTTCATAATTCAGGTATAGCAAACATATATGGTCGTGTGTTCAGAATTCATGTATAGCAAACATATATGGTCGTGTGTTCATAATTCAGGTATAGCAAACATATATTTTCATAATTCATGTATAGCAAACATATATGGTCGTGTGTTCATAATTCATGTATAGCAAACATATATTTTCATAATTCATGTATAGCAAACATATATGGTCGTGTGTTCATAATTCATGTATAGCAAACATATATTTTCATAATTCAGGTATAGCAAACATATATGGTCGTGTGTTCATAATTCAGGTATATCAAACATATATGGTCGTGTGTTCATAATTCAGGTATAGCAAACATATATGGTCGTGTGTTCATAATTCATGTATAGCAAACATATATGGTCGTGTGTTCATAATTCATGTATAGCAAACATATATGGTCGTGTGTTCATAATTCAGGTATAGCAAACATATATGGTCGTGTGTTCAGAATTCATGTATAGCAAACATATATGGTCGTGTGTTCATAATTCAGGTATAGCAAACATATATTTTCATAATTCATGTATAGCAAACATATATGGTCGTGTGTTCATAATTCATGTATAGCAAACATATATTTTCATAATTCAGGTATAGCAAACATATATGGTCGTGTGTTCATAATTCAGGTATATCAAACATATATGGTCGTGTGTTCATAATTCAGGTATATCAAACATATATGGTCGTGTGTTCATAATTCAGGTATAGCAAACATATATTTTCATAATTCAGGTATAGCAAACATATATGGTCGTGTGTTCAGAATTCATGTATAGCAAACATATATGGTCGTGTGTTCATAATTCAGGTATAGCAAACATATATTTTCATAATTCAGGTATAGCAAACATATATTTTCATAATTCATGTATAGCAAACATATATGGTCGTGTGTTCATAATTCATGTATAGCAAACATATATTTTCATAATTCATGTATAGCAAACATATATGGTCGTGTGTTCATAATTCAGGTATAGCAAACATATATTTTCATAATTCAGGTATAGCAAACATATATGGTCGTGTGTTCAGAATTCATGTATAGCAAACATATATGGTCGTGTGTTCATAATTCAGGTATAGCAAACATATATTTTCATAATTCAGGTATAGCAAACATATATTTTCATAATTCATGTATAGCAAACATATATGGTCGTGTGTTCATAATTCATGTATAGCAAACATATATTTTCATAATTCAGGTATAGCAAACATATATGGTCGTGTGTTCATAATTCAGGTATATCAAACATATATGGTCGTGTGTTCATAATTCAGGTATAGCAAACATATATTTTCATAATTCAGGTATAGCAAACATATATGGTCGTGTGTTCATAATTCAGGTATATCAAACATATATGGTCGTGTGTTCATAATTCATGTATAGCAAACATATATGGTCGTGTGTTCATAATTCATGTATAGCAAACATATATTTTCATAATTCATGTATTGCAAACATATATGGTCGTGTGTTCATAATTCATGTATAGCAAACATATATTGTCGTGTGTTCATAATTCAGGTATAGCAAACATATATTTTCATAATTCAGGTATAGCAAACATATATGGTCATGTGTTCATAATTCATGTATAGCAAACATATATGGTCGTGTGTTCATAATTCAGGTATAGCAAACATATATTTTCATAATTCAGGTATAGCAAACATATATGGTCATGTGTTCATAATTCAGGTATAGCAAACATATATGGTCATGTGTTCATAATTCAGGTATATCAAACATATATGGTCGTGTGTTCATAATTCAGGTATAGCAAACATATATGGTCGTGTGTTCATAATTCAGGTATAGCAAACATATATTTTCATAATTCAGGTATAGCAAACATATATGGTCGTGTGTTCATAATTCAGGTATAGCAAACATATATGGTCGTGTGTTCATAATTCAGGTATAGCAAACATATATGGTCGTGTGTTCATAATTCATGTATAGCAAACATATATGGTCGTGTGTTCATAATTCATGTATAGCAAACATATATGGTCGTGTGTTCATTATTCATGTATAGCAAACATATATGGTCGTGTGTTCATAATTCAGGTATAGCAAACATATATTTTCATAATTCAGGTATAGCAAACATATATTTTCATAATTCAGGTATAGCAAACATATATGGTCGTGTGTTCATAATTCATGTATAGCAAACATATATGGTCGTGTGTTCATAATTCAGGTATAGCAAACATATATGGTCGTGTGTTCATAATTCAGGTATAGCAAACATATATTTTCATAATTCAGGTATAGCAAACATATATGGTCATGTGTTCATAATTCATGTATAGCAAACATATATGGTCGTGTGTTCATAATTCAGGTATAGCAAACATATATGGTCGTGTGTTCATAATTCAGGTATAGCAAACATATATGGTCATGTGTTCATAATTCATGTATAGCAAACATATATGGTCGTGTGTTCATAATTCATGTATAGCAAACATATATATGGTCGTGTGTTCATAATTCATGTATAGCAAACATATATATGGTCGTGTGTTCATAATTCATGTATTGCAAACATATATGGACGTGTGTTCATAATTCAGGTATAGCAAACATATATTTTCATAATTCAGGTATAGCAAACATATATGGTCATGTGTTCATAATTCAGGTATAGCAAACATATATGGTCGTGTGTTCAGAATTCATGTATAGCAAACATATATGGTCGTGTGTTCATAATTCAGGTATATCAAACATATATTTTCATAATTCAGGTATAGCAAACATATATGGTCGTGTGTTCAGAATTCATGTATAGCAAACATATATGGTCGTGTGTTCATAATTCAGGTATAGCAAACATATATTTTCATAATTCAGGTATAGCAAACATATATTTTCATAATTCATGTATAGCAAACATATATGGTCGTGTGTTCATAATTCATGTATAGCAAACATATATTTTCATAATTCAGGTATAGCAAACATATATGGTCGTGTGTTCATAATTCAGGTATATCAAACATATATGGTCGTGTGTTCATAATTCAGGTATAGCAAACATATATTTTCATAATTCAGGTATAGCAAACATATATGGTCGTGTGTTCATAATTCAGGTATATCAAACATATATGGTCGTGTGTTCATAATTCAGGTATAGCAAACATATATGGTCGTGTGTTCATAATTCAGGTATATCAAACATATATGGTCGTGTGTTCATAATTCATGTATAGCAAACATATATGGTCGTGTGTTCATAATTCATGTATAGCAAACATATATTTTCATAATTCATGTATTGCAAACATATATGGTCGTGTGTTCATAATTCATGTATAGCAAACATATATTGTCGTGTGTTCATAATTCAGGTATAGCAAACATATATTTTCATAATTCAGGTATAGCAAACATATATGGTCATGTGTTCATAATTCATGTATAGCAAACATATATGGTCGTGTGTTCATAATTCAGGTATAGCAAACATATATTTTCATAATTCAGGTATAGCAAACATATATGGTCATGTGTTCATAATTCAGGTATAGCAAACATATATGGTCATGTGTTCATAATTCAGGTATATCAAACATATATGGTCGTGTGTTCATAATTCAGGTATAGCAAACATATATGGTCGTGTGTTCATAATTCAGGTATAGCAAACATATATTTTCATAATTCAGGTATAGCAAACATATATGGTCGTGTGTTCATAATTCAGGTATAGCAAACATATATGGTCATGTGTTCATAATTCAGGTATATCAAACATATATGGTCGTGTGTTCATAATTCAGGTATAGCAAACATATATGGTCGTGTGTTCATAATTCAGGTATAGCAAACATATATGGTCGTGTGTTCATAATTCATGTATTGCAAACATATATGGTCGTGTGTTCATAATTCAGGTATAGCAAACATATATGGTCGTGTGTTCATAATTCATGTATAGCAAACATATATGGTCGTGTGTTCATAATTCATGTATTGCAAACATATATGGTCGTGTGTTCATAATTCAGGTATAGCAAACATATATGGTCGTGTGTTCATAATTCATGTATAGCAAACATATATGGTCGTGTGTTCATAATTCAGGTATAGCAAACATATATGGTCGTGTGTTCATAATTCATGTATAGCAAACATATATGGTCGTGTGTTCATAATTCATGTATAGCAAACATATGGTCGTGTGTTCATAATTCATGTATAGCAAACATATATGGTCGTGTGTTCATAATTCATGTATTGCAAACATATATGGTCGTGTGTTCATAATTCATGTATTGCAAACATATATGGTCGTGTGTTCATAATTCATGTATAGCAAACAAATATGGTCGTGTGTTCATAATTCATGTATTGCAAACATATATGGTCGTGTGTTCATAATTCATGTATAGCAAACATATATGGTCGTGTGTTCATAATTCAGGTATAGCAAACATATATGGTCGTGTGTTCATAATTCATGTATAGCAAACATATATGGTCGTGTGTTCATAATTCAGGTATATCAAACATATATGGTCGTGTGTTCATAATTCATGTATAGCAAACATATAATTTCATAATTCAGGTATAGCAAACATTTATGGTCGTGTGTTCATAATTCATGTATAGCAAACATATATGGTCGTGTGTTCATAATTCATGTATAGCAAACATATATGGTCGTGTGTTCATAATTCAGGTATATCAAACATATATGGTCGTGTGTTCATAATTCATGTATAGCAAACATATAATTTCATAATTCAGGTATAGCAAACATATATGGTCGTGTGTTCATAATTCATGTATAGCAAACATATATGGTCGTGTGTTCATAATTCATGTATAGCAAAAATATATGGTCGTGTGTTCATAATTCATGTATAGCAAACATATATGGTCGTGTGTTCATAATTCATGTATAGCAAACATATATGGACGTGTGTTCATAATTCAGGTATAGCAAACATATATTTTCATAATTCAGGTATAGCAAACATATATGGTCATGTGTTCATAATTCATGTATAGCAAACATATATGGTCGTGTGTTCATAATTCAGGTATAGCAAACATATATGGTCGTGTGTTCATAATTCATGTATAGCAAACATATATGGTCATGTGTTCATAATTCATGTATAGCAAACATATATGGTCGTGTGTTCATAATTCAGGTATAGCAAACATATGGTCGTGTGTTCATAATTCATGTATAGCAAACATATATGGTCGTGTGTTCATAATTCAGGTATAGCAAACATTTATGGTCGTGTGTTCATAATTCAGGTATAGCAAACATATATGGTCATGTGTTCATAATTCATGTATAGCAAACATATATGGTCGTGTGTTCATAATTCAGGTATAGCAAACATATATGGTCGTGTGTTCATAATTCAGGTATATCAAACATATATGGTCGTGTGTTCATAATTCATGTATAGCAAACATATATGGTCATGTGTTCATAATTCATGTATTGCAAACATATATGGTCGTGTGTTCATAATTCAGGTATAGCAAACATATATTTTCATAATTCAGGTATAGCAAACATATATTTTCATAATTCAGGTATAGCAAACATATATGGTCGTGTGTTCATAATTCATGTATAGCAAACATATATGGTCGTGTGTTCATAATTCATGTATAGCAAACATATATGGTCGTGTGTTCATAATTCATGTATTGCAAACATATATGGTCGTGTGTTCATAATTCAGGTATATCAAACATATATGGTCGTGTGTTCATAATTCAGGTATAGCAAACATATATTGTCGTGTGTTCATAATTCAGGTATAGCAAACATATATGGTCGTGTGTTCATAATTCAGGTATATCAAACATATATGGTCGTGTGTTCATAATTCAGGTATAGCAAACATATATTGTCGTGTGTTCATAATTCATGTATAGCAAACATATATGGTCGTGTGTTCATAATTCAGGTATAGCAAACATATATTGTCGTGTGTTCATAATTCAGGTATAGCAAACATATATGGTCGTGTGTTCATAATTCAGGTATAGCAAACATATATTTTCATAATTCAGGTATAGCAAACATATATGGTCGTGTGTTCATAATTCAGGTATAGCAAACATATATGGTCGTGTGTTCATAATTCAGGTATAGCAAACATATATGGTCGTGTGTTCATAATTCAGGTATAGCAAACATATATTTTCATAATTCAGGTATAGCAAACATATATGGTCATGTGTTCATAATTCATGTATAGCAAACATATATGGTCGTGTGTTCATAATTCAGGTATAGCAAACATATATGGTCGTGTGTTCATAATTCATGTATAGCAAACATATATGGTCGTGTGTTCATAATTCAGGTATAGCAAACATATATGGTCGTGTGTTCATAATTCAGGTATAGCAAACATATATTTTCATAATTCAGGTATAGCAAACATATATGGTCATGTGTTCATAATTCATGTATAGCAAACATATATGGTCGTGTGTTCATAATTCAGGTATATCAAACATATATGGTCGTGTGTTCATAATTCAGGTATAGCAAACATATATGGTCGTGTGTTCATAATTCATGTATAGCAAACATATAATTTCATAATTCAGGTATATCAAACATATATGGTCGTGTGTTCATAAATCATGTATAGCAAACATATAATTTCATAATTCAGGTATATCAAACATATATGGTCGTGTGTTCATAATTCATGTATAGCAAACATATATGGTCGTGTGTTCATAATTCATGTATAGCAAACATATAATTTCATAATTCAGGTATATCAAACATACATGGTCGTGTGTTCATAATTCAGGTATAGCAAACATATATTGTCGTGTGTTCATAATTCATGTATAGCAAACATATATGGTCGTGTGTTCATAATTCAGGTATATCAAACATATATGGTCGTGTGTTCATAATTCAGGTATAGCAAACATATATTGTCGTGTGTTCATAATTCAGGTATAGCAAACATATATGGTCGTGTGTTCATAATTCAGGTATATCAAACATATATGGTCGTGTGTTCATAATTCAGGTATAGCAAACATATATTGTCGTGTGTTCATAATTCATGTATAGCAAACATATATGGTCGTGTGTTCATAATTCAGGTATAGCAAACATATATTGTCGTGTGTTCATAATTCAGGTATAGCAAACATATATGGTCGTGTGTTCATAATTCAGGTATAGCAAACATATATTTTCATAATTCAGGTATAGCAAACATATATGGTCGTGTGTTCATAATTCAGGTATAGCAAACATATATGGTCGTGTGTTCATAATTCAGGTATAGCAAACATATATGGTCGTGTGTTCATAATTCAGGTATAGCAAACATATATTTTCATAATTCAGGTATAGCAAACATATATGGTCATGTGTTCATAATTCATGTATAGCAAACATATATGGTCGTGTGTTCATAATTCAGGTATAGCAAACATATATGGTCGTGTGTTCATAATTCATGTATAGCAAACATATATGGTCGTGTGTTCATAATTCAGGTATAGCAAACATATATTTTCATAATTCAGGTATAGCAAACATATATGGTCATGTGTTCATAATTCATGTATAGCAAACATATATGGTCGTGTGTTCATAATTCAGGTATAGCAAACATATATGGTCGTGTGTTCATAATTCATGTATAGCAAACATATATGGTCGTGTGTTCATAATTCAGGTATAGCAAACATATATTTTCATAATTCAGGTATAGCAAACATATATGGTCATGTGTTCATAATTCATGTATAGCAAACATATATGGTCGTGTGTTCATAATTCAGGTATAGCAAACATATATGGTCGTGTGTTCATAATTCAGGTATAGCAAACATATATTTTCATAATTCAGGTATAGCAAACATATATGGTCATGTGTTCATAATTCATGTATAGCAAACATATATGGTCGTGTGTTCATAATTCATGTATAGCAAACATATATATGGTCGTGTGTTCATAATTCATGTATAGCAAACATATATGGTCGTGTGTTCATAATTCATGTATTGCAAACATATATGGTCGTGTGTTCATAATTCAGGTATAGCAAACATATATGGACGTGTGTTCATAATTCAGGTATAGCAAACATATATTTTCATAATTCAGGTATAGCAAACATATATGGTCATGTGTTCATAATTCATGTATAGCAAACATATATGGTCGTGTGTTCATAATTCAGGTATAGCAAACATATATGGTCGTGTGTTCATAATTCATGTATAGCAAACATATATGGTCGTGTGTTCATAATTCATGTATAGCAAACATATATGGTCGTGTGTTCATAATTCATGTATAGCAAACATATATGGTCGTGTGTTCATAATTCATGTATATCAAACATATATGGTCGTGTGTTCATAATTCATGTATTGCAAACATATATGGTCGTGTGTTCATAATTCAGGTATAGCAAACATATATGGACGTGTGTTCATAATTCAGGTATAGCAAACATATATTTTCATAATTCAGGTATAGCAAACATATATGGTCATGTGTTCATAATTCATGTATAGCAAACATATATGGTCGTGTGTTCATAATTCAGGTATAGCAAACATATATGGTCGTGTGTTCATAATTCATGTATAGCAAACATATATGGTCGTGTGTTCATAATTCATGTATAGCAAACATATATGGTCGTGTGTTCATAATTCATGTATAGCAAACATATATGGTCGTGTGTTCATAATTCATGTATATCAAACATATATGGTCGTGTGTTCATAATTCAGGTATAGCAAACATATAATTTCATAATTCAGGTATATCAAACATATATGGTCGTGTGTTCATAATTCAGGTATAGCAAACATATAATTTCATAATTCAGGTATATCAAACATATATGGTCGTGTGTTCATAATTCATGTATTGCAAACATATATGGTCGTGTGTTCATAATTCAGGTATAGCAAACATATATGGACGTGTGTTCATAATTCAGGTATAGCAAACATATATTTTCATAATTCAGGTATAGCAAACATATATGGTCATGTGTTCATAATTCATGTATAGCAAACATATATGGTCGTGTGTTCATAATTCAGGTATAGCAAACATATATGGTCGTGTGTTCATAATTCATGTATAGCAAACATATATGGTCGTGTGTTCATAATTCATGTATAGCAAACATATATGGTCGTGTGTTCATAATTCATGTATAGCAAACATATATGGTCGTGTGTTCATAATTCATGTATATCAAACATATATGGTCGTGTGTTCATAATTCAGGTATATCAAACATATATGGTCGTGTGTTCATAATTCATGTATAGCAAACATATATGGTCGTGTGTTCATAATTCAGGTATAGCAAACATATAATTTCATAATTCAGGTATATCAAACATATATGGTCATGTGTTCATAATTCATGTATAGCAAACATATATGGTCGTGTGTTCATAATTCATGTATAGCAAACATATATATGGTCGTGTGTTCATAATTCATGTATAGCAAACATATATGGTCGTGTGTTCATAATTCATGTATTGCAAACATATATGGTCGTGTGTTCATAATTCAGGTATAGCAAACATATATGGACGTGTGTTCATAATTCAGGTATAGCAAACATATATTTTCATAATTCAGGTATAGCAAACATATATGGTCATGTGTTCATAATTCATGTATAGCAAACATATATGGTCGTGTGTTCATAATTCAGGTATAGCAAACATATATGGTCGTGTGTTCATAATTCATGTATAGCAAAAATATATGGTCGTGTGTTCATAATTCATGTATAGCAAACATATATGGTCGTGTGTTCATAATTCATGTATAGCAAACATATATGGTCGTGTGTTCATAATTCATGTATAGCAAACATATATGGTCGTGTGTTCATAATTCAGGTATAGCAAACATATATGGTCGTGTGTTCATAATTCATGTATTGCAAACATATATGGTCGTGTGTTCATAATTCAGGTATAGCAAACATATATTTTCATAATTCAGGTATAGCAAACATTTATGGTCGTGTGTTCATAATTCAGGTATAGCAAACATATATTTTCATAATTCAGGTATAGCAAACATATATTTTCATAATTCAGGTATAGCAAACATATATGGTCGTGTGTTCATAATTCATGTATAGCAAACATATATGGTCGTGTGTTCATAATTCAGGTATAGCAAACATATATGGTCGTGTGTTCATAATTCATGTATAGCAAACATATATGGTCGTGTGTTCATAATTCATGTATAGCAAACATATATGGTCGTGTGTTCATAATTCATGTATAGCAAAAATATATGGTCGTGTGTTCATAATTCATGTATATCAAACATATATGGTCGTGTGTTCATAATTCAGGTATAGCAAACATATATGGTCGTGTGTTCATAATTCATGTATAGCAAACATATAATTTCATAATTCAGGTATATCAAACATATATGGTCGTGTGTTCATAATTCATGTATAGCAAACATATAATTTCATAATTCAGGTATATCAAACATATATGGTCGTGTGTTCATAATTCATGTATAGCAAACATATATGGTCGTGTGTTCATAATTCATGTATAGCAAACATATAATTTCATAATTCAGGTATATCAAACATATATGGTCGTGTGTTCATAATTCATGTATAGCAAATATATAATTTCATAATTCAGGTATAGCAAACATACATGGTCGTGTGTTCATAATTCAGGTATAGCAAACATATATTGTCGTGTGTTCATAATTCATGTATAGCAAACATATATGGTCGTGTGTTCATAATTCAGGTATATCAAACATATATGGTCGTGTGTTCATAATTCAGGTATATCAAACATATATGGTCGTGTGTTCATAATTCAGGTATAGCAAACATATATGGTCGTGTGTTCATAATTCAGGTATATCAAACATATATGGTCGTGTGTTCATAATTCAGGTATAGCAAACATATATTGTCGTGTGTTCATAATTCATGTATAGCAAACATATATGGTCGTGTGTTCATAATTCAGGTATAGCAAACATATATTGTCGTGTGTTCATAATTCAGGTATAGCAAACATATATGGTCGTGTGTTCATAATTCAGGTATAGCAAACATATATTTTCATAATTCAGGTATAGCAAACATATATGGTCATGTGTTCATAATTCATGTATAGCAAACATATATGGTCGTGTGTTCATAATTCAGGTATAGCAAACATATATGGTCGTGTGTTCATAATTCAGGTATAGCAAACATATATGGTCGTGTGTTCATAATTCAGGTATAGCAAACATATATGGTCGTGTGTTCATAATTCAGGTATAGCAAACATATATGGTCGTGTGTTCATAATTCATGTATAGCAAACATATAATTTCATAATTCAGGTATAGCAAACATTTATGGTCGTGTGTTCATAATTCATGTATAGCAAACATATATGGTCGTGTGTTCATAATTCATGTATAGCAAACATATATGGTCGTGTGTTCATAATTCATGTATAGCAAACATATATGGTCGTGTGTTCATAATTCATGTATAGCAAACATATATGGTCGTGTGTTCATAATTCATGTATTGCAAACATATATGGTCGTGTGTTCATAATTCAGGTATAGCAAACATATATGGTCGTGTGTTCATAATTCATGTATAGCAAATATATAATTTCATAATTCAGGTATAGCAAACATATATGGTCATGTGTTCAGAATTCATGTATAGCAAACATATATTGTCGTGTGTTCATAATTCATGTATAGCAAACATATATGGTCGTGTGTTCATAATTCAGGTATAGCAAACATATATTTTCATAATTCATGTATAGCAAACATATATGGTCGTGTGTTCATAATTCATGTATAGCAAACATATATGGTCGTGTGTTCATTATTCATGTATAGCAAACATATATGGTCGTGTGTTCATTATTCATGTATAGCAAACATATATGGTCGTGTGTTCATAATTCATGTATAGCAAACATATATGGTCGTGTGTTCATTATTCATGTATAGCAAACATATATGGTCGTGTGTTCATAATTCATGTATAGCAAACATATATGGTCGTGTGTTCATAATTCATGTATTGCAAACATATATGGTCGTGTGTTCATAATTCAGGTATAGCAAACATATATGGTCGTGTGTTCATAATTCATGTATAGCAAAGATATATGGTCGTGTGTTCATAATTCAGGTATAGCAAACATATATGGTCGTGTGTTCATAATTCATGTATTGCAAACATATATGGTCGTGTGTTCATAATTCATGTATTGCAAACATATATGGTCGTGTGTTCATAATTCAGGTATAGCAAACATATATGGTCGTGTGTTCATAATTCATGTATAGCAAACATATATGGTCGTGTGTTCATTATTCATGTATAGCAAACATATATGGTCGTGTGTTCATAATTCATGTATAGCAAACATATATGGTCGTGTGTTCATAATTCATGTATAGCAAACATATATGGTCGTGTGTTCATAATTCATGTATTGCAAACATATATGGTCGTGTGTTCATAATTCAGGTATAGCAAACATATATGGTCGTGTGTTCATAATTCATGTATAGCAAACATATATGGTCGTGTGTTCATAATTCAGGTATAGCAAACATATATGGTCGTGTGTTCATAATTCATGTATTGCAAACATATATGGTCGTGTGTTCATAATTCATGTATTGCAAACATATATGGTCGTGTGTTCATAATTCAGGTATAGCAAACATATATGGTCGTGTGTTCATAATTCATGTATAGCAAACATATATGGTCGTGTGTTCATAATTCAGGTATAGCAAACATATATGGTCGTGTGTTCATAATTCATGTATTGCAAACATATATGGTCGTGTGTTCATAATTCATGTATTGCAAACATATATGGTCGTGTGTTCATAATTCATGTATAGCAAACATATATGGTCGTGTGTTCATAATTCATGTATTGCAAACATATATGGTCGTGTGTTCATAATTCAGGTATAGCAAACATTTATGGTCGTGTGTTCATAATTCATGTATTGCAAACATATATGGTCGTGTGTTCATAATTCATGTATTGCAAACATATATGGTCGTGTGTTCATAATTCATGTATAGCAAACATATATGGTCGTGTGTTCATAATTCATGTATTGCAAACATATATGGTCGTGTGTTCATAATTCAGGTATAGCAAACATATATGGTCGTGTGTTCATAATTCAGGTATAGCAAACATATATGGTCGTGTGTTCATAATTCAGGTATAGCAAACATATATTGTCGTGTGTTCATAATTCAGGTATAGCAAACATATATGGTCGTGTGTTCATAATTCAGGTATAGCAAACATATATTTTCATAATTCAGGTATAGCAAACATATATGGTCGTGTGTTCATAATTCATGTATAGCAAACATATAATTTCATAATTCAGGTATAGCAAACATTTATGGTCGTGTGTTCATAATTCATGTATAGCAAACATATATGGTCGTGTGTTCATAATTCATGTATAGCAAACATATATGGTCGTGTGTTCATAATTCATGTATAGCAAACATATATGGTCGTGTGTTCATAATTCATGTATAGCAAACATATATGGTCGTGTGTTCATAATTCATGTATTGCAAACATATATGGTCGTGTGTTCATAATTCAGGTATAGCAAACATATATGGTCGTGTGTTCATAATTCATGTATAGCAAACATATATTTTCATAATTCAGGTATAGCAAACATATATGGTCGTGTGTTCATAATTCATGTATAGCAAATATATAATTTCATAATTCAGGTATAGCAAACATATATGGTCATGTGTTCAGAATTCATGTATAGCAAACATATATTGTCGTGTGTTCATAATTCATGTATAGCAAACATATATGGTCGTGTGTTCATAATTCAGGTATAGCAAACATATATTTTCATAATTCATGTATAGCAAACATATATGGTCGTGTGTTCATTATTCATGTATAGCAAACATATATGGTCGTGTGTTCATTATTCATGTATAGCAAACATATATGGTCGTGTGTTCATAATTCATGTATAGCAAACATATATGGTCGTGTGTTCATAATTCATGTATAGCAAACATATATGGTCGTGTGTTCATTATTCATGTATAGCAAACATATATGGTCGTGTGTTCATAATTCATGTATAGCAAACATATATGGTCGTGTGTTCATAATTCATGTATAGCAAACATATATGGTCGTGTGTTCATAATTCATGTATTGCAAACATATATGGTCGTGTGTTCATAATTCAGGTATAGCAAACATATATGGTCGTGTGTTCATAATTCATGTATAGCAAACATATATGGTCGTGTGTTCATAATTCAGGTATAGCAAACATATATGGTCGTGTGTTCATAATTCATGTATTGCAAACATATATGGTCGTGTGTTCATAATTCAGGTATAGCAAACATTTATGGTCGTGTGTTCATAATTCATGTATTGCAAACATATATGGTCGTGTGTTCATAATTCATGTATTGCAAACATATATGGTCGTGTGTTCATAATTCATGTATAGCAAACATATATGGTCGTGTGTTCATAATTCATGTATAGCAAACATATATGGTCGTGTGTTCATAATTCATGTATTGCAAACATATATGGTCGTGTGTTCATAATTCAGGTATAGCAAACATATATGGTCGTGTGTTCATAATTCAGGTATAGCAAACATATATGGTCGTGTGTTCATAATTCAGGTATAGCAAACATATATGGTCGTGTGTTCATAATTCAGGTATAGCAAACATATATTTTCATAATTCAGGTATAGCAAACATATATGGTCATGTGTTCATAATTCATGTATAGCAAACATATATAGTCGTGTGTTCATAATTCAGGTATAGCAAACATATATGGTCGTGTGTTCATAATTCATGTATAGCAAACATATATGGTCGTGTGTTCATAATTCAGGTATAGCAAACATATATGGTCGTGTGTTCATAATTCAGGTATAGCAAACATATATTTTCATAATTCAGGTATAGCAAACATATATGGTCATGTGTTCATAATTCATGTATAGCAAACATATATGGTCGTGTGTTCATAATTCAGGTATAGCAAACATATATGGTCGTGTGTTCATAATTCAGGTATAGCAAACATATATTTTCATAATTCAGGTATAGCAAACATATATGGTCATGTGTTCATAATTCATGTATAGCAAACATATATGGTCGTGTGTTCATAATTCATGTATAGCAAACATATATGGTCGTGTGTTCATAATTCATGTATAGCAAACATATATGGTCGTGTGTTCATAATTCATGTATTGCAAACATATATGGTCGTGTGTTCATAATTCAGGTATAGCAAACATATATGGACGTGTGTTCATAATTCAGGTATAGCAAACATATATTTTCATAATTCAGGTATAGCAAACATATATGGTCATGTGTTCATAATTCATGTATAGCAAACATATATGGTCGTGTGTTCATAATTCAGGTATAGCAAACATATATGGTCGTGTGTTCATAATTCATGTATAGCAAACATATATGGTCGTGTGTTCATAATTCATGTATAGCAAACATATATGGTCGTGTTTTCATAATTCATGTATATCAAACATATATGGTCGTGTGTTCATAATTCAGGTATAGCAAACATATATGGTCGTGTGTTCATAATTCATGTATATCAAACATATATGGTCGTGTGTTCATAATTCAGGTATATCAAACATATATGGTCGTGTGTTCATAATTCATGTATAGCAAACATATATGGTCGTGTGTTCATAATTCATGTATAGCAAACATATAATTTCATAATTCAGGTATATCAAACATATATGGTCGTGTGTTCATAATTCATGTATAGCAAATATATAATTTCATAATTCAGGTATAGCAAACATACATGGTCGTGTGTTCATAATTCAGGTATAGCAAACATATATTGTCGTGTGTTCATAATTCATGTATAGCAAACATATATGGTCGTGTGTTCATAATTCAGGTATAGCAAACATATATGGTCGTGTGTTCATAATTCAGGTATAGCAAACATATATTTTCATAATTCAGGTATAGCAAACATATATGGTCATGTGTTCATAATTCATGTATAGCAAACATATATGGTCGAGTGTTCATAATTCAGGTATAGCAAACATATATGGTCGTGTGTTCATAATTCAGGTATAGCAAACATATATGGTCGTGTGTTCATAATTCAGGTATATCAAACATATATGGTCGTGTGTTCATAATTCATGTATAGCAAACATATAATTTCATAATTCAGGTATAGCAAACATTTATGGTCGTGTGTTCATAATTCATGTATAGCAAACATATATGGTCGTGTGTTCATAATTCATGTATAGCAAACATATATGGTCGTGTGTTCATAATTCATGTATAGCAAACATATATGGTCGTGTGTTCATAATTCATGTATAGCAAACATATATGGTCGTGTGTTCATAATTCAGGTATAGCAAACATATATGGTCGTGTGTTCATAATTCATGTATTGCAAACATATATGGTCGTGTGTTCATAATTCAGGTATAGCAAACATATATGGTCGTGTGTTCATAATGCAGGTATAGCAAACATATATTTTCATAATTCAGGTATAGCAAACATATATGGTCGTGTGTTCATAATTCATGTATAGCAAATATATAATTTCATAATTCAGGTATAGCAAACATACATGGTCGTGTGTTCATAATTCAGGTATAGCAAACATATATTGTCGTGTGTTCATAATTCATGTATAGCAAACATATATGGTCGTGTGTTCATAATTCAGGTATAGCAAACATATATGGTCGTGTGTTCATAATTCAGGTATAGCAAACATATATTTTCATAATTCAGGTATAGCAAACATATATGGTCATGTGTTCATAATTCATGTATAGCAAACATATATGGTCGAGTGTTCATAATTCAGGTATAGCAAACATATATGGTCGTGTGTTCATAATTCAGGTATAGCAAACATATATTTTCATAATTCAGGTATAGCAAACATATATGGTCGTGTGTTCATAATTCATGTATAGCAAACATATATGGTCGTGTGTTCATAATTCAGGTATAGCAAACATATATGGTCGTGTGTTCATAATTCAGGTATAGCAAACATATATTTTCATAATTCAGGTATAGCAAACATATATGGTCGTGTGTTCATATTTCATGTATAGCAAACATATATTTTCATAATTCAGGTATAGCAAACATTTATGGTCGTGTGTTCATAATTCATGTATAGCAAACATATATGGTCGTGTGATCATAATTCAGGTATAGCAAACATATATTTTCATAATTCAGGTATAGCAAACATATATGGTCGTGTGTTCATAATTCAGGTATAGCAAACATATATTTTCATAATTCAGGTATAGCAAACATTTATGGTCGTGTGTTCATAATTCAGGTATAGCAAACATATATTTTCATAATTCAGGTATAGCAAACATATATTTTCATAATTCAGGTATAGCAAACATATATTTTCATAATTCAGGTGTAGCAAACATATATTTTCATAATTCAGGTATAGCAAACATATATTTTCATAATTCAGGTATAGCAAACATATATGGTCGTGTGTTCATAATTCATGTATAGCAAACATATATGGTCGTGTGTTCATAATTCATGTATAGCAAACATATATTTTCATAATTCATGTATTGCAAACATATATGGTCGTGTGTTCATTATTCATGTATAGCAAACATATATGGTCGTGTGTTCATAATTCATGTATAGCAAAAATATATGGTCGTGTGTTCATAATTCATGTATAGCAAACATATATGGTCGTGTGTTCATAATTCATGTATAGCAAACATATATGGTCGTGTGTTCATAATTCATGTATAGCAAACATATATGGTCGTGTGTTCATAATTCAGGTATAGCAAACATATATGGTCGTGTGTTCATAATTCATGTATTGCAAACATATATGGTCGTGTGTTCATAATTCATGTATAGCAAACATATATGGTCGTGTGTTCATAATTCATGTATTGCAAACATATATGGTCGTGTGTTCATAATTCAGGTATAGCAAACATATATGGTCGTGTGTTCATAATTCATGTATAGCAAACATATATGGTCGTGTGTTCATAATTCATGTATTGCAAACATATATGGTCGTGTGTTCATAATTCAGGTATAGCAAACATATATGGTCGTGTGTTCATAATTCATGTATAGCAAACATATATGGTCGTGTGTTCATAATTCATGTATAGCAAACATATAATTTCATAATTTAGGTATATCAAACATATATGGTCGTGTGTTCATAATTCATGTATAGCAAACATATATGGTCGTGTGTTCATTATTCATGTATAGCAAACATATATGGTCGTGTGTTCATAATTCATGTATAGCAAACATATATGTTCGTGTGTTCATAATTCATGTATAGCAAACATATATGGTCGTGTGTTCATAATTCATGTATTGCAAACATATATGGTCGTGTGTTCATAATTCATGTATTGCAAACATATATGGTCGTGTGTTCATAATTCATGTATAGCAAACAAATATGGTCGTGTGTTCATAATTCATGTATTGCAAACATATATGGTCGTGTGTTCATAATTCATGTATAGCAAACATATATGGTCGTGTGTTCATAATTCATGTATAGCAAACATATATGGTCGTGTGTTCATAATTCATGTATTGCAAACATATATGGTCGTGTGTTCATAATTCATGTATTGCAAACATATATGGTCGTGTGTTCATAATTCATGTATTGCAAACATATATGGTCGTGTGTTCATAATTCATGTATTGCAAACATATATGGTCGTGTGTTCATAATTCATGTATTGCAAACATATATGGTCGTGTGTTCATAATTCATGTATTGCAAACATATATGGTCGTGTGTTCATAATTCATGTATAGCAAACATATATGGTCGTGTGTTCATAATTCATGTATTGCAAACATATATGGTCGTGTGTTCATAATTCATGTATTGCAAACATATATGGTCGTGTGTTCATAATTCATGTATTGCAAACATATATGGTCGTGTGTTCATAATTCATGTATAGCAAACATATATGGTCGTGTGTTCATAATTCAGGTATAGCAAACATATATGGTCGTGTGTTCATAATTCAGGTATAGCAAACATATATGGTCGTGTGTTCATAATTCATGTATAGCGAACATATATGGTCGTGTGTTCATAATTCATGTATAGCAAACATATATGGTCGTGTGTTCATAATTCAGGTATAGCAAACATATATGGTCGTGTGTTCATAATTCATGTATTGCAAACATATATGGTCGTGTGTTCATAATTCAGGTATAGCAAACATATATGGTCGTGTGTTCATAATTCAGGTATAGCAAACATATATTTTCATAATTCAGGTATAGCAAACATATATGGTCATGTGTTCATAATTCATGTATAGCAAACATATATGGTCGTGTGTTCATAATTCAGGTATAGCAAACATATATGGTCGTGTGTTCATAATTCATGTATAGCAAACATATATGGTCGTGTGTTCATAATTCAGGTATAGCAAACATATATTTTCATAATTCAGGTATAGCAAACATATATGGTCATGTGTTCATAATTCATGTATAGCAAACATATATGGTCGTGTGTTCATAATTCAGGTATAGCAAACATATATGGTCGTGTGTTCATAATTCAGGTATAGCAAACATATATGGTCGTGTGTTCATAATTCAGGTATAGCAAACATATATGGTCGTGTGTTCATAATTCAGGTATATCAAACATATATGGTCGTGTGTTCATAATTCATGTATAGCAAACATATAATTTCATAATTCAGGTATAGCAAACATATATGGTCGTGTGTTCATAATTCAGGTATAGCAAACATATATTTTCATAATTCAGGTATAGCAAACATTTATGGTCGTGTGTTCATAATTCATGTATAGCGAACATATATGGTCGTGTGTTCATATTTCATGTATAGCAAACATATATTTTCATAATTCAGGTATAGCAAACATTTATGGTCGTGTGTTCATAATTCATGTATAGCAAACATATATGGTCGTGTGTTCATAATTCAGGTATAGCAAACATATATTTTCATAATTCAGGTATAGCAAACATATATGGTCGTGTGTTCATAATTCATGTATAGCAAACATATAATTTCATAATTCATGTATAGCAAACATATATGGTCGTGTGTTCATAATTCATGTATAGCAAACATATAATTTCATAATTCATGTATAGCAAACATATATGGTCGAGTGTTCATAATTCATGTATAGCAAACATATATGGTCGTGTGTTCATAATTCAGGTATAGCAAACATATATGGTCGTGTGTTCATAATTCATGTATAGCAAACATATATGGTCGTGTGTTCATAATTCATGTATAGCAAACATATATGGTCGTGTGTTCATAATTCAGGTATAGTAAACATATAATTTCATAATTCATGTATAGCAAACATATATGGTCGTGTGTTCATAATTCATGTATAGCAAACATATAATTTCATAATTCATGTATAGCAAACATATATGGTCGAGTGTTCATAATTCATGTATAGCAAACATATATGGTCGTGTGTTCATAATTCAGGTATAGCAAACATATATGGTCGTGTGTTCATAATTCAGGTATAGCAAACATATATGGTCGAGTGTTCATAATTCATGTATAGCAAACATATATGGTCGTGTGTTCATAATTCAGGTATAGCAAACATATATGGTCGTGTGTTCATAATTCATGTATAGCAAACATATATGGTCGTGTGTTCATAATTCATGTATAGCAAACATATATGGTCGTGTGTTCATAATTCAGGTATAGCAAACATATATTTTCATAATTCAGGTATAGCAAACATTTATGGTCGTGTGTTCATAATTCAGGTATAGCAAACATATATTGTCGTGTGTTCATAATTCATGTATAGCAAACATATATGGTCGTGTGTTCATAATTCAGGTATAGCAAACATATATTTTCATAATTCATGTATAGCAAACATATATGGTCGTGTGTTCATAATTCAGGTATAGCAAACATATAATTTCATAATTCAGGTATAGCAAACATTTATGGTCGTGTGTTCATAATTCATGTATAGCGAACATATATGGTCGTGTGTTCATATTTCATGTATAGCAAACATATATTTTCATAATTCAGGTATAGCAAACATTTATGGTCGTGTGTTCATAATTCATGTATAGCAAACATATATGGTCGTGTGTTCATAATTCAGGTATAGCAAACATATATTTTCATAATTCAGGTATAGCAAACATATATGGTCGTGTGTTCATAATTCAGGTATAGCAAACATATATTTTCATAATTCAGGTATAGCAAACATTTATGGTCGTGTGTTCATAATTCAGGTATAGCAAACATATATTTTCATAATTCAGGTATAGCAAACATATATTTTCATAATTCAGGTATAGCAAACATATATTTTCATAATTCAGGTATAGCAAACATATATGGTCGTGTGTTCATTATTCAGGTATAGCAAACATATATGGTCGTATGTTCAATATTCAGGTATAGCAAACATATATGGTCGTGTGTTCATTATTCATGTATAGCAAACATATATGGTCGTGTGTTCATAATTCATGTATAGCAAACATATATGGTCGTGTGTTCATAATTCATGTATAGCAAACATATATGGTCGTGTGTTCATAATTCAGGTATAGCAAACATATATGGTCGTGTGTTCATAATTCAGGTATAGCAAACATATATGGTCGTGTGTTCATAATTCAGGTATAGCAAACATATATGGTCGTGTGTTCATAATTCAGGTATAGCAAACATATATGGTCGTGTGTTCATAATTCATGTATAGCAAACATATATGGTCGTGTGTTCATAATTCATGTATAGCAAACATATATGGTCGTGTGTTCATAATTCAGGTATAGCAAACATATATGGTCGTGTGTTCATAATTCAGGTATAGCAAACATATATGGTCGTGTGTTCATAATTCATGTATAGCAAACATATAATTTCATAATTCAGGTATATCAAACATATGGTCGTGTGTTCATAATTCAAGTATAGCAAATATATAATTTCATAATTCAGGTATAGCAAACATATATGGTCGTGTGTTCATAATTCATGTATAGCAAACATATAATTTCATAATTCAGGTATAGCAAACATATATGGTCGTGTGTTCATAATTCATGTATAGCAAACATATATGGTCGTGTGTTCATAATTCAGGTATAGCAAACATATATGGTCGTGTGTTCATAATTCAGGTATAGCAAACATATATTTTCATAATTCAGGTATAGCAAACATTTATGGTCGTGTGTTCATAATTCAGGTATAGCAAACATATATTGTCGTGTGTTCATAATTCAGGTATAGCAAACATATATTTTCATAATTCAGGTATAGCAAACATTTATGGTCGTGTGTTCATAATTCATGTATAGCAAACATATATGGTCGTGTGTTCATAATTCAGGTATAGCAAACATATATGGTCGTGTGTTCATATTTCAGGTATAGCAAACATATATTTTCATAATTCAGGTATAGCAAACATTTATGGTCGTGTGTTCATAATTCAGGTATAGCAAACATATATTGTCGTGTGTTCATAATTCATGTATAGCAAACATTTATGGTCGTGTGTTCATAATTCAGGTATAGCAAACATATATTGTCGTGTGTTCATAATTCATGTATAGCAAACATATATGGTTGTGTGTTCATAATTCAGGTATAGCAAACATTTATGGTCGTGTGTTCATAATTCAGGTATAGCAAACATATATTGTCGTGTGTTCATAATTCATGTATAGCAAACATATATGGTCGTGTGTTCATAATTCAGGTATAGCAAACATATATTTTCATAATTCATGTATAGCAAACATATATGGTCGTGTGTTCATAATTCAGGTATAGCAAACATATAATTTCATAATTCAGGTATAGCAAACATTTATGGTCGTGTGTTCATAATTCATGTATAGCGAACATATATGGTCGTGTGTTCATATTTCATGTATAGCAAACATATATTTTCATAATTCAGGTATAGCAAACATTTATGGTCGTGTGTTCATAATTCATGTATAGCAAACATATATGGTCGTGTGTTCATAATTCAGGTATAGCAAACATATATTTTCATAATTCAGGTATAGCAAACATATATGGTCGTGTGTTCATAATTCAGGTATAGCAAACATATATTTTCATAATTCAGGTATAGCAAACATTTATGGTCGTGTGTTCATAATTCAGGTATAGCAAACATATATTTTCATAATTCAGGTATAGCAAACATATATTTTCATAATTCAGGTATAGCAAACATATATTTTCATAATTCAGGTATAGCAAACATATATGGTCGTGTGTTCATTATTCAGGTATAGCAAACATATATGGTCGTATGTTCAATATTCAGGTATAGCAAACATATATGGTCGTGTGTTCATTATTCATGTATAGCAAACATATATGGTCGTGTGTTCATAATTCATGTATAGCAAACATATATGGTCGTGTGTTCATAATTCATGTATAGCAAACATATATGGTCGTGTGTTCATAATTCAGGTATATCAAACATATATGGTCGTGTGTTCATAATTCATGTATAGCAAACATATAATTTCATAATTCAGGTATATCAAACATATATGGTCGTGTGTTCATAATTCATGTATAGCAAACATACATGGTCGTGTGTTCATAATTCAGGTATAGCAAACATACATGGTCGTGTGTTCATAATTCAGGTATAGCAAACATATATGGTCGTGTGTTCATAATTCATGTATAGCAAACATATAATTTCATAATTCAGGTATAGCAAACATATATGGTCGTGTGTTCATAATTCATGTATAGCAAACATATAATTTCATAATTCAGGTATAGCAAACATTTATGGTCGTGTGTTCATAATTCATGTATAGCAAACATATATGGTCGTGTGTTCATAATTCAGGTATAGCAAACATATATTTTCATAATTCAGGTATAGCAAACATATATGGTCGTGTGTTCATAATTCAGGTATAGCAAACATATATTTTCATAATTCAGGTATAGCAAACATTTATGGTCGTGTGTTCATAATTCAGGTATAGCAAACATATATTTTCATAATTCAGGTATAGCAAACATATATTTTCATAATTCAGGTATAGCAAACATATATTTTCATAATTCAGGTATAGCAAACATATATGGTCGTGTGTTCATTATTCAGGTATAGCAAACATATATGGTCGTATGTTCAATATTCAGGTATAGCAAACATATATGGTCGTGTGTTCATAATTCATGTATAGCAAACATATATGGTCGTGTGTTCATAATTCATGTATAGCAAACATATATGGTCGTGTGTTCATAATTCAGGTATATCAAACATATATGGTCGTGTGATCATAATTCATGTATAGCAAACATATAATTTCATAATTCAGGTATATCAAACATATATGGTCGTGTGTTCATAATTCAAGTATAGCAAATATATAATTTCATAATTCAGGTATAGCAAACATACATGGTCGTGTGTTCATAATTCAGGTATAGCAAACATATATGGTCGTGTGTTCATAATTCATGTATAGCAAACATATAATTTCATAATTCAGGTATAGCAAACATATATGGTCGTGTGTTCATAATTCATGTATAGCAAACATATAATTTCATAATTCAGGTATAGCAAACATATATGGTCATGTGTTCAGAATTCATGTATAGCAAACATATATTGTCGTGTGTTCATAATTCATGTATAGCAAACATATATGGTCGTGTGTTCATAATTCAGGTATAGCAAACATATATTTTCATAATTCATGTATAGCAAACATATATGGTCGTGTGTTCATAATTCAGGTATAGCAAACATATATTGTCGTGTGTTCATAATTCATGTATAGCAAACATATATGGTCGTGTGTTCATAATTCAGGTATAGCAAACATATATTTTCATAATTCAGGTATAGCAAACATATATGGTCGTGTGTTCATAATTCAGGTATAGCAAACATATATTTTCATAATTCAGGTATAGCAAACATATATGGTCGTGTGTTCATAATTCATGTATAGCAAACATATATTTTCATAATTCAGGTATAGCAAACATATATTTTCATAATTCATGTATAGCAAACATATATGGTCGTGTGTTCATAATTCATGTATAGCAAACATATATGGTCGTGTGTTCATAATTCAGGTATAGCAAACATATATTTTCATAATTCAGGTATAGCAAACATATATGGTCGTGTGTTCATTATTCAGGTATAGCAAACATATATGGTCGTGTGTTCATAATTCATGTATAGCAAACATATATGGTCGTGTGTTCATTATTCATGTATAGCAAACATATATTTTCATAATTCATGTATTGCAAACATATATGGTCGTGTGTTCATTATTCATGTATAGCAAACATATATTTTCATAATTCATGTATTGCAAACATATATGGTCGTGTGTTCATAATTCATGTATAGCAAACATATAATTTCATAATTCAGGTATATCAAACATATATGGTCGTGTGTTCATAATTCATGTATAGCAAATATATAATTTCATAATTCAGGTATAGCAAACATACATGGTCGTGTGTTCATAATTCAGGTATAGCAAACATATATTGTCGTGTGTTCATAATTCATGTATAGCAAACATATATGGTCGTGTGTTCATAATTCAGGTATAGCAAACATATAATTTCATAATTCAGGTATAGCAAACATTTATGGTCGTGTGTTCATAATTCATGTATAGCAAACATATATGGTCGTGTGTTCATAATTCAGGTATAGCAAACATATATTTTCATAATTCAGGTATAGCAAACATATATGGTCGTGTGTTCATAATTCATGTATAGCAAACATATAATTTCATAATTCATGTATAGCAAACATATATGGTCGTGTGTTCATAATTCATGTATAGCAAACATATAATTTCATAATTCATGTATAGCAAACATATATGGTCGTGTGTTCATAATTCATGTATAGCAAACATATATGGTCGTGTGTTCATAATTCAGGTATAGTAAACATATATGGTCGTGTGTTCATAATTCAGGTATAGCAAACATATATTTTCATAATTCAGGTATAGCAAACATTTATGGTCGTGTGTTCATAATTCAGGTATAGCAAACATATATTGTCGTGTGTTCATAATTCATGTATAGCAAACATATATGGTCGTGTGTTCATAATTCAGGTATAGCAAACATATATTTTCATAATTCATGTATAGCAAACATATATGGTCGTGTGTTCATAATTCAGGTATAGCAAACATATAATTTCATAATTCAGGTATAGCAAACATTTATGGTCGTGTGTTCATAATTCATGTATAGCGAACATATATGGTCGTGTGTTCATATTTCATGTATAGCAAACATATATTTTCATAATTCAGGTATAGCAAACATATATGGTCGTGTGTTCATAATTCAGGTATAGCAAACATATATTTTCATAATTCAGGTATAGCAAACATATATGGTCGTGTGTTCATAATTCAGGTATAGCAAACATATATTTTCATAATTCAGGTATAGCAAACATTTATGGTCGTGTGTTCATAATTCAGGTATAGCAAACATATATTTTCATAATTCAGGTATAGCAAACATATATTTTCATAATTCAGGTATAGCAAACATATATTTTCATAATTCAGGTATAGCAAACATATATGGTCGTGTGTTCATTATTCAGGTATAGCAAACATATATGGTCGTATGTTCAATATTCAGGTATAGCAAACATATATGGTCGTGTGTTCATTATTCATGTATAGCAAACATATATGGTCGTGTGTTCATAATTCATGTATAGCAAACATATATGGTCGTGTGTTCATAATTCATGTATAGCAAACATATATGGTCGTGTGTTCATAATTCAGGTATAGCAAACATATATGGTCGTGTGTTCATAATTCAGGTATAGCAAACATATATGGTCGTGTGTTCATAATTCAGGTATAGCAAACATATATGGTCGTGTGTTCATAATTCATGTATAGCAAACATATATGGTCGTGTGTTCATAATTCATGTATAGCAAACATATATGGTCGTGTGTTCATAATTCAGGTATAGCAAACATATATGGTCGTGTGTTCATAATTCAGGTATAGCAAACATATATGGTCGTGTGTTCATAATTCAGGTATAGCAAACATATATGGTCGTGTGTTCATAATTCATGTATAGCAAACATATAATTTCATAATTCAGGTATATCAAACATATATGGTCGTGTGTTCATAATTCAAGTATAGCAAATATATAATTTCATAATTCAGGTATAGCAAACATATATGGTCGTGTGTTCATAATTCATGTATAGCAAACATATAATTTCATAATTCAGGTATAGCAAACATATATGGTCGTGTGTTCATAATTCATGTATAGCAAACATATATGGTCGTGTGTTCATAATTCAGGTATAGCAAACATATATGGTCGTGTGTTCATAATTCAGGTATAGCAAACATATATTTTCATAATTCAGGTATAGCAAACATTTATGGTCGTGTGTTCATAATTCAGGTATAGCAAACATATATTGTCGTGTGTTCATAATTCAGGTATAGCAAACATATATTTTCATAATTCAGGTATAGCAAACATTTATGGTCGTGTGTTCATAATTCATGTATAGCGAACATATATGGTCGTGTGTTCATATTTCATGTATAGCAAACATATATTTTCATAATTCAGGTATAGCAAACATTTATGGTCGTGTGTTCATAATTCATGTATAGCAAACATATATGGTCGTGTGTTCATAATTCAGGTATAGCAAACATATATGGTCGTGTGTTCATAATTCAGGTATAGCAAACATATATTTTCATAATTCAGGTATAGCAAACATTTATGGTCGTGTGTTCATAATTCAGGTATAGCAAACATATATTGTCGTGTGTTCATAATTCATGTATAGCAAACATATATGGTCGTGTGTTCATAATTCATGTATAGCAAACATTTATGGTCGTGTGTTCATAATTCAGGTATAGCAAACATATATTGTCGTGTGTTCATAATTCATGTATAGCAAACATATATGGTTGTGTGTTCATAATTCAGGTATAGCAAACATTTATGGTCGTGTGTTCATAATTCAGGTATAGCAAACATATATTGTCGTGTGTTCATAATTCATGTATAGCAAACATATATGGTCGTGTGTTCATAATTCAGGTATAGCAAACATATATTTTCATAATTCATGTATAGCAAACATATATGGTCGTGTGTTCATAATTCAGGTATAGCAAACATATAATTTCATAATTCAGGTATAGCAAACATTTATGGTCGTGTGTTCATAATTCATGTATAGCGAACATATATGGTCGTGTGTTCATATTTCATGTATAGCAAACATATATTTTCATAATTCAGGTATAGCAAACATTTATGGTCGTGTGTTCATAATTCATGTATAGCAAACATATATGGTCGTGTGTTCATAATTCAGGTATAGCAAACATATATTTTCATAATTCAGGTATAGCAAACATATATGGTCGTGTGTTCATAATTCAGGTATAGCAAACATATATTTTCATAATTCAGGTATAGCAAACATTTATGGTCGTGTGTTCATAATTCAGGTATAGCAAACATATATTTTCATAATTCAGGTATAGCAAACATATATTTTCATAATTCAGGTATAGCAAACATATATTTTCATAATTCAGGTATAGCAAACATATATGGTCGTGTGTTCATTATTCAGGTATAGCAAACATATATGGTCGTATGTTCAATATTCAGGTATAGCAAACATATATGGTCGTGTGTTCATTATTCATGTATAGCAAACATATATGGTCGTGTGTTCATAATTCATGTATAGCAAACATATATGGTCGTGTGTTCATAATTCATGTATAGCAAACATATATGGTCGTGTGTTCATAATTCAGGTATATCAAACATATATGGTCGTGTGTTCATAATTCATGTATAGCAAACATATAATTTCATAATTCAGGTATATCAAACATATATGGTCGTGTGTTCATAATTCATGTATAGCAAACATACATGGTCGTGTGTTCATAATTCAGGTATAGCAAACATACATGGTCGTGTGTTCATAATTCAGGTATAGCAAACATATATGGTCGTGTGTTCATAATTCATGTATAGCAAACATATAATTTCATAATTCAGGTATAGCAAACATATATGGTCGTGTGTTCATAATTCATGTATAGCAAACATATAATTTCATAATTCAGGTATAGCAAACATTTATGGTCGTGTGTTCATAATTCATGTATAGCAAACATATATGGTCGTGTGTTCATAATTCAGGTATAGCAAACATATATTTTCATAATTCAGGTATAGCAAACATATATGGTCGTGTGTTCATTATTCATGTATAGCAAACATATATTTTCATAATTCATGTATTGCAAACATATATGGTCGTGTGTTCATAATTCAGGTATAGCAAACATATATGGTCGTGTGTTCATAATTCAGGTATAGCAAACATATATGGTCGTGTGTTCATAATTCAGGTATAGCAAACATATATGGTCGTGTGTTCATAATTCAGGTATAGCAAACATATATTTTCATAATTCAGGTATAGCAAACATATATGGTCATGTGTTCATAATTCATGTATAGCAAACATATATGGTCGTGTGTTCATAATTCAGGTATAGCAAACATATATGGTCGTGTGTTCATAATTCATGTATAGCAAACATATATGGTCGTGTGTTCATAATTCAGGTATAGCAAACATATATTTTCATAATTCAGGTATAGCAAACATATATGGTCATGTGTTCATAATTCATGTATAGCAAACATATATGGTCGTGTGTTCATAATTCAGGTATAGCAAACATATATGGTCGTGTGTTCATAATTCATGTATAGCAAACATATATGGTCGTGTGTTCATAATTCAGGTATAGCAAACATATATTTTCATAATTCAGGTATAGCAAACATATATGGTCATGTGTTCATAATTCATGTATAGCAAACATATATGGTCGTGTGTTCATAATTCAGGTATAGCAAACATATATGGTCGTGTGTTCATAATTCAGGTATAGCAAACATATATTTTCATAATTCAGGTATAGCAAACATATATGGTCATGTGTTCATAATTCATGTATAGCAAACATATATGGTCGTGTGTTCATAATTCATGTATAGCAAACATATATATGGTCGTGTGTTCATAATTCATGTATAGCAAACATATATGGTCGTGTGTTCATAATTCATGTATTGCAAACATATATGGTCGTGTGTTCATAATTCAGGTATAGCAAACATATATGGACGTGTGTTCATAATTCAGGTATAGCAAACATATATTTTCATAATTCAGGTATAGCAAACATATATGGTCATGTGTTCATAATTCATGTATAGCAAACATATATGGTCGTGTGTTCATAATTCAGGTATAGCAAACATATATGGTCGTGTGTTCATAATTCATGTATAGCAAACATATATGGTCGTGTGTTCATAATTCATGTATAGCAAACATATATGGTCGTGTGTTCATAATTCATGTATAGCAAACATATATGGTCGTGTGTTCATAATTCATGTATATCAAACATATATGGTCGTGTGTTCATAATTCATGTATTGCAAACATATATGGTCGTGTGTTCATAATTCAGGTATAGCAAACATATATGGACGTGTGTTCATAATTCAGGTATAGCAAACATATATTTTCATAATTCAGGTATAGCAAACATATATGGTCATGTGTTCATAATTCATGTATAGCAAACATATATGGTCGTGTGTTCATAATTCAGGTATAGCAAACATATATGGTCGTGTGTTCATAATTCATGTATAGCAAACATATATGGTCGTGTGTTCATAATTCATGTATAGCAAACATATATGGTCGTGTGTTCATAATTCATGTATAGCAAACATATATGGTCGTGTGTTCATAATTCATGTATATCAAACATATATGGTCGTGTGTTCATAATTCAGGTATAGCAAACATATAATTTCATAATTCAGGTATATCAAACATATATGGTCGTGTGTTCATAATTCATGTATAGCAAACATATATGGTCGTGTGTTCATAATTCAGGTATAGCAAACATATAATTTCATAATTCAGGTATATCAAACATATATGGTCGTGTGTTCATAATTCATGTATTGCAAACATATATGGTCGTGTGTTCATAATTCAGGTATAGCAAACATATATGGACGTGTGTTCATAATTCAGGTATAGCAAACATATATTTTCATAATTCAGGTATAGCAAACATATATGGTCATGTGTTCATAATTCATGTATAGCAAACATATATGGTCGTGTGTTCATAATTCAGGTATAGCAAACATATATGGTCGTGTGTTCATAATTCATGTATAGCAAACATATATGGTCGTGTGTTCATAATTCATGTATAGCAAACATATATGGTCGTGTGTTCATAATTCATGTATAGCAAACATATATGGTCGTGTGTTCATAATTCATGTATATCAAACATATATGGTCGTGTGTTCATAATTCAGGTATATCAAACATATATGGTCGTGTGTTCATAATTCATGTATAGCAAACATATATGGTCGTGTGTTCATAATTCAGGTATAGCAAACATATAATTTCATAATTCAGGTATATCAAACATATATGGTCATGTGTTCATAATTCATGTATAGCAAACATATATGGTCGTGTGTTCATAATTCATGTATAGCAAACATATATATGGTCGTGTGTTCATAATTCATGTATAGCAAACATATATGGTCGTGTGTTCATAATTCATGTATTGCAAACATATATGGTCGTGTGTTCATAATTCAGGTATAGCAAACATATATGGACGTGTGTTCATAATTCAGGTATAGCAAACATATATTTTCATAATTCAGGTATAGCAAACATATATGGTCATGTGTTCATAATTCATGTATAGCAAACATATATGGTCGTGTGTTCATAATTCAGGTATAGCAAACATATATGGTCGTGTGTTCATAATTCATGTATAGCAAAAATATATGGTCGTGTGTTCATAATTCATGTATAGCAAACATATATGGTCGTGTGTTCATAATTCATGTATAGCAAACATATATGGTCGTGTGTTCATAATTCATGTATAGCAAACATATATGGTCGTGTGTTCATAATTCAGGTATAGCAAACATATATGGTCGTGTGTTCATAATTCATGTATTGCAAACATATATGGTCGTGTGTTCATAATTCAGGTATAGCAAACATATATTTTCATAATTCAGGTATAGCAAACATTTATGGTCGTGTGTTCATAATTCAGGTATAGCAAACATATATTTTCATAATTCAGGTATAGCAAACATATATTTTCATAATTCAGGTATAGCAAACATATATGGTCGTGTGTTCATAATTCATGTATAGCAAACATATATGGTCGTGTGTTCATAATTCAGGTATAGCAAACATATATGGTCGTGTGTTCATAATTCATGTATAGCAAACATATATGGTCGTGTGTTCATAATTCATGTATAGCAAACATATATGGTCGTGTGTTCATAATTCATGTATAGCAAAAATATATGGTCGTGTGTTCATAATTCATGTATATCAAACATATATGGTCGTGTGTTCATAATTCAGGTATAGCAAACATATATGGTCGTGTGTTCATAATTCATGTATAGCAAACATATAATTTCATAATTCAGGTATATCAAACATATATGGTCGTGTGTTCATAATTCATGTATAGCAAACATATAATTTCATAATTCAGGTATATCAAACATATATGGTCGTGTGTTCATAATTCATGTATAGCAAACATATATGGTCGTGTGTTCATAATTCATGTATAGCAAACATATAATTTCATAATTCAGGTATATCAAACATATATGGTCGTGTGTTCATAATTCATGTATAGCAAATATATAATTTCATAATTCAGGTATAGCAAACATACATGGTCGTGTGTTCATAATTCAGGTATAGCAAACATATATTGTCGTGTGTTCATAATTCATGTATAGCAAACATATATGGTCGTGTGTTCATAATTCAGGTATATCAAACATATATGGTCGTGTGTTCATAATTCAGGTATATCAAACATATATGGTCGTGTGTTCATAATTCAGGTATAGCAAACATATATGGTCGTGTGTTCATAATTCAGGTATATCAAACATATATGGTCGTGTGTTCATAATTCAGGTATAGCAAACATATATTGTCGTGTGTTCATAATTCATGTATAGCAAACATATATGGTCGTGTGTTCATAATTCAGGTATAGCAAACATATATTGTCGTGTGTTCATAATTCAGGTATAGCAAACATATATGGTCGTGTGTTCATAATTCAGGTATAGCAAACATATATTTTCATAATTCAGGTATAGCAAACATATATGGTCATGTGTTCATAATTCATGTATAGCAAACATATATGGTCGTGTGTTCATAATTCAGGTATAGCAAACATATATGGTCGTGTGTTCATAATTCAGGTATAGCAAACATATATGGTCGTGTGTTCATAATTCAGGTATAGCAAACATATATGGTCGTGTGTTCATAATTCAGGTATAGCAAACATATATGGTCGTGTGTTCATAATTCATGTATAGCAAACATATAATTTCATAATTCAGGTATAGCAAACATTTATGGTCGTGTGTTCATAATTCATGTATAGCAAACATATATGGTCGTGTGTTCATAATTCATGTATAGCAAACATATATGGTCGTGTGTTCATAATTCATGTATAGCAAACATATATGGTCGTGTGTTCATAATTCATGTATAGCAAACATATATGGTCGTGTGTTCATAATTCATGTATTGCAAACATATATGGTCGTGTGTTCATAATTCAGGTATAGCAAACATATATGGTCGTGTGTTCATAATTCATGTATAGCAAATATATAATTTCATAATTCAGGTATAGCAAACATATATGGTCATGTGTTCAGAATTCATGTATAGCAAACATATATTGTCGTGTGTTCATAA
This sequence comes from Garra rufa, assembly GCF_049309525.1. Classification (NCBI taxonomy): domain Eukaryota; kingdom Metazoa; phylum Chordata; class Actinopteri; order Cypriniformes; family Cyprinidae; genus Garra; species Garra rufa. Next base: position 55,384 of record NW_027394294.1, read on the forward strand.
TTCATGTATAGCAAACATATATGGTCGTGTGTTCATAATTCAGGTATAGCAAACATATATTTTCATAATTCATGTATAGCAAACATATATGGTCGTGTGTTCATAATTCATGTATAGCAAACATATATGGTCGTGTGTTCATTATTCATGTATAGCAAACATATATGGTCGTGTGTTCATTATTCATGTATAGCAAACATATATGGTCGTGTGTTCATAATTCATGTATAGCAAACATATATGGTCGTGTGTTCATTATTCATGTATAGCAAACATATATGGTCGTGTGTTCATAATTCATGTATAGCAAACATATATGGTCGTGTGTTCATAATTCATGTATTGCAAACATATATGGTCGTGTGTTCATAATTCAGGTATAGCAAACATATATGGTCGTGTGTTCATAATTCATGTATAGCAAAGATATATGGTCGTGTGTTCATAATTCAGGTATAGCAAACATATATGGTCGTGTGTTCATAATTCATGTATTGCAAACATATATGGTCGTGTGTTCATAATTCATGTATTGCAAACATATATGGTCGTGTGTTCATAATTCAGGTATAGCAAACATATATGGTCGTGTGTTCATAATTCATGTATAGCAAACATATATGGTCGTGTGTTCATTATTCATGTATAGCAAACATATATGGTCGTGTGTTCATAATTCATGTATAGCAAACATATATGGTCGTGTGTTCATAATTCATGTATAGCAAACATATATGGTCGTGTGTTCATAATTCATGTATTGCAAACATATATGGTCGTGTGTTCATAATTCAGGTATAGCAAACATATATGGTCGTGTGTTCATAATTCATGTATAGCAAACATATATGGTCGTGTGTTCATAATTCAGGTATAGCAAACATATATGGTCGTGTGTTCATAATTCATGTATTGCAAACATATATGGTCGTGTGTTCATAATTCATGTATTGCAAACATATATGGTCGTGTGTTCATAATTCAGGTATAGCAAACATATATGGTCGTGTGTTCATAATTCATGTATAGCAAACATATATGGTCGTGTGTTCATAATTCAGGTATAGCAAACATATATGGTCGTGTGTTCATAATTCATGTATTGCAAACATATATGGTCGTGTGTTCATAATTCATGTATTGCAAACATATATGGTCGTGTGTTCATAATTCATGTATAGCAAACATATATGGTCGTGTGTTCATAATTCATGTATTGCAAACATATATGGTCGTGTGTTCATAATTCAGGTATAGCAAACATTTATGGTCGTGTGTTCATAATTCATGTATTGCAAACATATATGGTCGTGTGTTCATAATTCATGTATTGCAAACATATATGGTCGTGTGTTCATAATTCATGTATAGCAAACATATATGGTCGTGTGTTCATAATTCATGTATTGCAAACATATATGGTCGTGTGTTCATAATTCAGGTATAGCAAACATATATGGTCGTGTGTTCATAATTCAGGTATAGCAAACATATATGGTCGTGTGTTCATAATTCAGGTATAGCAAACATATATTGTCGTGTGTTCATAATTCAGGTATAGCAAACATATATGGTCGTGTGTTCATAATTCAGGTATAGCAAACATATATTTTCATAATTCAGGTATAGCAAACATATATGGTCGTGTGTTCATAATTCATGTATAGCAAACATATAATTTCATAATTCAGGTATAGCAAACATTTATGGTCGTGTGTTCATAATTCATGTATAGCAAACATATATGGTCGTGTGTTCATAATTCATGTATAGCAAACATATATGGTCGTGTGTTCATAATTCATGTATAGCAAACATATATGGTCGTGTGTTCATAATTCATGTATAGCAAACATATATGGTCGTGTGTTCATAATTCATGTATTGCAAACATATATGGTCGTGTGTTCATAATTCAGGTATAGCAAACATATATGGTCGTGTGTTCATAATTCATGTATAGCAAACATATATTTTCATAATTCAGGTATAGCAAACATATATGGTCGTGTGTTCATAATTCATGTATAGCAAATATATAATTTCATAATTCAGGTATAGCAAACATATATGGTCATGTGTTCAGAATTCATGTATAGCAAACATATATTGTCGTGTGTTCATAATTCATGTATAGCAAACATATATGGTCGTGTGTTCATAATTCAGGTATAGCAAACATATATTTTCATAATTCATGTATAGCAAACATATATGGTCGTGTGTTCATTATTCATGTATAGCAAACATATATGGTCGTGTGTTCATTATTCATGTATAGCAAACATATATGGTCGTGTGTTCATAATTCATGTATAGCAAACATATATGGTCGTGTGTTCATAATTCATGTATAGCAAACATATATGGTCGTGTGTTCATTATTCATGTATAGCAAACATATATGGTCGTGTGTTCATAATTCATGTATAGCAAACATATATGGTCGTGTGTTCATAATTCATGTATAGCAAACATATATGGTCGTGTGTTCATAATTCATGTATTGCAAACATATATGGTCGTGTGTTCATAATTCAGGTATAGCAAACATATATGGTCGTGTGTTCATAATTCATGTATAGCAAACATATATGGTCGTGTGTTCATAATTCAGGTATAGCAAACATATATGGTCGTGTGTTCATAATTCATGTATTGCAAACATATATGGTCGTGTGTTCATAATTCAGGTATAGCAAACATTTATGGTCGTGTGTTCATAATTCATGTATTGCAAACATATATGGTCGTGTGTTCATAATTCATGTATTGCAAACATATATGGTCGTGTGTTCATAATTCATGTATAGCAAACATATATGGTCGTGTGTTCATAATTCATGTATAGCAAACATATATGGTCGTGTGTTCATAATTCATGTATTGCAAACATATATGGTCGTGTGTTCATAATTCAGGTATAGCAAACATATATGGTCGTGTGTTCATAATTCAGGTATAGCAAACATATATGGTCGTGTGTTCATAATTCAGGTATAGCAAACATATATGGTCGTGTGTTCATAATTCAGGTATAGCAAACATATATTTTCATAATTCAGGTATAGCAAACATATATGGTCATGTGTTCATAATTCATGTATAGCAAACATATATAGTCGTGTGTTCATAATTCAGGTATAGCAAACATATATGGTCGTGTGTTCATAATTCATGTATAGCAAACATATATGGTCGTGTGTTCATAATTCAGGTATAGCAAACATATATGGTCGTGTGTTCATAATTCAGGTATAGCAAACATATATTTTCATAATTCAGGTATAGCAAACATATATGGTCATGTGTTCATAATTCATGTATAGCAAACATATATGGTCGTGTGTTCATAATTCAGGTATAGCAAACATATATGGTCGTGTGTTCATAATTCAGGTATAGCAAACATATATTTTCATAATTCAGGTATAGCAAACATATATGGTCATGTGTTCATAATTCATGTATAGCAAACATATATGGTCGTGTGTTCATAATTCATGTATAGCAAACATATATGGTCGTGTGTTCATAATTCATGTATAGCAAACATATATGGTCGTGTGTTCATAATTCATGTATTGCAAACATATATGGTCGTGTGTTCATAATTCAGGTATAGCAAACATATATGGACGTGTGTTCATAATTCAGGTATAGCAAACATATATTTTCATAATTCAGGTATAGCAAACATATATGGTCATGTGTTCATAATTCATGTATAGCAAACATATATGGTCGTGTGTTCATAATTCAGGTATAGCAAACATATATGGTCGTGTGTTCATAATTCATGTATAGCAAACATATATGGTCGTGTGTTCATAATTCATGTATAGCAAACATATATGGTCGTGTTTTCATAATTCATGTATATCAAACATATATGGTCGTGTGTTCATAATTCAGGTATAGCAAACATATATGGTCGTGTGTTCATAATTCATGTATATCAAACATATATGGTCGTGTGTTCATAATTCAGGTATATCAAACATATATGGTCGTGTGTTCATAATTCATGTATAGCAAACATATATGGTCGTGTGTTCATAATTCATGTATAGCAAACATATAATTTCATAATTCAGGTATATCAAACATATATGGTCGTGTGTTCATAATTCATGTATAGCAAATATATAATTTCATAATTCAGGTATAGCAAACATACATGGTCGTGTGTTCATAATTCAGGTATAGCAAACATATATTGTCGTGTGTTCATAATTCATGTATAGCAAACATATATGGTCGTGTGTTCATAATTCAGGTATAGCAAACATATATGGTCGTGTGTTCATAATTCAGGTATAGCAAACATATATTTTCATAATTCAGGTATAGCAAACATATATGGTCATGTGTTCATAATTCATGTATAGCAAACATATATGGTCGAGTGTTCATAATTCAGGTATAGCAAACATATATGGTCGTGTGTTCATAATTCAGGTATAGCAAACATATATGGTCGTGTGTTCATAATTCAGGTATATCAAACATATATGGTCGTGTGTTCATAATTCATGTATAGCAAACATATAATTTCATAATTCAGGTATAGCAAACATTTATGGTCGTGTGTTCATAATTCATGTATAGCAAACATATATGGTCGTGTGTTCATAATTCATGTATAGCAAACATATATGGTCGTGTGTTCATAATTCATGTATAGCAAACATATATGGTCGTGTGTTCATAATTCATGTATAGCAAACATATATGGTCGTGTGTTCATAATTCAGGTATAGCAAACATATATGGTCGTGTGTTCATAATTCATGTATTGCAAACATATATGGTCGTGTGTTCATAATTCAGGTATAGCAAACATATATGGTCGTGTGTTCATAATGCAGGTATAGCAAACATATATTTTCATAATTCAGGTATAGCAAACATATATGGTCGTGTGTTCATAATTCATGTATAGCAAATATATAATTTCATAATTCAGGTATAGCAAACATACATGGTCGTGTGTTCATAATTCAGGTATAGCAAACATATATTGTCGTGTGTTCATAATTCATGTATAGCAAACATATATGGTCGTGTGTTCATAATTCAGGTATAGCAAACATATATGGTCGTGTGTTCATAATTCAGGTATAGCAAACATATATTTTCATAATTCAGGTATAGCAAACATATATGGTCATGTGTTCATAATTCATGTATAGCAAACATATATGGTCGAGTGTTCATAATTCAGGTATAGCAAACATATATGGTCGTGTGTTCATAATTCAGGTATAGCAAACATATATTTTCATAATTCAGGTATAGCAAACATATATGGTCGTGTGTTCATAATTCATGTATAGCAAACATATATGGTCGTGTGTTCATAATTCAGGTATAGCAAACATATATGGTCGTGTGTTCATAATTCAGGTATAGCAAACATATATTTTCATAATTCAGGTATAGCAAACATATATGGTCGTGTGTTCATATTTCATGTATAGCAAACATATATTTTCATAATTCAGGTATAGCAAACATTTATGGTCGTGTGTTCATAATTCATGTATAGCAAACATATATGGTCGTGTGATCATAATTCAGGTATAGCAAACATATATTTTCATAATTCAGGTATAGCAAACATATATGGTCGTGTGTTCATAATTCAGGTATAGCAAACATATATTTTCATAATTCAGGTATAGCAAACATTTATGGTCGTGTGTTCATAATTCAGGTATAGCAAACATATATTTTCATAATTCAGGTATAGCAAACATATATTTTCATAATTCAGGTATAGCAAACATATATTTTCATAATTCAGGTGTAGCAAACATATATTTTCATAATTCAGGTATAGCAAACATATATTTTCATAATTCAGGTATAGCAAACATATATGGTCGTGTGTTCATAATTCATGTATAGCAAACATATATGGTCGTGTGTTCATAATTCATGTATAGCAAACATATATTTTCATAATTCATGTATTGCAAACATATATGGTCGTGTGTTCATTATTCATGTATAGCAAACATATATGGTCGTGTGTTCATAATTCATGTATAGCAAAAATATATGGTCGTGTGTTCATAATTCATGTATAGCAAACATATATGGTCGTGTGTTCATAATTCATGTATAGCAAACATATATGGTCGTGTGTTCATAATTCATGTATAGCAAACATATATGGTCGTGTGTTCATAATTCAGGTATAGCAAACATATATGGTCGTGTGTTCATAATTCATGTATTGCAAACATATATGGTCGTGTGTTCATAATTCATGTATAGCAAACATATATGGTCGTGTGTTCATAATTCATGTATTGCAAACATATATGGTCGTGTGTTCATAATTCAGGTATAGCAAACATATATGGTCGTGTGTTCATAATTCATGTATAGCAAACATATATGGTCGTGTGTTCATAATTCATGTATTGCAAACATATATGGTCGTGTGTTCATAATTCAGGTATAGCAAACATATATGGTCGTGTGTTCATAATTCATGTATAGCAAACATATATGGTCGTGTGTTCATAATTCATGTATAGCAAACATATAATTTCATAATTTAGGTATATCAAACATATATGGTCGTGTGTTCATAATTCATGTATAGCAAACATATATGGTCGTGTGTTCATTATTCATGTATAGCAAACATATATGGTCGTGTGTTCATAATTCATGTATAGCAAACATATATGTTCGTGTGTTCATAATTCATGTATAGCAAACATATATGGTCGTGTGTTCATAATTCATGTATTGCAAACATATATGGTCGTGTGTTCATAATTCATGTATTGCAAACATATATGGTCGTGTGTTCATAATTCATGTATAGCAAACAAATATGGTCGTGTGTTCATAATTCATGTATTGCAAACATATATGGTCGTGTGTTCATAATTCATGTATAGCAAACATATATGGTCGTGTGTTCATAATTCATGTATAGCAAACATATATGGTCGTGTGTTCATAATTCATGTATTGCAAACATATATGGTCGTGTGTTCATAATTCATGTATTGCAAACATATATGGTCGTGTGTTCATAATTCATGTATTGCAAACATATATGGTCGTGTGTTCATAATTCATGTATTGCAAACATATATGGTCGTGTGTTCATAATTCATGTATTGCAAACATATATGGTCGTGTGTTCATAATTCATGTATTGCAAACATATATGGTCGTGTGTTCATAATTCATGTATAGCAAACATATATGGTCGTGTGTTCATAATTCATGTATTGCAAACATATATGGTCGTGTGTTCATAATTCATGTATTGCAAACATATATGGTCGTGTGTTCATAATTCATGTATTGCAAACATATATGGTCGTGTGTTCATAATTCATGTATAGCAAACATATATGGTCGTGTGTTCATAATTCAGGTATAGCAAACATATATGGTCGTGTGTTCATAATTCAGGTATAGCAAACATATATGGTCGTGTGTTCATAATTCATGTATAGCGAACATATATGGTCGTGTGTTCATAATTCATGTATAGCAAACATATATGGTCGTGTGTTCATAATTCAGGTATAGCAAACATATATGGTCGTGTGTTCATAATTCATGTATTGCAAACATATATGGTCGTGTGTTCATAATTCATGTATAGCAAACATATATGGTCGTGTGTTCATAATTCAGGTATAGCAAACATATATTTTCATAATTCAGGTATAGCAAACATATATGGTCATGTGTTCATAATTCATGTATAGCAAACATATATGGTCGTGTGTTCATAATTCAGGTATAGCAAACATATATGGTCGTGTGTTCATAATTCATGTATAGCAAACATATATGGTCGTGTGTTCATAATTCAGGTATAGCAAACATATATTTTCATAATTCAGGTATAGCAAACATATATGGTCATGTGTTCATAATTCATGTATAGCAAACATATATGGTCGTGTGTTCATAATTCAGGTATAGCAAACATATATGGTCGTGTGTTCATAATTCAGGTATAGCAAACATATATGGTCGTGTGTTCATAATTCAGGTATAGCAAACATATATGGTCGTGTGTTCATAATTCAGGTATATCAAACATATATGGTCGTGTGTTCATAATTCATGTATAGCAAACATATAATTTCATAATTCAGGTATAGCAAACATATATGGTCGTGTGTTCATAATTCAGGTATAGCAAACATATATTTTCATAATTCAGGTATAGCAAACATTTATGGTCGTGTGTTCATAATTCATGTATAGCGAACATATATGGTCGTGTGTTCATATTTCATGTATAGCAAACATATATTTTCATAATTCAGGTATAGCAAACATTTATGGTCGTGTGTTCATAATTCATGTATAGCAAACATATATGGTCGTGTGTTCATAATTCAGGTATAGCAAACATATATTTTCATAATTCAGGTATAGCAAACATATATGGTCGTGTGTTCATAATTCATGTATAGCAAACATATAATTTCATAATTCATGTATAGCAAACATATATGGTCGTGTGTTCATAATTCATGTATAGCAAACATATAATTTCATAATTCATGTATAGCAAACATATATGGTCGAGTGTTCATAATTCATGTATAGCAAACATATATGGTCGTGTGTTCATAATTCAGGTATAGCAAACATATATGGTCGTGTGTTCATAATTCATGTATAGCAAACATATATGGTCGTGTGTTCATAATTCATGTATAGCAAACATATATGGTCGTGTGTTCATAATTCAGGTATAGTAAACATATAATTTCATAATTCATGTATAGCAAACATATATGGTCGTGTGTTCATAATTCATGTATAGCAAACATATAATTTCATAATTCATGTATAGCAAACATATATGGTCGAGTGTTCATAATTCATGTATAGCAAACATATATGGTCGTGTGTTCATAATTCAGGTATAGCAAACATATATGGTCGTGTGTTCATAATTCAGGTATAGCAAACATATATGGTCGAGTGTTCATAATTCATGTATAGCAAACATATATGGTCGTGTGTTCATAATTCAGGTATAGCAAACATATATGGTCGTGTGTTCATAATTCATGTATAGCAAACATATATGGTCGTGTGTTCATAATTCATGTATAGCAAACATATATGGTCGTGTGTTCATAATTCAGGTATAGCAAACATATATTTTCATAATTCAGGTATAGCAAACATTTATGGTCGTGTGTTCATAATTCAGGTATAGCAAACATATATTGTCGTGTGTTCATAATTCATGTATAGCAAACATATATGGTCGTGTGTTCATAATTCAGGTATAGCAAACATATATTTTCATAATTCATGTATAGCAAACATATATGGTCGTGTGTTCATAATTCAGGTATAGCAAACATATAATTTCATAATTCAGGTATAGCAAACATTTATGGTCGTGTGTTCATAATTCATGTATAGCGAACATATATGGTCGTGTGTTCATATTTCATGTATAGCAAACATATATTTTCATAATTCAGGTATAGCAAACATTTATGGTCGTGTGTTCATAATTCATGTATAGCAAACATATATGGTCGTGTGTTCATAATTCAGGTATAGCAAACATATATTTTCATAATTCAGGTATAGCAAACATATATGGTCGTGTGTTCATAATTCAGGTATAGCAAACATATATTTTCATAATTCAGGTATAGCAAACATTTATGGTCGTGTGTTCATAATTCAGGTATAGCAAACATATATTTTCATAATTCAGGTATAGCAAACATATATTTTCATAATTCAGGTATAGCAAACATATATTTTCATAATTCAGGTATAGCAAACATATATGGTCGTGTGTTCATTATTCAGGTATAGCAAACATATATGGTCGTATGTTCAATATTCAGGTATAGCAAACATATATGGTCGTGTGTTCATTATTCATGTATAGCAAACATATATGGTCGTGTGTTCATAATTCATGTATAGCAAACATATATGGTCGTGTGTTCATAATTCATGTATAGCAAACATATATGGTCGTGTGTTCATAATTCAGGTATAGCAAACATATATGGTCGTGTGTTCATAATTCAGGTATAGCAAACATATATGGTCGTGTGTTCATAATTCAGGTATAGCAAACATATATGGTCGTGTGTTCATAATTCAGGTATAGCAAACATATATGGTCGTGTGTTCATAATTCATGTATAGCAAACATATATGGTCGTGTGTTCATAATTCATGTATAGCAAACATATATGGTCGTGTGTTCATAATTCAGGTATAGCAAACATATATGGTCGTGTGTTCATAATTCAGGTATAGCAAACATATATGGTCGTGTGTTCATAATTCATGTATAGCAAACATATAATTTCATAATTCAGGTATATCAAACATATGGTCGTGTGTTCATAATTCAAGTATAGCAAATATATAATTTCATAATTCAGGTATAGCAAACATATATGGTCGTGTGTTCATAATTCATGTATAGCAAACATATAATTTCATAATTCAGGTATAGCAAACATATATGGTCGTGTGTTCATAATTCATGTATAGCAAACATATATGGTCGTGTGTTCATAATTCAGGTATAGCAAACATATATGGTCGTGTGTTCATAATTCAGGTATAGCAAACATATATTTTCATAATTCAGGTATAGCAAACATTTATGGTCGTGTGTTCATAATTCAGGTATAGCAAACATATATTGTCGTGTGTTCATAATTCAGGTATAGCAAACATATATTTTCATAATTCAGGTATAGCAAACATTTATGGTCGTGTGTTCATAATTCATGTATAGCAAACATATATGGTCGTGTGTTCATAATTCAGGTATAGCAAACATATATGGTCGTGTGTTCATATTTCAGGTATAGCAAACATATATTTTCATAATTCAGGTATAGCAAACATTTATGGTCGTGTGTTCATAATTCAGGTATAGCAAACATATATTGTCGTGTGTTCATAATTCATGTATAGCAAACATTTATGGTCGTGTGTTCATAATTCAGGTATAGCAAACATATATTGTCGTGTGTTCATAATTCATGTATAGCAAACATATATGGTTGTGTGTTCATAATTCAGGTATAGCAAACATTTATGGTCGTGTGTTCATAATTCAGGTATAGCAAACATATATTGTCGTGTGTTCATAATTCATGTATAGCAAACATATATGGTCGTGTGTTCATAATTCAGGTATAGCAAACATATATTTTCATAATTCATGTATAGCAAACATATATGGTCGTGTGTTCATAATTCAGGTATAGCAAACATATAATTTCATAATTCAGGTATAGCAAACATTTATGGTCGTGTGTTCATAATTCATGTATAGCGAACATATATGGTCGTGTGTTCATATTTCATGTATAGCAAACATATATTTTCATAATTCAGGTATAGCAAACATTTATGGTCGTGTGTTCATAATTCATGTATAGCAAACATATATGGTCGTGTGTTCATAATTCAGGTATAGCAAACATATATTTTCATAATTCAGGTATAGCAAACATATATGGTCGTGTGTTCATAATTCAGGTATAGCAAACATATATTTTCATAATTCAGGTATAGCAAACATTTATGGTCGTGTGTTCATAATTCAGGTATAGCAAACATATATTTTCATAATTCAGGTATAGCAAACATATATTTTCATAATTCAGGTATAGCAAACATATATTTTCATAATTCAGGTATAGCAAACATATATGGTCGTGTGTTCATTATTCAGGTATAGCAAACATATATGGTCGTATGTTCAATATTCAGGTATAGCAAACATATATGGTCGTGTGTTCATTATTCATGTATAGCAAACATATATGGTCGTGTGTTCATAATTCATGTATAGCAAACATATATGGTCGTGTGTTCATAATTCATGTATAGCAAACATATATGGTCGTGTGTTCATAATTCAGGTATATCAAACATATATGGTCGTGTGTTCATAATTCATGTATAGCAAACATATAATTTCATAATTCAGGTATATCAAACATATATGGTCGTGTGTTCATAATTCATGTATAGCAAACATACATGGTCGTGTGTTCATAATTCAGGTATAGCAAACATACATGGTCGTGTGTTCATAATTCAGGTATAGCAAACATATATGGTCGTGTGTTCATAATTCATGTATAGCAAACATATAATTTCATAATTCAGGTATAGCAAACATATATGGTCGTGTGTTCATAATTCATGTATAGCAAACATATAATTTCATAATTCAGGTATAGCAAACATTTATGGTCGTGTGTTCATAATTCATGTATAGCAAACATATATGGTCGTGTGTTCATAATTCAGGTATAGCAAACATATATTTTCATAATTCAGGTATAGCAAACATATATGGTCGTGTGTTCATAATTCAGGTATAGCAAACATATATTTTCATAATTCAGGTATAGCAAACATTTATGGTCGTGTGTTCATAATTCAGGTATAGCAAACATATATTTTCATAATTCAGGTATAGCAAACATATATTTTCATAATTCAGGTATAGCAAACATATATTTTCATAATTCAGGTATAGCAAACATATATGGTCGTGTGTTCATTATTCAGGTATAGCAAACATATATGGTCGTATGTTCAATATTCAGGTATAGCAAACATATATGGTCGTGTGTTCATAATTCATGTATAGCAAACATATATGGTCGTGTGTTCATAATTCATGTATAGCAAACATATATGGTCGTGTGTTCATAATTCAGGTATATCAAACATATATGGTCGTGTGATCATAATTCATGTATAGCAAACATATAATTTCATAATTCAGGTATATCAAACATATATGGTCGTGTGTTCATAATTCAAGTATAGCAAATATATAATTTCATAATTCAGGTATAGCAAACATACATGGTCGTGTGTTCATAATTCAGGTATAGCAAACATATATGGTCGTGTGTTCATAATTCATGTATAGCAAACATATAATTTCATAATTCAGGTATAGCAAACATATATGGTCGTGTGTTCATAATTCATGTATAGCAAACATATAATTTCATAATTCAGGTATAGCAAACATATATGGTCATGTGTTCAGAATTCATGTATAGCAAACATATATTGTCGTGTGTTCATAATTCATGTATAGCAAACATATATGGTCGTGTGTTCATAATTCAGGTATAGCAAACATATATTTTCATAATTCATGTATAGCAAACATATATGGTCGTGTGTTCATAATTCAGGTATAGCAAACATATATTGTCGTGTGTTCATAATTCATGTATAGCAAACATATATGGTCGTGTGTTCATAATTCAGGTATAGCAAACATATATTTTCATAATTCAGGTATAGCAAACATATATGGTCGTGTGTTCATAATTCAGGTATAGCAAACATATATTTTCATAATTCAGGTATAGCAAACATATATGGTCGTGTGTTCATAATTCATGTATAGCAAACATATATTTTCATAATTCAGGTATAGCAAACATATATTTTCATAATTCATGTATAGCAAACATATATGGTCGTGTGTTCATAATTCATGTATAGCAAACATATATGGTCGTGTGTTCATAATTCAGGTATAGCAAACATATATTTTCATAATTCAGGTATAGCAAACATATATGGTCGTGTGTTCATTATTCAGGTATAGCAAACATATATGGTCGTGTGTTCATAATTCATGTATAGCAAACATATATGGTCGTGTGTTCATTATTCATGTATAGCAAACATATATTTTCATAATTCATGTATTGCAAACATATATGGTCGTGTGTTCATTATTCATGTATAGCAAACATATATTTTCATAATTCATGTATTGCAAACATATATGGTCGTGTGTTCATAATTCATGTATAGCAAACATATAATTTCATAATTCAGGTATATCAAACATATATGGTCGTGTGTTCATAATTCATGTATAGCAAATATATAATTTCATAATTCAGGTATAGCAAACATACATGGTCGTGTGTTCATAATTCAGGTATAGCAAACATATATTGTCGTGTGTTCATAATTCATGTATAGCAAACATATATGGTCGTGTGTTCATAATTCAGGTATAGCAAACATATAATTTCATAATTCAGGTATAGCAAACATTTATGGTCGTGTGTTCATAATTCATGTATAGCAAACATATATGGTCGTGTGTTCATAATTCAGGTATAGCAAACATATATTTTCATAATTCAGGTATAGCAAACATATATGGTCGTGTGTTCATAATTCATGTATAGCAAACATATAATTTCATAATTCATGTATAGCAAACATATATGGTCGTGTGTTCATAATTCATGTATAGCAAACATATAATTTCATAATTCATGTATAGCAAACATATATGGTCGTGTGTTCATAATTCATGTATAGCAAACATATATGGTCGTGTGTTCATAATTCAGGTATAGTAAACATATATGGTCGTGTGTTCATAATTCAGGTATAGCAAACATATATTTTCATAATTCAGGTATAGCAAACATTTATGGTCGTGTGTTCATAATTCAGGTATAGCAAACATATATTGTCGTGTGTTCATAATTCATGTATAGCAAACATATATGGTCGTGTGTTCATAATTCAGGTATAGCAAACATATATTTTCATAATTCATGTATAGCAAACATATATGGTCGTGTGTTCATAATTCAGGTATAGCAAACATATAATTTCATAATTCAGGTATAGCAAACATTTATGGTCGTGTGTTCATAATTCATGTATAGCGAACATATATGGTCGTGTGTTCATATTTCATGTATAGCAAACATATATTTTCATAATTCAGGTATAGCAAACATATATGGTCGTGTGTTCATAATTCAGGTATAGCAAACATATATTTTCATAATTCAGGTATAGCAAACATATATGGTCGTGTGTTCATAATTCAGGTATAGCAAACATATATTTTCATAATTCAGGTATAGCAAACATTTATGGTCGTGTGTTCATAATTCAGGTATAGCAAACATATATTTTCATAATTCAGGTATAGCAAACATATATTTTCATAATTCAGGTATAGCAAACATATATTTTCATAATTCAGGTATAGCAAACATATATGGTCGTGTGTTCATTATTCAGGTATAGCAAACATATATGGTCGTATGTTCAATATTCAGGTATAGCAAACATATATGGTCGTGTGTTCATTATTCATGTATAGCAAACATATATGGTCGTGTGTTCATAATTCATGTATAGCAAACATATATGGTCGTGTGTTCATAATTCATGTATAGCAAACATATATGGTCGTGTGTTCATAATTCAGGTATAGCAAACATATATGGTCGTGTGTTCATAATTCAGGTATAGCAAACATATATGGTCGTGTGTTCATAATTCAGGTATAGCAAACATATATGGTCGTGTGTTCATAATTCATGTATAGCAAACATATATGGTCGTGTGTTCATAATTCATGTATAGCAAACATATATGGTCGTGTGTTCATAATTCAGGTATAGCAAACATATATGGTCGTGTGTTCACAATTCAGGTATAGCAAACATATATGGTCGTGTGTTCATAATTCAGGTATAGCAAACATATATGGTCGTGTGTTCATAATTCATGTATAGCAAACATATAATTTCATAATTCAGGTATATCAAACATATATGGTCGTGTGTTCATAATTCAAGTATAGCAAATATATAATTTCATAATTCAGGTATAGCAAACATATATGGTCGTGTGTTCATAATTCATGTATAGCAAACATATAATTTCATAATTCAGGTATAGCAAACATATATGGTCGTGTGTTCATAATTCATGTATAGCAAACATATATGGTCGTGTGTTCATAATTCAGGTATAGCAAACATATATGGTCGTGTGTTCATAATTCAGGTATAGCAAACATATATTTTCATAATTCAGGTATAGCAAACATTTATGGTCGTGTGTTCATAATTCAGGTATAGCAAACATATATTGTCGTGTGTTCATAATTCAGGTATAGCAAACATATATTTTCATAATTCAGGTATAGCAAACATTTATGGTCGTGTGTTCATAATTCATGTATAGCGAACATATATGGTCGTGTGTTCATATTTCATGTATAGCAAACATATATTTTCATAATTCAGGTATAGCAAACATTTATGGTCGTGTGTTCATAATTCATGTATAGCAAACATATATGGTCGTGTGTTCATAATTCAGGTATAGCAAACATATATGGTCGTGTGTTCATAATTCAGGTATAGCAAACATATATTTTCATAATTCAGGTATAGCAAACATTTATGGTCGTGTGTTCATAATTCAGGTATAGCAAACATATATTGTCGTGTGTTCATAATTCATGTATAGCAAACATATATGGTCGTGTGTTCATAATTCATGTATAGCAAACATTTATGGTCGTGTGTTCATAATTCAGGTATAGCAAACATATATTGTCGTGTGTTCATAATTCATGTATAGCAAACATATATGGTTGTGTGTTCATAATTCAGGTATAGCAAACATTTATGGTCGTGTGTTCATAATTCAGGTATAGCAAACATATATTGTCGTGTGTTCATAATTCATGTATAGCAAACATATATGGTCGTGTGTTCATAATTCAGGTATAGCAAACATATATTTTCATAATTCATGTATAGCAAACATATATGGTCGTGTGTTCATAATTCAGGTATAGCAAACATATAATTTCATAATTCAGGTATAGCAAACATTTATGGTCGTGTGTTCATAATTCATGTATAGCGAACATATATGGTCGTGTGTTCATATTTCATGTATAGCAAACATATATTTTCATAATTCAGGTATAGCAAACATTTATGGTCGTGTGTTCATAATTCATGTATAGCAAACATATATGGTCGTGTGTTCATAATTCAGGTATAGCAAACATATATTTTCATAATTCAGGTATAGCAAACATATATGGTCGTGTGTTCATAATTCAGGTATAGCAAACATATATTTTCATAATTCAGGTATAGCAAACATTTATGGTCGTGTGTTCATAATTCAGGTATAGCAAACATATATTTTCATAATTCAGGTATAGCAAACATATATTTTCATAATTCAGGTATAGCAAACATATATTTTCATAATTCAGGTATAGCAAACATATATGGTCGTGTGTTCATTATTCAGGTATAGCAAACATATATGGTCGTATGTTCAATATTCAGGTATAGCAAACATATATGGTCGTGTGTTCATTATTCATGTATAGCAAACATATATGGTCGTGTGTTCATAATTCATGTATAGCAAACATATATGGTCGTGTGTTCATAATTCATGTATAGCAAACATATATGGTCGTGTGTTCATAATTCAGGTATATCAAACATATATGGTCGTGTGTTCATAATTCATGTATAGCAAACATATAATTTCATAATTCAGGTATATCAAACATATATGGTCGTGTGTTCATAATTCATGTATAGCAAACATACATGGTCGTGTGTTCATAATTCAGGTATAGCAAACATACATGGTCGTGTGTTCATAATTCAGGTATAGCAAACATATATGGTCGTGTGTTCATAATTCATGTATAGCAAACATATAATTTCATAATTCAGGTATAGCAAACATATATGGTCGTGTGTTCATAATTCATGTATAGCAAACATATAATTTCATAATTCAGGTATAGCAAACATTTATGGTCGTGTGTTCATAATTCATGTATAGCAAACATATATGGTCGTGTGTTCATAATTCAGGTATAGCAAACATAAATTTTCATAATTCAGGTATAGCAAACATATATGGTCGTGTGTTCATAATTCAGGTATAGCAAACATATATTTTCATAATTCAGGTATAGCAAACATTTATGGTCGTGTGTTCATAATTCAGGTATAGCAAACATATATTTTCATAATTCAGGTATAGCAAACATATATTTTCATAATTCAGGTATAGCAAACATATATTTTCATAATTCAGGTATAGCAAACATATATGGTCGTGTGTTCATTATTCAGGTATAGCAAACATATATGGTCGTATGTTCAATATTCAGGTATAGCAAACATATATGGTCGTGTGTTCATAATTCATGTATAGCAAACATATATGGTCGTGTGTTCATAATTCATGTATAGCAAACATATATGGTCGTGTGTTCATAATTCAGGTATATCAAACATATATGGTCGTGTGTTCATAATTCATGTATAGCAAACATATAATTTCATAATTCAGGTATATCAAACATATATGGTCGTGTGTTCATAATTCAAGTATAGCAAATATATAATTTCATAATTCAGGTATAGCAAACATACATGGTCGTGTGTTCATAATTCAGGTATAGCAAACATATATGGTCGTGTGTTCATAATTCATGTATAGCAAACATATAATTTCATAATTCAGGTATAGCAAACATATATGGTCGTGTGTTCATAATTCATGTATAGCAAACATATATGGTCATGTGTTCAGAATTCATGTATAGCAAACATATATTGTCGTGTGTTCATAATTCATGTATAGCAAACATATATGGTCGTGTGTTCATAATTCAGGTATAGCAAACATATATTTTCATAATTCATGTATAGCAAACATATATGGTCGTGTGTTCATAATTCAGGTATAGCAAACATATATTGTCGTGTGTTCATAATTCATGTATAGCAAACATATATGGTCGTGTGTTCATAATTCAGGTATAGCAAACATATATTTTCATAATTCAGGTATAGCAAACATATAATTTCATAATTCAGGTATAGCAAACATTTATGGTCGTGTGTTCATAATTCATGTATAGCGAACATATATGGTCGTGTGTTCATATTTCATGTATAGCAAACATATATTTTCATAATTCAGGTATAGCAAACATTTATGGTCGTGTGTTCATAATTCATGTATAGCAAACATATATGGTCGTGTGTTCATAATTCAGGTATAGCAAACATATATTTTCATAATTCAGGTATAGCAAACATATATGGTCGTGTGTTCATAATTCAGGTATAGCAAACATATATTTTCATAATTCAGGTATAGCAAACATTTATGGTCGTGTGTTCATAATTCAGGTATAGCAAACATATATTTTCATAATTCAGGTATAGCAAACATATATTTTCATAATTCAGGTATAGCAAACATATATTTTCATAATTCAGGTATAGCAAACATATATGGTCGTGTGTTCATTATTCATGTATAGCAAACATATATGGTCGTGTGTTCATAATTCATGTATAGCAAACATATATGGTCGTGTGTTCATAATTCATGTATAGCAAACATATATGGTCGTGTGTTCATAATTCAGGTATATCAAACATATATGGTCGTGTGTTCATAATTCATGTATAGCAAACATATAATTTCATAATTCAGGTATATCAAACATATATGGTCGTGTGTTCATAATTCAAGTATAGCAAATATATAATTTCATAATTCAGGTATAGCAAACATATATGGTCGTGTGTTCATAATTCATGTATAGCAAACATATAATTTCATAATTCAGGTATAGCAAACATATATGGTCGTGTGTTCATAATTCATGTATAGCAAACATATAATTTCATAATTCAGGTATAGCAAACATATGGTCGTGTGTTCATAATTCATGTATAGCAAACATATAATTTCATAATTCAGGTATAGCAAACATATATGGTCATGTGTTCAGAATTCATGTATAGCAAACATATATTGTCGTGTGTTCATAATTCATGTATAGCAAACATATATGGTCGTGTGTTCATAATTCAGGTATAGCAAACATATATTTTCATAATTCATGTATAGCAAACATATATGGTCGTGTGTTCATAATTCAGGTATAGCAAACATATATTGTCGTGTGTTCATAATTCATGTATAGCAAACATATATGGTCGTGTGTTCATAATTCAGGTATAGCAAACATATATTTTCATAATTCAGGTATAGCAAACATATATGGTCGTGTGTTCATAATTCAGGTATAGCAAACATATATTTTCATAATTCAGGTATAGCAAACATATATGGTCGTGTGTTCATAATTCATGTATAGCAAACATATATTTTCATAATTCAGGTATAGCAAACATATATTTTCATAATTCATGTATAGCAAACATATATGGTCGTGTGTTCATAATTCATGTATAGCAAACATATATGGTCGTGTGTTCATAATTCAGGTATAGCAAACATATATTTTCATAATTCAGGTATAGCAAACATATATGGTCGTGTGTTCATTATTCAGGTATAGCAAACATATATGGTCGTGTGTTCATAATTCATGTATAGCAAACATATATGGTCGTGTGTTCATTATTCATGTATAGCAAACATATATTTTCATAATTCATGTATTGCAAACATATATGGTCGTGTGTTCATTATTCATGTATAGCAAACATATATTTTCATAATTCATGTATTGCAAACATATATGGTCGTGTGTTCATAATTCATGTATAGCAAACATATAATTTCATAATTCAGGTATATCAAACATATATGGTCGTGTGTTCATAATTCATGTATAGCAAATATATAATTTCATAATTCAGGTATAGCAAACATACATGGTCGTGTGTTCATAATTCAGGTATAGCAAACATATATTGTCGTGTGTTCATAATTCATGTATAGCAAACATATATGGTCGTGTGTTCATAACTCAGGTATAGCAAACATATAATTTCATAATTCAGGTATAGCAAACATTTATGGTCGTGTGTTCATAATTCATGTATAGCAAACATATATGGTCGTGTGTTCATAATTCAGGTATAGCAAACATATATTTTCATAATTCAGGTATAGCAAACATATATGGTCGTGTGTTCATAATTCATGTATAGCAAACATATAATTTCATAATTCATGTATAGCAAACATATATGGTCGTGTGTTCATAATTCATGTATAGCAAACATATAATTTCATAATTCATGTATAGCAAACATATATGGTCGTGTGTTCATAATTCATGTATAGCAAACATATATGGTCGTGTGTTCATAATTCAGGTATAGTAAACATATATGGTCGTGTGTTCATAATTCAGGTATAGCAAACATATATTTTCATAATTCAGGTATAGCAAACATTTATGGTCGTGTGTTCATAATTCAGGTATAGCAAACATATATTGTCGTGTGTTCATAATTCATGTATAGCAAACATATATGGTCGTGTGTTCATAATTCAGGTATAGCAAACATATATTTTCATAATTCATGTATACCAAACATATATGGTCGTGTGTTCATAATTCAGGTATAGCAAACATATAATTTCATAATTCAGGTATAGCAAACATTTATGGTCGTGTGTTCATAATTCATGTATAGCGAACATATATGGTCGTGTGTTCATATTTCATGTATAGCAAACATATATTTTCATAATTCAGGTATAGCAAACATTTATGGTCGTGTGTTCATAATTCATGTATAGCAAACATATATGGTCGTGTGTTCATAATTCAGGTATAGCAAACATATATTTTCATAATTCAGGTATAGCAAACATATATGGTCGTGTGTTCATAATTCAGGTATAGCAAACATATATTTTCATAATTCAGGTATAGCAAACATTTATGGTCGTGTGTTCATAATTCAGGTATAGCAAACATATATTTTCATAATTCAGGTATAGCAAACATATATTTTCATAATTCAGGTATAGCAAACATATATTTTCATAATTCAGGTATAGCAAACATATATGGTCGTGTGTTCATTATTCAGGTATAGCAAACATATATGGTCGTGTGTTCATAATTCATATATAGCAAACATATATGGTCGTGTGTTCATTATTCATGTATAGCAAACATATATGGTCGTGTGTTCATAATTCATGTATAGCAAACATATATGGTCGTGTGTTCATTATTCATGTATAGCAAACATATATTTTCATAATTCAGGTATAGCAAACATTTATGGTCGTGTGTTCATAATTCAGGTATAGCAAACATATATGGTCGTGTGTTCATAATTCAGGTATATCAAACATATATGGTCGTGTGTTCATAATTCAGGTATAGCAAACATATATGGTCGTGTGTTCATTATTCATGTATAGCAAACATATATTTTCATAATTCAGGTATAGCAAACATTTATGGTCGTGTGTTCATAATTCAGGTATAGCAAACATATATGGTCGTGTGTTCATAATTCAGGTATAGCAAACATATATTTTCATAATTCAGGTATAGCAAACATATATGGTCGTGTGTTCATAATTCAGGTATAGCAAACATATATTTTCATAATTCAGGTATAGCAAACATTTATGGTCGTGTGTTCATAATTCATGTATAGCAAACATATATGGTCGTGTGTTCATAATTCAGGTATAGCAAACATATAATTTCATAATTCAGGTATAGAAAACATATATGGTCGTGTGTTCATAATTCATGTATAGCAAACATATAATTTCATAATTCAGGTATATCAAACATATATGGTCGTGTGTTCATAATTCATGTATAGCAAATATATAATTTCATAATTCAGGTATAGCAAACATACATGGTCGTGTGTTCATAATTCAGGTATAGCAAACATATATTGTCGTGTGTTCATAATTCATGTATAGCAAACATATATGGTCGTGTGTTCATATTTCATGTATAGCAAACATATATTTTCATAATTCAGGTATAGCAAACATTTATGGTCGTGTGTTCATAATTCATGTATAGCGAACATATATGGTCGTGTGTTCATATTTCATGTATAGCAAACATATATTTTCATAATTCAGGTATAGCAAACATATATTTTCATAATTCAGGTATAGCAAACATATATTTTCATAATTCAGGTATAGCAAACATATATTTTCATAATTCATGTATAGCAAACATATATGGTCGTGTGTTCATAATTCAGGTATAGCAAACATATATTTTCATAATTCAGGCATAGCAAACATATATGGTCGTGTGTTCATAATTCATATATAGCAAACATATAATTTCATAATTCAGGTATATCAAACATATATGGTCGTGTGTTCATAATTCATGTATAGCAAATATATAATTTCATAATTCAGGTATAGCAAACATACATGGTCGTGTGTTCATAATTCAGGTATAGCAAACATATATTGTCGTGTGTTCATAATTCATGTATAGCAAACATATATGGTCGTGTGTTCATATTTCATGTATAGCAAACATATATTTTCATAATTCAGGTATAGCAAACATTTATGGTCGTGTGTTCATAATTCATGTATAGCGAACATATATGGTCGTGTGTTCATATTTCATGTATAGCAAACATATATTTTCATAATTCAGGTATAGCAAACATTTATGGTCGTGTGTTCATAATTCATGTATAGCAAACATATATGGTCGTGTGTTCATAATTCAGGTATAGCAAACATATATTTTCATAATTCAGGTATAGCAAACATTTATGGTCGTGTGTTCATAATTCAGGTATAGCAAACATATATTTTCATAATTCAGGTATAGCAAACATATATTTTCATAATTCAGGTATAGCAAACATATATTTTCATAATTCAGGTATAGCAAACATATATGGTCGTGTGTTCATTATTCAGGTATAGCAAACATATATGGTCGTGTGTTCATTATTCATGTATAGCAAACATATATGGTCGTGTGTTCATAATTCAGGTATATCAAACATATATGTTTGCTATACATGAATAATGAACACACGACCATATATGTTTGCTATACCTGAATTATGAAAATATATGTTTGCTATACCTGAAATATGAACACACGACCATATATGTTTGCTATACCTGAATTATGAAAATATATGTTTGCTATACCTGAATTATGAACACACGACCATATATGTTTGCTATACCTGAATTATGAAAATATATGTTTGCTATACCTGAATTATGAACACACGACCATATATTTTCATAATTCAGGTATAGCAAACATTTATGGTCGTGTGTTCATAATTCATGTATAGCGAACATATATGGTCGTGTGTTCATATTTCATGTATAGCAAACATATATTTTCATAATTCAGGTATAGCAAACATATATTTTCATAATTCAGGTATAGCAAACATATATTTTCATAATTCAGGTATAGCAAACATATATTTTCATAATTCATGTATAGCAAACATATATGGTCGTGTGTTCATAATTCAGGTATAGCAAACATATATTTTCATAATTCAGGCATAGCAAACATATATGGTCGTGTGTTCATAATTCATATATAGCAAACATATAATTTCATAATTCAGGTATATCAAACATATATGGTCGTGTGTTCATAATTCATGTATAGCAAATATATAATTTCATAATTCAGGTATAGCAAACATACATGGTCGTGTGTTCATAATTCAGGTATAGCAAACATATATTGTCGTGTGTTCATAATTCATGTATAGCAAACATATATGGTCGTGTGTTCATATTTCATGTATAGCAAACATATATTTTCATAATTCAGGTATAGCAAACATTTATGGTCGTGTGTTCATAATTCATGTATAGCGAACATATATGGTCGTGTGTTCATAATTCATGTATAGCAAACATATATGGTCGTGTGTTCATAATTCAGGTATAGCAAACATATAATTTCATAATTCAGGTATAGCAAACATATATGGTCGTGTGTTCATAATTCATGTATAGCAAACATATAATTTCATAATTCAGGTATAGCAAACATATATGGTCGTGTGTTCATAATTCATGTATAGCAAACATATAATTTCATAATTCAGGTATAGCAAACATATATGGTCATGTGTTCAGAATTCATGTATAGCAAACATATATTGTCGTGTGTTCATAATTCATGTATAGCAAACATATATGGTCGTGTGTTCATAATTCAGGTATAGCAAACATATATTTTCATAATTCATGTATAGCAAACATATATGGTCGTGTGTTCATAATTCATGTATAGCAAATATATAATTTCATAATTCAGGTATAGCAAACATATATGGTCGTGTGTTCATAATTCAGGTATAGCAAACATATATTGTCGTGTGTTCATAATTCATGTATAGCAAACATATATGGTCGTGTGTTCATAATTCATGTATAGCAAACATATAATTTCATAATTCAGGTATAGCAAACATATATGGTCATGTGTTCAGAATTCATGTATAGCAAACATATATTGTCGTGTGTTCATAATTCATGTATAGCAAACATATATGGTCGTGTGTTCATAATTCAGGTATAGCAAACATATATTTTCATAATTCATGTATAGCAAACATATATGGTCGTGTGTTCATAATTCAGGTATAGCAAACATATATTTTCATAATTCAGGTATAGAAAACATATATGGTCGTGTGTTCATAATTCAGGTATATCAAACATATATGGTCGTGTGTTCATAATTCATGTATAGCAAATATATAATTTCCATAATTCAGGTATAGCAAACATACATGGTCGTGTGTTCATAATTCAGGTATAGCAAACATATATGGTCGTGTGTTCATAATTCAGGTATAGCAAACATATATGGTCGTGTGTTCATAATTCAGGTATAGCAAACATATATTTTCATAATTCAGGTATAGCAAACATATATGGTCGTGTGTTCATAATTCAGGTATAGCAAACATATATTTTCATAATTCAGGTATAGCAAACATATATGGTCGTGTGTTCATAATTCAGGTATAGCAAACATATATTTTCATAATTCAGGTATAGCAAACATATATGGTCGTGTGTTCATATTTCAGGTATAGCAAACATATATTTTCATAATTCAGGTATAGCAAACATTTATGGTCGTGTGTTCATAATTCATGTATAGCAAACATATATGGTCGTGTGTTCATAATTCAGGTATAGCAAACATATAATTTCATAATTCAGGTATAGCAAACATATATGGTCGTGTGTTCATAATTCATGTATAGCAAACATATAATTTCATAATTCAGGTATAGCAAACATATATGGTCGTGTGTTCATAATTCATGTATAGCAAACATATAATTTCATAATTCATGTATAGCAAACATATATTTTCATAATTCAGGTATAGCAAACATATATTTTCATAATTCATGTATAGCAAACATATATGGTCGTGTGTTCATAATTCAGGTATAGCAAACATATATTTTCATAATTCATGTATAGCAAACATATATGGTCGTGTGTTCATAATTCATGTATAGCAAACATTTATGGTCATGTGTTCATAATTCATGTATAGCGAACATATATGGTCGTGTTCATAATTCAGGTATAGCAAACATATATTTTCATAATTCAGGTATAGCAAACATTTATGGTCGTGTGTTCATAATTCATGTATAGCAAACATATATGGTCGTGTGTTCATAATTCAGGTATAGCAAACATATATTTTCATAATTCAGGTATAGCAAACATTTATGGTCGTGTGTTCATAATTCAGGTATAGCAAACATATATTTTCATAATTCAGGTATAGCAAACATATATTTTCATAATTCAGGTATAGCAAACATATATTTTCATAATTCAGGTATAGCAAACATATATTTTCATAGTTCAGGTATAGCAAACATATATGGTCGTGTGTTCATAATTCATGTATAGCAAACATATATGGTCGTGTGTTCATAATTCATGTATAGCAAACATATATTTTCATAGTTCAGGTATAACAAACATATATGGTCGTGTGTTCATAATTCATGTATAGCAAACATATATGGTCGTGTGTTCATAATTCATGTATAGCAAACATATATGGTCGTGTGTTCATAATTCAGGTATAGCAAACATTTATGGTCGTGTGTTCATAATTCAGGTATAGCAAACATATATGGTCGTGTGTTCATAATTCGTGTATAGCAAACATATATTTTCATAATTCATGTATTGCAAACATATATGGTCGTGCGTTCATAATTCATGTATAGCAAACATATATGGTCGTGTGTTCATTATTCATGTATAGCAAACATATATGGTCGTGTGTTCATAATTCATGTATAGCAAACATATATGGTCGTGTGTTCATAATTCAGGTATAGCAAACATATATGGTCGTGTGTTCATAATTCATGTATTGCAAACATATATGGTCGTGTGTTCATAATTCATGTATAGCAAACATATATGGTCGTGTGTTCATAATTCAGGTATAGCAAACATATATGGTCGTGTGTTCATAATTCATGTATAGCAAACATATATGGTCGTGTGTTCATAATTCATGTATAGCAAACATATATGGTCGTGTGTTCATAATTCAGGTATAGCAAACATATATGGTCGTGTGTTCATAATTCATGTATAGCAAACATATATGGTCGTGTGTTCATAATTCATGTATATCAAACATATATGGTCGTGTGTTCATAATTCATGTATAGCAAACATATATGGTCGTGTGTTCATAATTCAGGTATAGCAAACATATATGGTCGTGTGTTCATAATTCATGTATAGCAAACATATATGGTCGTGTGTTCATAATTCATGTATATCAAACATATATGGTCGTGTGTTCATAATTCATGTATAGCAAACATATATGGTCGTGTGTTCATAATTCATGTATAGCAAACATATATGGTCGTGTGTTCATAATTCATGTATTGCAAACATATATGGTCGTGTGTTCATAATTCAGGTATAGCAAACATTTATGGTCGTGTGTTCATAATTCATGTATAGCAAACATATATTTTCATAATTCATGTATTGCAAACATATATGGTCGTGTGTTCATAATTCAGGTATAGCAAACATTTATGGTCGTGTGTTCATAATTCATGTATAGCAAACATATATTTTCATTATTCATGTATAGCAAACATATATGGTCGTGTGTTCATAATTCATGTATAGCAAACATATATGGTCGTGTGTTCATAATTCATGTATATCAAACATATATGGTCGTGTGTTCATAATTCATGTATAGCAAACATATATGGTCGTGTGTTCATAATTCAGGTATAGCAAACATATATGGTCGTGTGTTCATAATTCATGTATAGCAAACATATATGGTCGTGTGTTCATAATTCATGTATTGCAAACATATATGGTCGTGTGTTCATAATTCATGTATTGCAAACATATATGGTCGTGTGTTCATAATTCAGGTATAGCAAACATATATGGTCGTGTGTTCATAATTCAGGTATAGCAAACATATATGGTCGTGTGTTCATAATTCATGTATAGCAAACATATATGGTCGTGTGTTCATAATTCAGGTATAGCAAACATTTATGGTCGTGTGTTCATAATTCATGTATAGCAAACATATATTTTCATAATTCAGGTATTGCAAACATATATGGTCGTGTGTTCATAATTCATGTATAGCAAACATATATTTTCATAATTCAGGTATTGCAAACATATATGGTCGTGTGTTCATAATTCAGGTATAGCAAACATATATGGTCGTGTGTTCATAATTCAGGTATAGCAAACATATATGGTCGTGTGTTCATAATTCATGTATAGCAAACATATATGGTCGTGTGTTCATAATTCAGGTATAGCAAACATTTATGGTCGTGTGTTCATAATTCATGTATAGCAAACATATATTTTCATAATTCAGGTATTGCAAACATTTATGGTCGTGTGTTCATAATTCATGTATAGCAAACATATATTTTCATAATTCAGGTATTGCAAACATATATGGTCGTGTGTTCATTATTCATGTATAGCAAACATATATTTTCATAATTCATGTATTGCAAACATATATGGTCGTGTGTTCATAATTCAGGTATAGCAAACATATATGGTCGTGTGTTCATAATTCAGGTATAGCAAACATATATGGTCGTGTGTTCATAATTCATGTATAGCAAACATATATGGTCGTGTGTTCATAATTCAGGTATAGCAAACATATAATTTCATAATTCAGGTATAGCAAACATACATGGTCGTGTGTTCATAATTCAGGTATAGCAAACATATATTTTCATAATTCAGGTATAGCAAACATATATTTTCATAATTCATGTATTGCAAACATATATGGTCGTGTGTTCATAATTCATGTATAGCAAACATATATGGTCGTGTGTTCATTATTCATGTATAGCAAACATATATGGTCGTGTGTTCATAATTCATGTATAGCAAACATATATGGTCGTGTGTTCATAATTCAGATATAGCAAACATTTATGGTCGTGTGTTCATAATTCATGTATAGCAAACATATATGGTCGTGTGTTCATAATTCAGGTATAGCAAACATATATGGTCGTGTGTTCATAATTCATGTATTGCAAACATATATGGTCGTGTGTTCATAATTCATGTATTGCAAACATATATGGTCGTGTGTTCATAATTCATGTATAGCAAACATATATGGTCGTGTGTTCATAATTCATGTATAGCAAACATATATGGTCGTGTGTTCATAATTCAGGTATAGCAAACATTTATGGTCGTGTGTTCATAATTCAGGTATAGCAAACATATATTTTCATAATTCATGTATAGCAAACATTTATGGTCGTGTGTTCATAATTCAGGTATAGCAAACATATATTTTCATAATTCATGTATAGCAAACATATATGGTCGTGTGTTCATAATTCAGGTATAGAAAACATTTATGGTCGTGTGTTCATAATTCATGTATAGCAAACATATATTTTCATTATTCATGTATAGCAAACATATATGGTCGTGTGTTCATAATTCATGTATAGCAAACATATATGGTCGTGTGTTCATAATTCATGTATATCAAACATATATGGTCGTGTGTTCATAATTCATGTATAGCAAACATATATGGTCGTGTGTTCATAATTCATGTATAGCAAACATATATGGTCGTGTGTTCATAATTCATGTATATCAAACATATATGGTCGTGTGTTCATAATTCATGTATAGCAAACATATATGGTCGTGTGTTCATAATTCATGTATAGCAAACATATATGGTCGTGTGTTCATAATTCATGTATAGCAAACATATATGGTCGTGTGTTCATAATTCAGGTATAGCAAACATATATGGTCGTGTGTTCATAATTCATGTATAGCAAACATATATGGTCGTGTGTTCATAATTCATGTATAGCAAACATATATGGTCGTGTGTTCATAATTCAGGTATAGCAAACATTTATGGTCGTGTGTTCATAATTCATGTATAGCAAACATATATTTTCATAATTCATGTATTGCAAACATATATGGTCGTGTGTTCATAATTCATGTATAGCAAACATATATGGTCGTGTGTTCATTATTCATGTATAGCAAACATATATGGTCGTGTGTTCATAATTCATGTATAGCAAACATATATGGTCGTGTGTTCATAATTCATGTATAGCAAACATATATGGTCGTGTGTTCATTATTCATGTATAGCAAACATATATGGTCGTGTGTTCATTATTCATGTATAGCAAACATATATGGTCGTGTGTTCATTATTCATGTATAGCAAACATATATGGTCGTGTGTTCATAATTCATGTATAGCAAACATATATGGTCGTGTGTTCATAATTCATGTATTGCAAACATATATGGTCGTGTGTTCATAATTCATGTATTGCAAACATATATGGTCGTGTGTTCATTATTCATGTATAGCAAACATATATGGTCGTGTGTTCATAATTCATGTATAGCAAACATATATGGTCGTGTGTTCATAATTCAGGTATAGCAAACATATATGGTCGTGTGTTCATAATTCATGTATTGCAAACATATATGGTCGTGTGTTCATAATTCAGGTATAGCAAACATATATGGTCGTGTGTTCATAATTCATGTATTGCAAACATATATGGTCGTGTGTTCATAATTCATGTATAGCAAACATATATGGTCGTGTGTTCATAATTCATGTATAGCAAACATATATGGTCGTGTGTTCATAATTCAGGTATAGCAAACATTTATGGTCGTGTGTTCATAATTCAGGTATAGCAAACATATATTTTCATAATTCATGTATAGCAAACATTTATGGTCGTGTGTTCATAATTCAGGTATAGCAAACATATATTTTCATAATTCATGTATAGCAAACATATATGGTCGTGTGTTCATAATTCAGGTATAGCAAACATTTATGGTCCTGTGTTCATAATTCATGTATAGCAAACATATATGGTCGTGTGTTCATAATTCATGTATAGCAAACATATATGGTCGTGTGTTCATAATTCATGTATAGCAAACATATATGGTTGTGTGTTCATAATTCATGTATAGCAAACATATATGGTCGTGTGTTCATAATTCATGTATATCAAACATATATGGTCGTGTGTTCATAATTCAGGTATAGCAAACATATATGGTCGTGTGTTCATAATTCATGTATAGCAAACATATATGGTCGTGTGTTCATAATTCATGTATAGCAAACATATATGGTCGTGTGTTCATAATTCATGTATATCAAACATATATGGTCGTGTGTTCATAATTCATGTATAGCAAACATATATGGTCGTGTGTTCATAATTCATGTATAGCAAACATATATGGTCGTGTGTTCATAATTCATGTATAGCAAACATATATGGTCGTGTGTTCATAATTCAGGTATAGCAAACATATATGGTCGTGTGTTCATAATTCATGTATAGCAAACATATATGGTCGTGTGTTCATAATTCATGTATTGCAAACATATATGGTCGTGTGTGTTCATAATTCATGTATAGCAAACATATATGGTCGTGTGTTCATAATTCAGGTATAGCAAACATTTATGGTCGTGTGTTCATAATTCATGTATAGCAAACATATATTTTCATAATTCATGTATTGCAAACATATATGGTCGTGTGTTCATAATTCATGTATAGCAAACATATATGGTCGTGTGTTCATTATTCATGTATAGCAAACATATATGGTCGTGTGTTCATAATTCATGTATAGCAAACATATATGGTCGTGTGTTCATAATTCATGTATAGCAAACATATATGGTCGTGTGTTCATTATTCATGTATAGCAAACATATATGGTCGTGTGTTCATTATTCATGTATAGCAAACATATATGGTCGTGTGTTCATTATTCATGTATAGCAAACATATATGGTCGTGTGTTCATAATTCATGTATAGCAAACATATATGGTCGTGTGTTCATAATTCATGTATAGCAAACATATATGGTCATGTGTTCATAATTCATGTATAGCAAACATATATGGTCGTGTGTTCATAATTCATGTATAGCAAACATATATGGTCATGTGTTCATAATTCATGTATTGCAAACATATATGGTCGTGTGTTCATAATTCATGTATAGCAAACATATATGGTCGTGTGTTCATAATTCAGGTATAGCAAACATATATGGTCGTGTGTTCATAATTCAGGTATAGCAAACATATATGGTCGTGTGTTCATAATTCATGTATAGCAAACAAATATGGTCGTGTGTTCATAATTCAGGTATAGCAAACATATATGGTCGTGTGTTCATAATTCATATATAGCAAACATATATGGTCGTGTGTTCATAATTCATGTATAGCAAACATATATGGTCGTGTGTTCATAATTCAGGTATAGCAAACATATATGGTCGTGTGTTCATAATTCATATATAGCAAACATATATGGTCGTGTGTTCATAATTCATGTATAGCAAATATATAATTTCATAATTCAGGTATAGCAAACATACATGGTCGTGTGTTCATAATTCAGGTATAGCAAACATATATTTTCATAATTCAGGTATAGCAAACATATATGGTCGTGTGTTCATAATTCATGTATAGCAAACATATATTTTCATAATTCAGGTATAGCAAACATATATTGTCGTGTGTTCATAATTCATGTATAGCAAACATATATTTTCATAATTCAGGTATAGCAAACATATATTGTCGTGTGTTCATAATTCATGTATAGCAAACATATATTTTCATAATTCAGGTATAGCAAACATATATTGTCGTGTGTTCATAATTCATGTATAGCAAACATATATGGTCGTGTGTTCATAATTCAGGTATAGCAAACATATATTTTCATAATTCAGGTATAGCAAACATATATGGTCGTGTGTTCATAATTCAGGTATAGCAAACATATATTTTCATAATTCAGGTATAGCAAACATATATGGTCGTGTGTTCATAATTCAGGTATAGCAAACATATATTTTCATAATTCAGGTATAGCAAACATATATGGTCGTGTGTTCATAATTCATGTATAGCAAACATATAATTTCATAATTCAGGTATATCAAACATATATGGTCGTGTGTTCATAATTCATGTATAGCAAATATATAATTTCATAATTCAGGTATAGCAAACATACATGGTCGTGTGTTCATAATTCAGGTATAGCAAACATATATGGTCGTGTGTTCATAATTCAGGTATAGCAAACATTTATGGTCGTGTGTTCATAATTCATGTATAGCAAACATATAATTTCATAATTCAGGTATATCAAACATATATGGTCGTGTGTTCATAATTCAGGTATAGCAAACATATATGGTCGTGTGTTCATAATTCAGGTATAGCAAACATTTATGGTCGTGTGTTCATAATTCATGTATAGCAAACATTTATGGTCGTGTGTTCATAATTCATGTATAGCAAACATATAATTTCATAATTCAGGTATATCAAACATATATGGTCGTGTGTTCATTATTCATGTATAGCAAACATATATGGTCGTGTGTTCATAATTCATGTATAGCAAACATATATGGTCGTGTGTTCATAATTCAGGTATAGCAAACATATATGGTCGTGTGTTCATAATTCATGTATTGCAAACATATATGGTCGTGTGTTCATAATTCATGTATAGCAAACATATATGGTCGTGTGTTCATAATTCAGGTATAGCAAACATATATGGTCGTGTGTTCATAATTCATGTATAGCAAACATATATGGTCGTGTGTTCATAATTCATGTATAGCAAACATATATGGTCGTGTGTTCATAATTCAGGTATAGCAAACATATATGGTCGTGTGTTCATAATTCATGTATAGCAAACATATATGGTCGTGTGTTCATAATTCATGTATATCAAACATATATGGTCGTGTGTTCATAATTCATGTATAGCAAACATATATGGTCGTGTGTTCATAATTCAGGTATAGCAAACATATATGGTCGTGTGTTCATAATTCATGTATAGCAAACATATATGGTCGTGTGTTCATAATTCATGTATATCAAACATATATGGTCGTGTGTTCATAATTCATGTATAGCAAACATATATGGTCGTGTGTTCATAATTCATGTATAGCAAACATATATGGTCGTGTGTTCATAATTCATGTATTGCAAACATATATGGTCGTGTGTTCATAATTCAGGTATAGCAAACATTTATGGTCGTGTGTTCATAATTCATGTATAGCAAACATATATTTTCATTATTCATGTATAGCAAACATATATGGTCGTGTGTTCATAATTCATGTATAGCAAACATATATGGTCGTGTGTTCATAATTCATGTATATCAAACATATATGGTCGTGTGTTCATAATTCATGTATAGCAAACATATATGGTTGTGTGTTCATAATTCAGGTATAGCAAACATATATGATCGTGTGTTCATAATTCATGTATAGCAAACATATATGGTCGTGTGTTCATAATTCATGTATTGCAAACATATATGGTCGTGTGTTCATAATTCATGTATTGCAAACATATATGGTCGTGTGTTCATAATTCAGGTATAGCAAACATATATGGTCGTGTGTTCATAATTCAGGTATAGCAAACATATATGGTCGTGTGTTCATAATTCATGTATAGCAAACATATATGGTCGTGTGTTCATAATTCAGGTATAGCAAACATTTATGGTCGTGTGTTCATAATTCATGTATAGCAAACATATATTTTCATAATTCAGGTATTGCAAACATATATGGTCGTGTGTTCATAATTCATGTATAGCAAACATATATGGTCGTGTGTTCATTATTCATGTATAGCAAACATATATTTTCATAATTCATGTATTGCAAACATATATGGTCGTGTGTTCATAATTCAGGTATAGCAAACATATATGGTCGTGTGTTCATAATTCAGGTATAGCAAACATATATGGTCGTGTGTTCATAATTCATGTATAGCAAACATATATGGTCGTGTGTTCATAATTCAGGTATAGCAAACATATAATTTCATAATTCAGGTATAGCAAACATACATGGTCGTGTGTTCATAATTCAGGTATAGCAAACATATATTTTCATAATTCAGGTATAGCAAACATATATTTTCATAGTTCAGGTATAGCAAACATATATGGTCGTGTGTTCATAATTCATGTATAGCAAACATATATGGTCGTGTGTTCATAATTCATGTATAGCAAACATATATTTTCATAGTTCAGGTATAACAAACATATATGGTCGTGTGTTCATAATTCATGTATAGCAAACATATATGGTCGTGTGTTCATAATTCATGTATAGCAAACATATATGGTCGTGCGTTCATAATTCATGTATAGCAAACATATATGGTCGTGTGTTCATTATTCATGTATAGCAAACATATATGGTCGTGTGTTCATAATTCATGTATAGCAAACATATATGGTCGTGTGTTCATAATTCAGGTATAGCAAACATATATGGTCGTGTGTTCATAATTCATGTATTGCAAACATATATGGTCGTGTGTTCATAATTCATGTATAGCAAACATATATGGTCGTGTGTTCATAATTCAGGTATAGCAAACATATATGGTCGTGTGTTCATAATTCAGGTATAGCAAACATATATGGTCGTGTGTTCATAATTCATGTATAGCAAACATATATGGTCGTGTGTTCATAATTCAGGTATAGCAAACATATATGGTCGTGTGTTCATAATTCATGTATTGCAAACATATATGGTCGTGTGTTCATAATTCATGTATAGCAAACATATATGGTCGTGTGTTCATAATTCAGGTATAGCAAACATATATGGTCGTGTGTTCATAATTCATGTATAGCAAACATATATGGTCGTGTGTTCATAATTCATGTATAGCAAACATATATGGTCGTGTGTTCATAATTCAGGTATAGCAAACATATATGGTCGTGTGTTCATAATTCATGTATAGCAAACATATATGGTCGTGTGTTCATAATTCATGTATATCAAACATATATGGTCGTGTGTTCATAATTCATGTATTGCAAACATATATGGTCGTGTGTTCATAATTCAGGTATAGCAAACATTTATGGTCGTGTGTTCATAATTCATGTATAGCAAACATATATTTTCATAATTCATGTATTGCAAACATATATGGTCGTGTGTTCATAATTCAGGTATAGCAAACATTTATGGTCGTGTGTTCATAATTCATGTATAGCAAACATATATTTTCATTATTCATGTATAGCAAACATATATGGTCGTGTGTTCATAATTCATGTATAGCAAACATATATGGTCGTGTGTTCATAATTCATGTATATCAAACATATATGGTCGTGTGTTCATAATTCATGTATAGCAAACATATATGGTCGTGTGTTCATAATTCAGGTATAGCAAACATATATGGTCGTGTGTTCATAATTCATGTATAGCAAACATATATGGTCGTGTGTTCATAATTCATGTATTGCAAACATATATGGTCGTGTGTTCATAATTCATGTATTGCAAACATATATGGTCGTGTGTTCATAATTCAGGTATAGCAAACATATATGGTCGTGTGTTCATAATTCAGGTATAGCAAACATATATGGTCGTGTGTTCATAATTCATGTATAGCAAACATATATGGTCGTGTGTTCATAATTCAGGTATAGCAAACATTTATGGTCGTGTGTTCATAATTCATGTATAGCAAACATATATTTTCATAATTCAGGTATTGCAAACATATATGGTCGTGTGTTCATAATTCATGTATAGCAAACATATATGGTCGTGTTCATTATTCATGTATAGCAAACATATATTTTCATAATTCATGTATTGCAAACATATATGGTCGTGTGTTCATAATTCAGGTATAGCAAACATATATGGTCGTGTGTTCATAATTCAGGTATAGCAAACATATATGGTCGTGTGTTCATAATTCATGTATAGCAAACATATATGGTCGTGTGTTCATAATTCAGGTATAGCAACCATATAATTTCATAATTCAGGTATAGCAAACATACATGGTCGTGTGTTCATAATTCAGGTATAGCAAACATATATTTTCATAATTCAGGTATAGCAAACATATATTTTCATAATTCATGTATTGCAAACATATATGGTCGTGTGTTCATAATTCATGTATAGCAAACATATATGGTCGTGTGTTCATTATTCATGTATAGCAAACATATATGGTCGTGTGTTCATAATTCATGTATAGCAAACATATATGGTCGTGTGTTCATAATTCAGATATAGCAAACATTTATGGTCGTGTGTTCATAATTCATGTATAGCAAACATATATGGTCGTGTGTTCATAATTCAGGTATAGCAAACATATATGGTCGTGTGTTCATAATTCATGTATTGCAAACATATATGGTCGTGTGTTCATAATTCATGTATTGCAAACATATATGGTCGTGTGTTCATAATTCATGTATAGCAAACATATATGGTCGTGTGTTCATAATTCATGTATAGCAAACATATATGGTCGTGTGTTCATAATTCAGGTATAGCAAACATTTATGGTCGTGTGTTCATAATTCAGGTATAGCAAACATATATTTTCATAATTCATGTATAGCAAACATTTATGGTCGTGTGTTCATAATTCAGGTATAGCAAACATATATTTTCATAATTCATGTATAGCAAACATATATGGTCGTGTGTTCATAATTCAGGTATAGAAAACATTTATGGTCGTGTGTTCATAATTCATGTATAGCAAACATATATTTTCATTATTCATGTATAGCAAACATATATGGTCGTGTGTTCATAATTCATGTATAGCAAACATATATGGTCGTGTGTTCATAATTCATGTATATCAAACATATATGGTCGTGTGTTCATAATTCATGTATAGCAAACATATATGGTCGTGTGTTCATAATTCATGTATAGCAAACATATATGGTCGTGTGTTCATAATTCATGTATATCAAACATATATGGTCGTGTGTTCATAATTCATGTATAGCAAACATATATGGTCGTGTGTTCATAATTCATGTATAGCAAACATATATGGTCGTGTGTTCATAATTCATGTATAGCAAACATATATGGTCGTGTGTTCATAATTCAGGTATAGCAAACATATATGGTCGTGTGTTCATAATTCATGTATAGCAAACATATATGGTCGTGTGTTCATAATTCATGTATTGCAAACATATATGGTCGTGTGTTCATAATTCATGTATAGCAAACATATATGGTCGTGTGTTCATAATTCAGGTATAGCAAACATTTATGGTCGTGTGTTCATAATTCATGTATAGCAAACATATATTTTCATAATTCATGTATTGCAAACATATATGGTCGTGTGTTCATAATTCATGTATAGCAAACATATATGGTCGTGTGTTCATTATTCATGTATAGCAAACATATATGGTCGTGTGTTCATAATTCATGTATAGCAAACATATATGGTCGTGTGTTCATAATTCATGTATAGCAAACATATATGGTCGTGTGTTCATTATTCATGTATAGCAAACATATATGGTCGTGTGTTCATTATTCATGTATAGCAAACATATATGGTCGTGTGTTCATTATTCATGTATAGCAAACATATATGGTCGTGTGTTCATAATTCATGTATAGCAAACATATATGGTCGTGTGTTCATAATTCATGTATTGCAAACATATATGGTCGTGTGTTCATAATTCATGTATTGCAAACATATATGGTCGTGTGTTCATTATTCATGTATAGCAAACATATATGGTCGTGTGTTCATAATTCATGTATAGCAAACATATATGGTCGTGTGTTCATAATTCAGGTATAGCAAACATATATGGTCGTGTGTTCATAATTCATGTATTGCAAACATATATGGTCGTGTGTTCATAATTCAGGTATAGCAAACATATATGGTCGTGTGTTCATAATTCATGTATTGCAAACATATATGGTCGTGTGTTCATAATTCATGTATAGCAAACATATATGGTCGTGTGTTCATAATTCATGTATAGCAAACATTTATGGTCGTGTGTTCATAATTCAGGTATAGCAAACATATATTTTCATAATTCATGTATAGCAAACATTTATGGTCGTGTGTTCATAATTCAGGTATAGCAAACATATATTTTCATAATTCATGTATAGCAAACATATATGGTCGTGTGTTCATAATTCAGGTATAGCAAACATTTATGGTCCTGTGTTCATAATTCATGTATAGCAAACATATATGGTCGTGTGTTCATAATTCATGTATAGCAAACATATATGGTCGTGTGTTCATAATTCATGTATAGCAAACATATATGGTCGTGTGTTCATAATTCATGTATAGCAAACATATATGGTCGTGTGTTCATAATTCAGGTATAGCAAACATATATGGTCGTGTGTTCATAATTCATGTATAGCAAACATATATGGTCGTGTGTTCATAATTCATGTATAGCAAACATATATGGTCGTGTGTTCATAATTCAGGTATAGCAAACATATATGGTCGTGTGTTCATAATTCATGTATAGCAAACATATATGGTCGTGTGTTCATAATTCATGTATTGCAAACATATATGGTCG
Source organism: Garra rufa (assembly GCF_049309525.1). NCBI lineage: Eukaryota > Metazoa > Chordata > Actinopteri > Cypriniformes > Cyprinidae > Garra > Garra rufa. The sequence continues at coordinate 95,168 of NW_027394294.1, forward strand.
TGTGTTCATAATTCAGGTATAGCAAACATATATGGTCGTGTGTTCATAATTCATATATAGCAAACATATATGGTCGTGTGTTCATAATTCATGTATAGCAAATATATAATTTCATAATTCAGGTATAGCAAACATACATGGTCGTGTGTTCATAATTCAGGTATAGCAAACATATATTTTCATAATTCAGGTATAGCAAACATATATGGTCGTGTGTTCATAATTCATGTATAGCAAACATATATTTTCATAATTCAGGTATAGCAAACATATATTGTCGTGTGTTCATAATTCATGTATAGCAAACATATATTTTCATAATTCAGGTATAGCAAACATATATTGTCGTGTGTTCATAATTCATGTATAGCAAACATATATTTTCATAATTCAGGTATAGCAAACATATATTGTCGTGTGTTCATAATTCATGTATAGCAAACATATATGGTCGTGTGTTCATAATTCAGGTATAGCAAACATATATTTTCATAATTCAGGTATAGCAAACATATATGGTCGTGTGTTCATAATTCAGGTATAGCAAACATATATTTTCATAATTCAGGTATAGCAAACATATATGGTCGTGTGTTCATAATTCAGGTATAGCAAACATATATTTTCATAATTCAGGTATAGCAAACATATATGGTCGTGTGTTCATAATTCATGTATAGCAAACATATAATTTCATAATTCAGGTATATCAAACATATATGGTCGTGTGTTCATAATTCATGTATAGCAAATATATAATTTCATAATTCAGGTATAGCAAACATACATGGTCGTGTGTTCATAATTCAGGTATAGCAAACATATATGGTCGTGTGTTCATAATTCAGGTATAGCAAACATTTATGGTCGTGTGTTCATAATTCATGTATAGCAAACATATAATTTCATAATTCAGGTATATCAAACATATATGGTCGTGTGTTCATAATTCAGGTATAGCAAACATATATGGTCGTGTGTTCATAATTCAGGTATAGCAAACATTTATGGTCGTGTGTTCATAATTCATGTATAGCAAACATTTATGGTCGTGTGTTCATAATTCATGTATAGCAAACATATAATTTCATAATTCAGGTATATCAAACATATATGGTCGTGTGTTCATTATTCATGTATAGCAAACATATATGGTCGTGTGTTCATAATTCATGTATAGCAAACATATATGGTCGTGTGTTCATAATTCAGGTATAGCAAACATATATGGTCGTGTGTTCATAATTCATGTATTGCAAACATATATGGTCGTGTGTTCATAATTCATGTATAGCAAACATATATGGTCGTGTGTTCATAATTCAGGTATAGCAAACATATATGGTCGTGTGTTCATAATTCATGTATAGCAAACATATATGGTCGTGTGTTCATAATTCATGTATAGCAAACATATATGGTCGTGTGTTCATAATTCAGGTATAGCAAACATATATGGTCGTGTGTTCATAATTCATGTATAGCAAACATATATGGTCGTGTGTTCATAATTCATGTATATCAAACATATATGGTCGTGTGTTCATAATTCATGTATAGCAAACATATATGGTCGTGTGTTCATAATTCAGGTATAGCAAACATATATGGTCGTGTGTTCATAATTCATGTATAGCAAACATATATGGTCGTGTGTTCATAATTCATGTATATCAAACATATATGGTCGTGTGTTCATAATTCATGTATAGCAAACATATATGGTCGTGTGTTCATAATTCATGTATAGCAAACATATATGGTCGTGTGTTCATAATTCATGTATAGCAAACATATATGGTCGTGTGTTCATAATTCAGGTATAGCAAACATATATGGTCGTGTGTTCATAATTCATGTATAGCAAACATATATGGTCGTGTGTTCATAATTCATGTATATCAAACATATATGGTCGTGTGTTCATAATTCATGTATAGCAAACATATATGGTCGTGTGTTCATAATTCATGTATAGCAAACATATATGGTCGTGTGTTCATAATTCATGTATTGCAAACATATATGGTCGTGTGTTCATAATTCAGGTATAGCAAACATTTATGGTCGTGTGTTCATAATTCATGTATAGCAAACATATATTTTCATTATTCATGTATAGCAAACATATATGGTCGTGTGTTCATAATTCATGTATAGCAAACATATATGGTCGTGTGTTCATAATTCATGTATATCAAACATATATGGTCGTGTGTTCATAATTCATGTATAGCAAACATATATGGTCGTGTGTTCATAATTCAGGTATAGCAAACATATATGGTCGTGTGTTCATAATTCATGTATAGCAAACATATATGGTCGTGTGTTCATAATTCATGTATTGCAAACATATATGGTCGTGTGTTCATAATTCATGTATTGCAAACATATATGGTCGTGTGTTCATAATTCAGGTATAGCAAACATATATGGTCGTGTGTTCATAATTCAGGTATAGCAAACATATATGGTCGTGTGTTCATAATTCATGTATAGCAAACATATATGGTCGTGTGTTCATAATTCAGGTATAGCAAACATTTATGGTCGTGTGTTCATAATTCAGGTATTGCAAACATATATGGTCGTGTGTTCATAATTCATGTATAGCAAACATATATGGTCGTGTGTTCATTATTCATGTATAGCAAACATATATTTTCATAATTCATGTATTGCAAACATATATGGTCGTGTGTTCATAATTCAGGTATAGCAAACATATATGGTCGTGTGTTCATAATTCAGGTATAGCAAACATATATGGTCGTGTGTTCATAATTCATGTATAGCAAACATATATGGTCGTGTGTTCATAATTCAGGTATAGCAAACATATAATTTCATAATTCAGGTATAGCAAACATACATGGTCGTGTGTTCATAATTCAGGTATAGCAAACATATATTTTCATAATTCAGGTATAGCAAACATATATTTTCATAATTCATGTATTGCAAACATATATGGTCGTGTGTTCATAATTCATGTATAGCAAACATATATGGTCGTGTGTTCATAATTCAGATATAGCAAACATTTATGGTCGTGTGTTCATAATTCATGTATAGCAAACATATATGGTCGTGTGTTCATAATTCAGGTATAGCAAACATATATGGTCGTGTGTTCATAATTCATGTATTGCAAACATATATGGTCGTGTGTTCATAATTCATGTATTGCAAACATATATGGTCGTGTGTTCATAATTCATGTATAGCAAACATATATGGTCGTGTGTTCATAATTCATGTATAGCAAACATATATGGTCGTGTGTTCATAATTCAGGTATAGCAAACATTTATGGTCGTGTGTTCATAATTCAGGTATAGCAAACATATATTTTCATAATTCATGTATAGCAAACATTTATGGTCGTGTGTTCATAATTCAGGTATAGCAAACATATATTTTCATAATTCATGTATAGCAAACATATATGGTCGTGTGTTCATAATTCAGGTATAGAAAACATTTATGGTCGTGTGTTCATAATTCATGTATAGCAAACATATATTTTCATTATTCATGTATAGCAAACATATATGGTCGTGTGTTCATAATTCATGTATAGCAAACATATGGTCGTGTGTTCATAATTCATGTATATCAAACATATATGGTCGTGTGTTCATAATTCATGTATAGCAAACATATATGGTCGTGTGTTCATAATTCATGTATAGCAAACATATGGTCGTGTGTTCATAATTCATGTATATCAAACATATATGGTCGTGTGTTCATAATTCATGTATAGCAAACATATATGGTCGTGTGTTCATAATTCATGTATAGCAAACATATATGGTCGTGTGTTCATAATTCATGTATAGCAAACATATATGGTCGTGTGTTCATAATTCAGGTATAGCAAACATATATGGTCGTGTGTTCATAATTCATGTATAGCAAACATATATGGTCGTGTGTTCATAATTCATGTATTGCAAACATATATGGTCGTGTGTTCATAATTCATGTATAGCAAACATATATGGTCGTGTGTTCATAATTCAGGTATAGCAAACATTTATGGTCGTGTGTTCATAATTCATGTATAGCAAACATATATTTTCATAATTCATGTATTGCAAATATATATGGTCGTGTGTTCATAATTCATGTATAGCAAACATATATGGTCGTGTGTTCATTATTCATGTATAGCAAACATATATGGTCGTGTGTTCATTATTCATGTATAGCAAACATATATGGTCGTGTGTTCATTATTCATGTATAGCAAACATATATGGTCGTGTGTTCATAATTCATGTATAGCAAACATATATGGTCGTGTGTTCATAATTCATGTATTGCAAACATATATGGTCGTGTGTTCATAATTCATGTATTGCAAACATATATGGTCGTGTGTTCATTATTCATGTATAGCAAACATATATGGTCGTGTGTTCATAATTCATGTATAGCAAACATATATGGTCGTGTGTTCATAATTCAGGTATAGCAAACATATATGGTCGTGTGTTCATAATTCATGTATTGCAAACATATATGGTCGTGTGTTCATAATTCAGGTATAGCAAACATATATGGTCGTGTGTTCATAATTCATGTATTGCAAACATATATGGTCGTGTGTTCATAATTCATGTATAGCAAACATATATGGCCGTGTGTTCATAATTCATGTATAGCAAACATATATGGTCGTGTGTTCATAATTCAGGTATAGCAAACATTTATGGTCGTGTGTTCATAATTCAGGTATAGCAAACATATATTTTCATAATTCATGTATAGCAAACATTTATGGTCGTGTGTTCATAATTCAGGTATAGCAAACATATATTTTCATAATTCATGTATAGCAAACATATATGGTCGTGTGTTCATAATTCAGGTATAGCAAACATTTATGGTCCTGTGTTCATAATTCATGTATAGCAAACATATATGGTCGTGTGTTCATAATTCATGTATAGCAAACATATATGGTCGTGTGTTCATAATTCATGTATAGCAAACATATATGGTCGTGTGTTCATAATTCATGTATAGCAAACATATATGGTCGTGTGTTCATAATTCATGTATATCAAACATATATGGTCGTGTGTTCATAATTCAGGTATAGCAAACATATATGGTCGTGTGTTCATAATTCATGTATAGCAAACATATATGGTCGTGTGTTCATAATTCATGTATAGCAAACATATATGGTCGTGTGTTCATAATTCATGTATATCAAACATATATGGTCGTGTGTTCATAATTCATGTATAGCAAACATATATGGTCGTGTGTTCATAATTCATGTATAGCAAACATATATGGTCGTGTGTTCATAATTCATGTATAGCAAACATATATGGTCGTGTGTTCATAATTCAGGTATAGCAAACATATATGGTCGTGTGTTCATAATTCATGTATAGCAAACATATATGGTCGTGTGTTCATAATTCAGGTATAGCAAACATATATGGTCGTGTGTTCATAATTCATGTATTGCAAACATATATGGTCGTGTGTTCATAATTCAGGTATAGCAAACATATATGGTCGTGTGTTCATAATTCATGTATAGCAAACATATATGGTCGTGTGTTCATAATTCATGTATAGCAAACATATATGGTCGTGTGTTCATAATTCAGGTATAGCAAACATTTATGGTCGTGTGTTCATAATTCAGGTATAGCAAACATATATTTTCATAATTCATGTATAGCAAACATTTATGGTCGTGTGTTCATAATTCAGGTATAGCAAACATATATTTTCATAATTCATGTATAGCAAACATATATGGTCGTGTGTTCATAATTCAGGTATAGCAAACATTTATGGTCCTGTGTTCATAATTCATGTATAGCAAACATATATGGTCGTGTGTTCATAATTCATGTATAGCAAACATATATGGTCGTGTGTTCATAATTCATGTATAGCAAACATATATGGTCGTGTGTTCATAATTCATGTATAGCAAACATATATGGTCGTGTGTTCATAATTCATGTATAGCAAACATATATGGTCGTGTGTTCATAATTCATGTATAGCAAACATATATGGTCGTGTGTTCATAATTCAGGTATAGCAAACATATATGGTCGTGTGTTCATAATTCATGTATAGCAAACATATATGGTCGTGTGTTCATAATTCATGTATTGCAAACATATATGGTCGTGTGTGTTCATAATTCATGTATAGCAAACATATATGGTCGTGTGTTCATAATTCAGGTATAGCAAACATTTATGGTCGTGTGTTCATAATTCATGTATAGCAAACATATATTTTCATAATTCATGTATTGCAAACATATATGGTCGTGTGTTCATAATTCATGTATAGCAAACATATATGGTCGTGTGTTCATTATTCATGTATAGCAAACATATATGGTCGTGTGTTCATAATTCATGTATAGCAAACATATATGGTCGTGTGTTCATAATTCATGTATAGCAAACATATATGGTCGTGTGTTCATTATTCATGTATAGCAAACATATATGGTCGTGTGTTCATTATTCATGTATAGCAAACATATATGGTCGTGTGTTCATAATTCATGTATAGCAAACATATATGGTCGTGTGTTCATAATTCATGTATAGCAAACATATATGGTCGTGTGTTCATAATTCATGTATAGCAAACATATATGGTCGTGTGTTCATAATTCATGTATAGCAAACATATATGGTCGTGTGTTCATAATTCATGTATTGCAAACATATATGGTCGTGTGTTCATAATTCATGTATAGCAAACATATATGGTCGTGTGTTCATAATTCATGTATAGCAAACATATATGGTCGTGTGTTCATAATTCAGGTATAGCAAACATATATGGTCGTGTGTTCATAATTCAGGTATAGCAAACATATATGGTCGTGTGTTCATAATTCATGTATAGCAAACATATATGGTCGTGTGTTCATAATTCAGGTATAGCAAACATATATGGTCGTGTGTTCATAATTCATGTATAGCAAACATATATGGTCGTGTGTTCATAATTCAGGTATAGCAAACATATATGGTCGTGTGTTCATAATTCATATATAGCAAACATATATGGTCGTGTGTTCATAATTCATGTATAGCAAATATATAATTTCATAATTCAGGTATAGCAAACATACATGGTCGTGTGTTCATAATTCAGGTATAGCAAACATATATTGTCGTGTGTTCATAATTCATGTATAGCAAACATATATGGTCGTGTGTTCATAATTCAGGTATAGCAAACATATATTTTCATAATTCAGGTATAGCAAACATATATGGTCGTGTGTTCATAATTCAGGTATAGCAAACATATATTTTCATAATTCAGGTATAGCAAACATATATGGTCGTGTGTTCATAATTCAGGTATAGCAAACATATATTTTCATAATTCAGGTATAGCAAACATATATGGTCGTGTGTTCATAATTCAGGTATAGCAAACATATATTTTCATAATTCAGGTATAGCAAACATATATGGTCGTGTGTTCATAATTCATGTATAGCAAACATATAATTTCATAATTCAGGTATATCAAACATATATGGTCGTGTGTTCATAATTCATGTATAGCAAATATATAATTTCATAATTCAGGTATAGCAAACATACATGGTCGTGTGTTCATAATTCAGGTATAGCAAACATATATGGTCGTGTGTTCATAATTCAGGTATAGCAAACATTTATGGTCGTGTGTTCATAATTCATGTATAGCAAACATATAATTTCATAATTCAGGTATATCAAACATATATGGTCGTGTGTTCATAATTCAGGTATAGCAAACATATATGGTCGTGTGTTCATAATTCAGGTATAGCAAACATTTATGGTCGTGTGTTCATAATTCATGTATAGCAAACATTTATGGTCGTGTGTTCATAATTCATGTATAGCAAACATATAATTTCATAATTCAGGTATATCAAACATATATGGTCGTGTGTTCATAATTCAGGTATAGCAAACATATATGGTCGTGTGTTCATAATTCAGGTATAGCAAACATATATGGTCGTGTGTTCATAATTCAGGTATAGCAAACATTTATGGTCGTGTGTTCATAATTCATGTATAGCAAACATATAATTTCATAATTCAGGTATAGCAAACATATATGGTCGTGTGTTCATAATTCAGGTATAGCAAACATTTATGGTCGTGTGTTCATAATTCAGGTATAGCAAACATTTATGGTCGTGTGTTCATAATTCATGTATAGCAAACATTTATGGTCGTGTGTTCATAATTCATGTATAGCAAACATATAATTTCATAATTCAGGTATAGCAAACATATATGGTCGTGTGTTCATAATTCATGTATAGCAAACATATAATTTCATAATTCATGTATAGCAAACATATATTTTCATAATTCATGTATAGCAAACATATATGGTCGTGTGTTCATAATTCATGTATAGCAAACATATAATTTCATAATTCAGGTATAGCAAACATATATGGTCATGTGTTCAGAATTCATGTATAGCAAACATGAATTATGAAAACATATATAATTTCATAATTCAGGTATAGCAAACATACATGGTCGTGTGTTCATAATTCATGTATAGCAAACATATATGGTCGTGTGTTCATAATTCAGGTATAGCAAACATATATTTTCATAATTCAGGTATAGCAAACATATATGGTCGTGTGTTCATAATTCAGGTATAGCAAACATATATTTTCATAATTCAGGTATAGCAAACATATATGGTCGTGTGTTCTTATTTCAGGTATAGCAAACATATATTTTCATAATTCAGGTATAGCAAACATTTATGGTCGTGTGTTCATAATTCATGTATAGCAAACATATATGGTCGTGTGTTCATAATTCAGGTATAGCAAACATATAATTTCATAATTCAGGTATAGCAAACATATATGGTCGTGTGTTCATAATTCATGTATAGCAAACATATAATTTCATAATTCAGGTATAGCAAACATATATGGTCGTGTGTTCATAATTCAGGTATAGCAAACATATAATTTCATAATTCAGGTATAGAAAACATATATGGCCGTGTGTTCATAATTCATGTATAGCAAACATATAATTTCATAATTCAGGTATAGCAAACATATATGGTCATGTGTTCAGAATTCATGTATAGCAAACATATATTGTCGTGTGTTCATAATTCATGTATAGCAAACATATATGGTCGTGTGTTCATAATTCAGGTATAGCAAACATATATTTTCATAATTCATGTATAGCAAACATATATGGTCGTGTGTTCATAATTCATGTATAGCAAACATATATTTTCATAATTCAGGTATAGCAAACATATATGGTCGTGTGTTCATAATTCATGTATAGCAAACATATATGGTCGTGTGTTCATAATTCATGTATAGCAAACATATATGGTCGTGTGTTCATAATTCAGGTATAGCAAACATATATTTTCATAATTCAGGTATAGCAAACATATATGGTCGTGTGTTCATAATTCATGTATAGCAAACATATATGGTCGTGTGTTCATAATTCATGTATAGCAAACATATATTTTCATAATTCAGGTATAGCAAACATATATGGTCGTGTGTTCATAATTCATGTATAGCAAACATATATGGTCGTGTGTTCATAATTCATGTATAGCAAACATATATGGTCGTGTGTTCGTAATTCAGGTATAGCAAACATATATTTTCATAATTCAGGTATAGCAAACATATATGGTCGTGTGTTCATATTTCAGGTATAGCAAACATATATTTTCATAATTCAGGTATAGCAAACATTTATGGTCGTGTGTTCATAATTCAGGTATAGCAAACATATAATTTCATAATTCAGGTATAGCAAACATATATGGTCGTGTGTTCATAATTCATGTATAGCAAACATATAATTTTATAATTCAGGTATAGCAAACATATATGGTCGTGTGTTCATAATTCATGTATAGCAAACATATAATTTCATAATTCATGTATAGCAAACATATATTTTCATAATTCAGGTATAGCAAACATATATGGTCGTGTGTTCATAATTCAGGTATAGCAAACATATATTTTCATAATTCATGTATAGCAAACATATATGGTCGTGTGTTCATAATTCAGGTATAGCAAACATATAATTTCATAATTCAGGTATAGCAAACATTTATGGTCATGTGTTCATAATTCATGTATAGCGAACATATATGGTCGTGTTCATAATTCAGGTATAGCAAACATATATTTTCATAATTCAGGTATAGCAAACATTTATGGTCGTGTGTTCATAATTCATGTATAGCAAACATATATGGTCGTGTGTTCATAATTCAGGTATAGCAAACATATATTTTCATAATTCACGTATAGCAAACATATATGGTCGTGTGTTCATAATTCAGGTATAGCAAACATATATTTTCATAATTCACGTATAGCAAACATATATGGTCGTGTGTTCATAATTCAGGTATAGCAAACATATATTTTCATAATTCAGGTATAGCAAACATTTATGGTCGTGTGTTCATAATTCAGGTATAGCAAACATATATTTTCATAATTCAGGTATAGCAAACATATATTTTCATAATTCAGGTATAGCAAACATATATTTTCATAATTCAGGTATAGCAAACATATATTTTCATAGTTCAGGTATAGCAAACATATATGGTCGTGTGTTCATAATTCATGTATAGCAAACATATATGGTCGTGTGTTCATAATTCATGTATAGCAAACATATATTTTCATAGTTCAGGTATAGCAAACATATATGGTCGTGTGTTCATAATTCATGTATAGCAAACATATATGGTCGTGTGTTCATAATTCAGGTATAGCAAACATATATGGTCGTGTGTTCATAATTCATGTATAGCAAACATATATGGTCGTGTGTTCATAATTCATGTATAGCAAACATATATGGTCGTGTGTTCATAATTCATGTATAGCAAACATATATGGTCGTGTGTTCATTATTCATGTATAGCAAACATATATGGTCGTGTGTTCATAATTCATGTATAGCAAACATATATGGTCGTGTGTTCATAATTCAGGTATAGCAAACATATATGGTCGTGTGTTCATAATTCACGTATTGCAAACATATATGGTCGTGTGTTCATAATTCATGTATAGCAAACATATATGGTCGTGTGTTCATAATTCATGTATATCAAACATATATGGTCGTGTGTTCATAATTCATGTATAGCAAACATATATGGTCGTGTGTTCATAATTCAGGTATAGCAAACATATATGGTCGTGTGTTCATAATTCATGTATAGCAAACATATATGGTCGTGTGTTCATAATTCATGTATATCAAACATATATGGTCGTGTGTTCATAATTCATGTATAGCAAACATATATGGTCGTGTGTTCATAATTCAGGTATAGCAAACATATATGGTCGTGTGTTCATAATTCATGTATAGCAAACATATATGGTCGTGTGTTCATAATTCATGTATTGCAAACATATATGGTCGTGTGTTCATAATTCAGGTATAGCAAACATTTATGGTCGTGTGTTCATAATTCATGTATAGCAAACATATATTTTCATTATTCATGTATAGCAAACATATATGGTCGTGTGTTCATAATTCATGTATAGCAAACATATATTTTCATAATTCATGTATTGCAAACATATATGGTCGTGTGTTCATAATTCAGGTATAGCAAACATTTATGGTCGTGTGTTCATAATTCATGTATAGCAAACATATATTTTCATTATTCATGTATAGCAAACATATATGGTCGTGTGTTCATAATTCAGGTATAGCAAACATATATGGTCGTGTGTTCATAATTCATGTATAGCAAACATATATGGTCGTGTGTTCATAATTCATGTATTGCAAACATATATGGTCGTGTGTTCATAATTCATGTATAGCAAACATATATGGTCGTGTGTTCATAATTCAGGTATAGCAAACATTTATGGTCGTGTGTTCATAATTCATGTATAGCAAACATATATTTTCATAATTCATGTATTGCAAACATATATGGTCGTGTGTTCATAATTCAGGTATAGCAAACATTTATGGTCGTGTGTTCATAATTCATGTATAGCAAACATATATTTTCATTATTCATGTATAGCAAACATATATGGTCGTGTGTTCATAATTCAGGTATAGCAAACATATATGGTCGTGTGTTCATAATTCATGTATAGCAAACATATATGGTCGTGTGTTCATAATTCATGTATTGCAAACATATATGGTCGTGTGTTCATAATTCATGTATTGCAAACATATATGGTCGTGTGTTCATAATTCAGGTATAGCAAACATTTATGGTCGTGTGTTCATAATTCATGTATAGCAAACATATATGGTTGTGTGTTCATTATGCATGTATAGCAAACATATATGGTCGTGTGTTCATAATTCAGGTATATCAAACATATATTTTCATAATTCAGGTATAGCAAACATATATGGTCGTGTGTTCATAATTCAGGTATAGCAAACATATATGGTCGTGTGTTCATAATTCAGGTATATCAAACATATATTTTCATAATTCAGGTATAGCAAACATATATGGTCGTGTGTTCATAATTCAGGTATAGCAAACATACATGGTCGTGTGTTCATAATTCAGGTATAGCAAACATATATGGTCGTGTGTTCATAATTCAGGTATAGCAAACATATATTTTCATAATTCAGGTATAGCAAACATATATGGTCGTGTGTTCATAATTCAGGTATAGCAAACATATATTTTCATAATTCAGGTATAGCAAACATATATGGTCGTGTGTTCATAATTCAGGTATAGCAAACATATATTTTCATAATTCATGTATAGCAAACATTTATGGTCGTGTGTTCATAATTCAGGTATAGCAAACATATATTTTCATAATTCATGTATAGCAAACATATATGGTCGTGTGTTCATTATTCATGTATAGCAAACATATATGGTCGTGTGTTCATAATTCATGTATAGCAAACATATATGGTCGTGTGTTCATTATTCATGTATAGCAAACATATATGGTCGTGTGTTCATAATTCAGGTATAGCAAACATATAATTTCATAATTCAGGTATAGCAAACATATATGGTCGTGTGTTCATAATTCAGGTATAGCAAACATATAATTTCATAATTCAGGTATAGCAAACATACATGGTCGTGTGTTCATAATTCAGGTATAGCAAACATATATGGTCGTGTGTTCATAATTCAGGTATAGCAAACATATATGGTCGTGTGTTCATAATTCAGGTATAGCAAACATATAATTTCATAATTCAGGTATAGCAAACATACATGGTCGTGTGTTCATAATTCAGGTATAGCAAACATTTATGGTCGTGTGTTCATAATTCAGGTATAGCAAACATATATTTTCATAATTCATGTATAGCAAACATTTATGGTCGTGTGTTCATAATTCAGGTATAGCAAACATATATTTTCATAATTCATGTATAGCAAACATATATGGTCGTGTGTTCATAATTCAGGTATAGCAAACATATATTTTCATTATTCAGGTATAGCAAACATTTATGGTCGTGTTTTCATAATTCAGGTATAGCAAACATATATTTTCATAATTCATGTATAGCAAACATATATGGTCGTGTGTTCATAATTCAGGTATAGCAAACATATATTTTCATAATTCATGTATAGCAAACATATATGGTCGTGTGTTCATATTTCAGGTATAGCAAACATATATTTTCATAATTCAGGTATAGCAAACATATATGGTCGTGTGTTCATAATTCAGGTATAGCAAACATATATTTTCATAATTCATGTATTGCAAACATATATGGTCGTGTGTTCATAATTAATGTATTGCAAACATATATTTTCATAATTCAGGTATAGCAAACATACATGGTAGTGTGTTCATAATTCAGGTATAGCAAACATATATTTTCATAATTCATGTAAAGCAAACATATATTTTCATAATTCATGTAAAGCAAACATATATTTTCATAATTCATGTATAGCAAACATATATTTTCATAATTCAGGTATAGCAAACATATATTTTCATAATTCATGTATTGCAAACATATATGGTCGTGTGTTCATAATTAATGTATTGCAAACATATATTTTCATAATTCAGGTATAGCAAACATATATTTTCATAATTCATGTAAAGCAAACATATATTTTCATAATTCATGTATAGCAAACATATATTTTCATAATTCAGGTATAGCAAACATATATTTTCATAATTCATGTATTGCAAACATATATGGTCGTGTGTTCATAATTCATGTATAGCAAACATATATGGTCGTGTGTTCATAATTCATGTATAGCAAACATATATGGTCGTGTGTTCATAATTCATGTATTGCAAACATATATGGTCGTGTGTTCATAATTCATGTATTGCAAACATATATGGTCGTGTGTTCATAATTCAGGTATAGCAAACATATATGGTCGTGTGTTCATAATTCAGGTATAGCAAACATATATGGTCGTGTGTTCATAATTCAGGTATAGCAAACATATATGGTCGTGTGTTCATAATTCATGTATAGCAAACATATATGGTCGTGTGTTCATAATTCAGGTATAGCAAACATTTATGGTCGTGTGTTCATAATTCATGTATAGCAAACATATATTTTCATAATTCAGGTATTGCAAACATATATGGTCGTGTGTTCATAATTCATGTATAGCAAACATATATGGTCGTGTGTTCATTATTCATGTATAGCAAACATATATTTTCATAATTCATGTATTGCAAACATATATGGTCGTGTGTTCATAATTCAGGTATAGCAAACATATATGGTCGTGTGTTCATAATTCAGGTATAGCAAACATATATGGTCGTGTGTTCATAATTCAGGTATAGCAAACATATATGGTCGTGTGTTCATAATTCAGGTATAGCAAACATATATGGTCGTGTGTTCATAATTCAGGTATAGCAAACATATAATTTCATAATTCAGGTATAGCAAACATACATGGTCGTGTGTTCATAATTCAGGTATAGCAAACATATATTTTCATAATTCAGGTATAGCAAACATATATTTTCATAATTCATGTATTGCAAACATATATGGTCGTGTGTTCATAATTCATGTATAGCAAACATATATGGTCGTGTGTTCATTATTCATGTATAGCAAACATATATGGTCGTGTGTTCATAATTCATGTATAGCAAACATATATGGTCGTGTGTTCATAATTCAGGTATAGCAAACATTTATGGTCGTGTGTTCATAATTCATGTATAGCAAACATATATGGTCGTGTGTTCATAATTCAGGTATAGCAAACATATATGGTCGTGTGTTCATAATTCATGTATTGCAAACATATATGGTCGTGTGTTCATAATTCATGTATTGCAAACATATATGGTCGTGTGTTCATAATTCATGTATAGCAAACATATATGGTCGTGTGTTCATAATTCATGTATAGCAAACATATATGGTCGTGTGTTCATAATTCAGGTATAGCAAACATTTATGGTCGTGTGTTCATAATTCAGGTATAGCAAACATATATTTTCATAATTCATGTATAGCAAACATTTATGGTCGTGTGTTCATAATTCAGGTATAGCAAACATATATTTTCATAATTCATGTATAGCAAACATATATGGTCGTGTGTTCATAATTCAGGTATAGAAAACATTTATGGTCGTGTGTTCATAATTCATGTATATCAAACATATATGGTCGTGTGTTCATAATTCATGTATAGCAAACATATATGGTCGTGTGTTCATAATTCATGTATAGCAAACATATATGGTCGTGTGTTCATAATTCATGTATATCAAACATTTATGGTCGTGTGTTCATAATTCAGGTATAGCAAACATATATTTTCATAATTCAGGTATAGCAAACATATATTTTCATAATTCAGGTATAGCAAACATATATTTTCATAATTCAGGTATAGCAAACATATATTTTCATAGTTCAGGTATAGCAAACATATATGGTCGTGTGTTCATAATTCATGTATAGCAAACATATATGGTCGTGTGTTCATAATTCATGTATAGCAAACATATATTTTCATAGTTCAGGTATAGCAAACATATATGGTCGTGTGTTCATAATTCATGTATAGCAAACATATATGGTCGTGTGTTCATAATTCAGGTATAGCAAACATATATGGTCGTGTGTTCATAATTCATGTATAGCAAACATATATGGTCGTGTGTTCATAATTCAGGTATAGCAAACATATATGGTCGTGTGTTCATAATTCATGTATAGCAAACATATATGGTCGTGTGTTCATAATTCATGTATAGCAAACATATATGGTCGTGTGTTCATTATTCATGTATAGCAAACATATATGGTCGTGTGGTCATAATTCAGGTATAGCAAACATATATGGTCGTGTGTTCATAATTCATGTATAGCAAACATATATGGTCGTGTGTTCATAATTCATGTATAGCAAACATATATGGTCGTGTGTTCATATTTCATGTATAGCAAACATATATGGTCGTGTGTTCATAATTCATGTATAGCAAACATATATGGTCGTGTGTTCATAATTCAGGTATAGCAAACATTTATGGTCGTGTGTTCATAATTCAGGTATAGCAAACATATATGGTCGTGTGTTCATAATTCGTGTATAGCAAACATATATTTTCATAATTCATGTATAGCAAACATATATGGTCGTGTGTTCATTATTCATGTATAGCAAACATATATGGTCGTGTGTTCATAATTCATGTATAGCAAACATATATGGTCGTGTGTTCATAATTCAGGTATAGCAAACATATATGGTCGTGTGTTCATAATTCACGTATTGCAAACATATATGGTCGTGTGTTCATAATTCATGTATAGCAAACATATATGGTCGTGTGTTCATAATTCATGTATATCAAACATATATGGTCGTGTGTTCATAATTCATGTATAGCAAACATATATGGTCGTGTGTTCATAATTCAGGTATAGCAAACATATATGGTCGTGTGTTCATAATTCATGTATAGCAAACATATATGGTCGTGTGTTCATAATTCAGGTATAGCAAACATATATGGTCGTGTGTTCATAATTCACGTATTGCAAACATATATGGTCGTGTGTTCATAATTCATGTATAGCAAACATATATGGTCGTGTGTTCATAATTCATGTATATCAAACATATATGGTCGTGTGTTCATAATTCATGTATAGCAAACATATATGGTCGTGTGTTCATAATTCATGTATAGCAAACATATAATTTCATAATTCATGTATAGCAAACATATATTTTCATAATTCAGGTATAGCAAACATATATGGTCGTGTGTTCATAATTCAGGTATAGCAAACATATATTTTCATAATTCATGTATAGCAAACATATATGGTCGTGTGTTCATAATTCATGTATATCAAACATATATGGTCGTGTGTTCATAATTCATGTATAGCAAACATATATGGTCGTGTGTTCATAATTCAGGTATAGCAAACATATATGGTCGTGTGTTCATAATTCATGTATAGCAAACATATATGGTCGTGTGTTCATAATTCATGTATTGCAAACATATATGGTCGTGTGTTCATAATTCAGGTATAGCAAACATTTATGGTCGTGTGTTCATAATTCATGTATAGCAAACATATATTTTCATAATTCATGTATTGCAAACATATATGGTCGTGTGTTCATAATTCAGGTATAGCAAACATTTATGGTCGTGTGTTCATAATTCATGTATAGCAAACATATATTTTCATTATTCATGTATAGCAAACATATATGGTCGTGTGTTCATAATTCAGGTATAGCAAACATATATGGTCGTGTGTTCATAATTCATGTATAGCAAACATATATGGTCGTGTGTTCATAATTCATGTATTGCAAACATATATGGTCGTGTGTTCATAATTCATGTATAGCAAACATATATGGTCGTGTGTTCATAATTCATGTATTGCAAACATATATGGTCGTGTGTTCATAATTCAGGTATAGCAAACATTTATGGTCGTGTGTTCATAATTCATGTATAGCAAACATATATGGTCGTGTGTTCATAATTCAGGTATATCAAACATATATTTTCATAATTCAGGTATAGCAAACATATATGGTCGTGTGTTCATAATTCATGTATAGCAAACATATATGGTCGTGTGTTCATTATTCATGTATAGCAAACATATATGGTCGTGTGTTCATAATTCAGGTATAGCAAACATATAATTTCATAATTCAGGTATAGCAAACATACATGGTCGTGTGTTCATAATTCAGGTATAGCAAACATATATGGTCGTGTGTTCATAATTCAGGTATAGCAAACATATAATTTCATAATTCAGGTATAGCAAACATACATGGTCGTGTGTTCATAATTCAGGTATAGCAAACATTTATGGTCGTGTGTTCATAATTCAGGTATAGCAAACATATAATTTCATAATTCAGGTATAGCAAACATATATGGTCGTGTGTTCATAATTCAGGTATAGCAAACATATATTTTCATAATTCAGGTATAGCAAACATATATGGTCGTGTGTTCATAATTCAGGTATAGCAAACATATATTTTCATAATTCAGGTATAGCAAACATATATGGTCGTGTGTTCATAATTCAGGTATAGCAAACATATATTTTCATAATTCATGTATAGCAAACATTTATGGTCGTGTGTTCATAATTCAGGTATAGCAAACATATATTTTCATAATTCATGTATAGCAAACATATATGGTCGTGTGTTCATAATTCATGTATAGCAAACATATATGGTCGTGTGTTCATTATTCATGTATAGCAAACATATATGGTCGTGTGTTCATAATTCAGGTATAGCAAACATATAATTTCATAATTCAGGTATAGCAAACATACATGGTCGTGTGTTCATAATTCAGGTATAGCAAACATATATGGTCGTGTGTTCATAATTCAGGTATAGCAAACATATAATTTCATAATTCAGGTATAGCAAACATACATGGTCGTGTGTTCATAATTCAGGTATAGCAAACATTTATGGTCGTGTGTTCATAATTCAGGTATAGCAAACATATATTTTCATAATTCATGTATAGCAAACATTTATGGTCGTGTGTTCATAATTCAGGTATAGCAAACATATATTTTCATAATTCATGTATAGCAAACATATATGGTCGTGTGTTCATAATTCAGGTATAGCAAACATATATTTTCATTATTCAGGTATAGCAAACATTTATGGTCGTGTTTTCATAATTCAGGTATAGCAAACAATATTTTCATAATTCAGGTATAGCAAACATATATGGTCGTGTGTTCATAATTCAGGTATAGCAAACATATATTTTCATAATTCATGTATTGTAAACATATATGGCCGTGTGTTCATATTTCATGTATAGCAAACATACATGGTCGTGTGTTCATAATTCAGGTATAGCAAACATATATTTTCATAATTCATGTATAGCAAACATATATGGTCGTGTGTTCATATTTCAGGTATAGCAAACATATATTTTCATAATTCAGGTATAGCAAACATATATGGTCGTGTGTTCATAATTCAGGTATAGCAAACATATATTTTCATAATTCATGTATTGCAAACATATATGGTCGTGTGTTCATAATTAATGTATTGCAAACATATATTTTCATAATTCAGGTATAGCAAACATACATGGTAGTGTGTTCATAATTCAGGTATAGCAAACATATATTTTCATAATTCATGTAAAGCAAACATATATTTTCATAATTCATGTAAAGCAAACATATATTTTCATAATTCATGTATAGCAAACATATATTTTCATAATTCAGGTATAGCAAACATATATTTTCATAATTCATGTATTGCAAACATATATGGTCGTGTGTTCATAATTAATGTATTGCAAACATATATTTTCATAATTCATGTAAAGCAAACATATATTTTCATAATTCATGTAAAGCAAACATATATTTTCATAATTCATGTATAGCAAACATATATTTTCATAATTCAGGTATAGCAAACATATATTTTCATAATTCATGTATTGCAAACATATATGGTCGTGTGTTCATAATTAATGTATTGCAAACATATATTTTCATAATTCAGGTATAGCAAACATATATTTTCATAATTCAGGTATAGCAAACATATATTGTCGTGTGTTCATAATTCATGTAAAGCAAACATATATTTTCATAATTCATGTAAAGCAAACATATATTTTCATAATTCATGTAAAGCAAACATATATTTTCATAATTCATGTATAGCAAACATATATTTTCATAATTCAGGTATAGCAAACATATATTTTCATAATTCATGTAAAGCAAACATATATTTTCATAATTCATGTATAGCAAACATATATTTTCATAATTCATGTATAGCAAACATATATTTTCATAATTCATGTATTGCAAACATATATGGTCGTGTGTTCATAATTCATGTATAGCAAACATATATGGTCGTGTGTTCATAATTCAGGTATAGCAAACATATATGGTCGTGTGTTCATAATTCATGTATAGCAAACATATATGGTCGTGTGTTCATAATTCATGTATTGCAAACATATATGGTCGTGTGTTCATAATTCATGTATTGCAAACATATATGGTCGTGTGTTCATAATTCAGGTATAGCAAACATATATGGTCGTGTGTTCATAATTCAGGTATAGCAAACATATATGGTCGTGTGTTCATAATTCAGGTATAGCAAACATATATGGTCGTGTGTTCATAATTCATGTATTGCAAACATATATGGTCGTGTGTTCATAATTCAGGTATAGCAAACATATATGGTCGTGTGTTCATAATTCAGGTATAGCAAACATATATGGTCGTGTGTTCATAATTCATGTATTGCAAACATATATGGTCGTGTGTTCATAATTCAGGTATAGCAAACATATATGGTCGTGTGTTCATAATTCAGGTATAGCAAACATATATGGTCGTGTGTTCATAATTCATGTATAGCAAACATATATGGTCGTGTGTTCATAATTCATGTATAGCAAACATATATGGTCGTGTGTTCATTATTCATGTATAGCAAACATATATTTTCATAATTCATGTATTGCAAACATATATGGTCGTGTGTTCATAATTCAGGTATAGCAAACATATATGGTCGTGTGTTCATAATTCATGTATAGCAAACATATATGGTCGTGTGTTCATAATTCATGTATAGCAAACATATATGGTCGTGTGTTCATAATTCATGTATAGCAAACATATATGGTCGTGTGTTCATAATTCATGTATAGCAAACATATATGGTCGTGTGTTCATAATTCATGTATAGCAAACATATATGGTCGTGTGTTCATAATTCATGTATAGCAAACATATATGGTCGTGTGTTCATTATTCATGTATAGCAAACATATATTTTCATAATTCATGTATTGCAAACATATATGGTCGTGTGTTCATAATTCAGGTATAGCAAACATATATGGTCGTGTGTTCATAATTCATGTATAGCAAACATACATGGTCGTGTGTTCATAATTCAGGTATAGCAAACATATATTTTCATAATTCAGGTATAGCAAACATATATTTTCATAATTCATGTATTGCAAACATATATGGTCGTGTGTTCATAATTCATGTATAGCAAACATATATGGTCGTGTGTTCATTATTCATGTATAGCAAACATATATGGTCGTGTGTTCATAATTCATGTATAGCAAACATATATGGTCGTGTGTTCATAATTCAGGTATAGCAAACATTTATGGTCGTGTGTTCATAATTCATGTATAGCAAACATATATGGTCGTGTGTTCATAATTCAGGTATAGCAAACATATATGGTCGTGTGTTCATAATTCATGTATTGCAAACATATATGGTCGTGTGTTCATAATTCATGTATTGCAAACATATATGGTCGTGTGTTCATAATTCATGTATAGCAAACATATATGGTCGTGTGTTCATAATTCATGTATAGCAAACATATATGGTCGTGTGTTCATAATTCAGGTATAGCAAACATTTATGGTCGTGTGTTCATAATTCAGGTATAGCAAACATATATTTTCATAATTCATGTATAGCAAACATATATGGTCGTGTGTTCATAATTCAGGTATAGAAAACATTTATGGTCGTGTGTTCATAATTCATGTATAGCAAACATATATTTTCATTATTCATGTATAGCAAACATATATGGTCGTGTGTTCATAATTCATGTATATCAAACATATATGGTCGTGTGTTCATAATTCATGTATAGCAAACATATATGGTCGTGTGTTCATAATTCATGTATAGCAAACATATATGGTCGTGTGTTCATAATTCATGTATAGCAAACTTATATGGTCGTGTGTTCATAATTCATGCATAGCAAACATATATGGTCGTGTGTTCATAATTCATGTATAGCAAACATATATGGTCGTGTGTTCATAATTCATGTATTGCAAACATATATGGTCGTGTGTTCATAATTCATGTATAGCAAACATATATGGTCGTGTGTTCATAATTCAGGTATAGCAAACATTTATGGTCGTGTGTTCATAATTCATGTATAGCAAACATATATTTTCATAATTCATGTATTGCAAACATATATGGTCGTGTGTTCATAATTCATGTATAGCAAACATATATGGTCGTGTGTTCATTATTCATGTATAGCAAACATATATGGTCGTGTGTTCATAATTCATGTATAGCAAACATATATGGTCGTGTGTTCATAATTCATGTATAGCAAACATATATGGTCGTGTGTTCATTATTCATGTATAGCAAACATATATGGTCGTGTGTTCATTATTCATGTATAGCAAACATATATGGTCGTGTGTTCATTATTCATGTATAGCAAACATATATGGTCGTGTGTTCATAATTCATGTATAGGAAACATATATGGTCGTGTGTTCATAATTCATGTATTGCAAACATATATGGTCGTGTGTTCATAATTCATGTATTGCAAACATATATGGTCGTGTGTTCATAATTCATGTATTGCAAACATATATGGTCGTGTGTTCATTATTCATGTATAGCAAACATATATGGTCGTGTGTTCATAATTCATGTATAGCAAACATATATGGTCGTGTGTTCATAATTCAGGTATAGCAAACATATATGGTCGTGTGTTCATAATTCATGTATTGCAAACATATATGGTCGTGTGTTCATAATTCAGGTATAGCAAACATATATGGTCGTGTGTTCATAATTCATGTATTGCAAACATATATGGTCGTGTGTTCATAATTCATGTATAGCAAACATATATGGTCGTGTGTTCATAATTCATGTATAGCAAACATATATGGTCGTGTGTTCATAATTCAGGTATAGCAAACATTTATGGTCGTGTGTTCATAATTCAGGTATAGCAAACATATATTTTCATAATTCATGTATAGCAAACATTTATGGTCGTGTGTTCATAATTCAGGTATAGCAAACATATATTTTCATAATTCATGTATAGCAAACATATATGGTCGTGTGTTCATAATTCAGGTATAGCAAACATTTATGGTCGTGTGTTCATAATTCATGTATAGCAAACATATATTTTCATTATTCATGTATAGCAAACATATATGGTCGTGTGTTCATAATTCATGTATAGCAAACATATATGGTCGTGTGTTCATAATTCATGTATATCAAACATATATGGTCGTGTGTTCATAATTCATGTATAGCAAACATATATGGTCGTGTGTTCATAATTCATGTATATCAAACATATATGGTCGTGTGTTCATAATTCAGGTATAGCAAACATATATGGTCGTGTGTTCATAATTCATGTATAGCAAACATATATGGTCGTGTGTTCATAATTCATGTATAGCAAACATATATGGTCGTGTGTTCATAATTCATGTATATCAAACATATATGGTCGTGTGTTCATAATTCATGTATAGCAAACATATATGGTCGTGTGTTCATAATTCATGTATAGCAAACATATATGGTCGTGTGTTCATAATTCATGTATATCAAACATATATGGTCGTGTGTTCATAATTCAGGTATAGCAAACATATATGGTCGTGTGTTCATAATTCATGTATATCAAACATATATGGTCGTGTGTTCATAATTCATGTATAGCAAACATATATGGTCGTGTGTTCATAATTCATGTATAGCAAACATATATGGTCGTGTGTTCATAATTCAGGTATAGCAAACATATATGGTCGTGTGTTCATAATTCATGTATAGCAAACATATATGGTCGTGTGTTCATAATTCATGTATTGCAAACATATATGGTCGCGTGTGTTCATAATTCAGGTATAGCAAACATTTATGGTCGTGTGTTCATAATTCATGTATAGCAAACATATATTTTCATAATTCATGTATTGCAAACATATATGGTCGTGTGTTCATAATTCATGTATAGCAAACATATATGGTCGTGTGTTCATTATTCATGTATAGCAAACATATATGGTCGTGTGTTCATAATTCATGTATAGCAAACATATATGGTCGTGTGTTCATAATTCATGTATAGCAAACATATATGGTCGTGTGTTCATTATTCATGTATAGCAAACATATATGGTCGTGTGTTCATTATTCATGTATAGCAAACATATATGGTCGTGTGTTCATTATTCATGTATAGCAAACATATATGGTCGTGTGTTCATAATTCATGTATAGCAAACATATATGGTCGTGTGTTCATAATTCATGTATAGCAAACATATATGGTCGTGTGTTCATAATTCAGGTATAGCAAACATATATGGTCGTGTGTTCATAATTCATGTATAGCAAACATATATGGTCGTGTGTTCATAATTCATGTATTGCAAACATATATGGTCGCGTGTGTTCATAATTCAGGTATAGCAAACATTTATGGTCGTGTGTTCATAATTCATGTATAGCAAACATATATTTTCATAATTCATGTATTGCAAACATATATGGTCGTGTGTTCATAATTCATGTATAGCAAACATATATGGTCGTGTGTTCATTATTCATGTATAGCAAACATATATGGTCGTGTGTTCATAATTCATGTATAGCAAACATATATGGTCGTGTGTTCATAATTCATGTATAGCAAACATATATGGTCGTGTGTTCATTATTCATGTATAGCAAACATATATGGTCGTGTGTTCATTATTCATGTATAGCAAACATATATGGTCGTGTGTTCATAATTCATGTATAGCCAACATATATGGTCGTGTGTTCATAATTCATGTATAGCAAACATATATGGTCGTGTGTTCATAATTCATGTATAGCAAACATATATGGTCGTGTGTTCATAATTCATGTATAGCAAACATATATGGTCGTGTGTTCATAATTCATGTATAGCAAATATATAATTTCATAATTCAGGTATAGCAAACATACATGGTCGTGTGTTCATAATTCATGTATAGCAAACATATATGGTCGTGTGTTCATAATTCAGGTATAGCAAACATATATTTTCATAATTCAGGTATAGCAAACATATATGGTCGTGTGTTCATAATTCAGGTATAGCAAACATATATTTTCATAATTCAGGTATAGCAAACATATATGGTCGTGTGTTCATTATTCATGTATAGCAAACATATATGGTCGTGTGTTCATTATTCATGTATAGCAAACATATATGGTCGTGTGTTCATTATTCATGTATAGCAAACATATATGGTCGTGTGTTCATAATTCATGTATATCAAACATATATGGTCGTGTGTTCATAATTCAGGTATAGCAAACATATATGGTCGTGTGTTCATAATTCATGTATAGCAAACATATATGGTCGTGTGTTCATAATTCATGTATAGCAAACATATATGGTCGTGTGTTCATAATTCATGTATATCAAACATATATGGTCGTGTGTTCATAATTCATGTATAGCAAACATATATGGTCGTGTGTTCATAATTCATGTATAGCAAACATATATGGTCGTGTGTTCATAATTCATGTATAGCAAACATATATGGTCGTGTGTTCATAATTCAGGTATAGCAAACATATATGGTCGTGTGTTCATAATTCATGTATAGCAAACATATATGGTCGTGTGTTCATAATTCATGTATTGCAAACATATATGGTCGTGTGTTCATAATTCAGGTATAGCAAACATATATGGTCGTGTGTTCATAATTCATATATAGCAAACATATATGGTCGTGTGTTCATAATTCATGTATAGCAAATATATAATTTCATAATTCAGGTATAGCAAACATACATGGTCGTGTGTTCATAATTCAGGTATAGCAAACATATATTTTCATAATTCAGGTATAGCAAACATATATGGTCGTGTGTTCATAATTCATGTATAGCAAACATATATTTTCATAATTCAGGTATAGCAAACATATATTGTCGTGTGTTCATAATTCATGTATAGCAAACATATATTTTCATAATTCAGGTATAGCAAACATATATTGTCGTGTGTTCATAATTCATGTATAGCAAACATATATTTTCATAATTCAGGTATAGCAAACATATATTGTCGTGTGTTCATAATTCATGTATAGCAAACATATATGGTCGTGTGTTCATAATTCAGGTATAGCAAACATATATTTTCATAATTCAGGTATAGCAAACATATATGGTCGTGTGTTCATAATTCAGGTATAGCAAACATATATTTTCATAATTCAGGTATAGCAAACATATATGGTCGTGTGTTCATAATTCAGGTATAGCAAACATATATTTTCATAATTCAGGTATAGCAAACATATATGGTCGTGTGTTCATAATTCATGTATAGCAAACATATAATTTCATAATTCAGGTATATCAAACATATATGGTCGTGTGTTCATAATTCATGTATAGCAAATATATAATTTCATAATTCAGGTATAGCAAACATACATGGTCGTGTGTTCATAATTCAGGTATAGCAAACATATATGGTCGTGTGTTCATAATTCAGGTATAGCAAACATTTATGGTCGTGTGTTCATAATTCATGTATAGCAAACATATAATTTCATAATTCAGGTATATCAAACATATATGGTCGTGTGTTCATAATTCAGGTATAGCAAACATATATGGTCGTGTGTTCATAATTCAGGTATAGCAAACATTTATGGTCGTGTGTTCATAATTCATGTATAGCAAACATTTATGGTCGTGTGTTCATAATTCATGTATAGCAAACATATAATTTCATAATTCAGGTATATCAAACATATATGGTCGTGTGTTCATTATTCATGTATAGCAAACATATATGGTCGTGTGTTCATAATTCATGTATAGCAAACATATATGGTCGTGTGTTCATAATTCAGGTATAGCAAACATATATGGTCGTGTGTTCATAATTCATGTATTGCAAACATATATGGTCGTGTGTTCATAATTCATGTATAGCAAACATATATGGTCGTGTGTTCATAATTCAGGTATAGCAAACATATATGGTCGTGTGTTCATAATTCATGTATAGCAAACATATATGGTCGTGTGTTCATAATTCATGTATAGCAAACATATATGGTCGTGTGTTCATAATTCAGGTATAGCAAACATATATGGTCGTGTGTTCATAATTCATGTATAGCAAACATATATGGTCGTGTGTTCATAATTCATGTATATCAAACATATATGGTCGTGTGTTCATAATTCATGTATAGCAAACATATATGGTCGTGTGTTCATAATTCAGGTATAGCAAACATATATGGTCGTGTGTTCATAATTCATGTATAGCAAACATATATGGTCGTGTGTTCATAATTCATGTATATCAAACATATATGGTCGTGTGTTCATAATTCATGTATAGCAAACATATATGGTCGTGTGTTCATAATTCATGTATAGCAAACATATATGGTCGTGTGTTCATAATTCATGTATAGCAAACATATATGGTCGTGTGTTCATAATTCAGGTATAGCAAACATATATGGTCGTGTGTTCATAATTCATGTATAGCAAACATATATGGTCGTGTGTTCATAATTCATGTATATCAAACATATATGGTCGTGTGTTCATAATTCATGTATAGCAAACATATATGGTCGTGTGTTCATAATTCATGTATAGCAAACATATATGGTCGTGTGTTCATAATTCATGTATTGCAAACATATATGGTCGTGTGTTCATAATTCAGGTATAGCAAACATTTATGGTCGTGTGTTCATAATTCATGTATAGCAAACATATATTTTCATTATTCATGTATAGCAAACATATATGGTCGTGTGTTCATAATTCATGTATAGCAAACATATATGGTCGTGTGTTCATAATTCATGTATATCAAACATATATGGTCGTGTGTTCATAATTCATGTATAGCAAACATATATGGTCGTGTGTTCATAATTCAGGTATAGCAAACATATATGGTCGTGTGTTCATAATTCATGTATAGCAAACATATATGGTCGTGTGTTCATAATTCATGTATTGCAAACATATATGGTCGTGTGTTCATAATTCATGTATTGCAAACATATATGGTCGTGTGTTCATAATTCAGGTATAGCAAACATATATGGTCGTGTGTTCATAATTCAGGTATAGCAAACATATATGGTCGTGTGTTCATAATTCATGTATAGCAAACATATATGGTCGTGTGTTCATAATTCAGGTATAGCAAACATTTATGGTCGTGTGTTCATAATTCAGGTATTGCAAACATATATGGTCGTGTGTTCATAATTCATGTATAGCAAACATATATGGTCGTGTGTTCATTATTCATGTATAGCAAACATATATTTTCATAATTCATGTATTGCAAACATATATGGTCGTGTGTTCATAATTCAGGTATAGCAAACATATATGGTCGTGTGTTCATAATTCAGGTATAGCAAACATATATGGTCGTGTGTTCATAATTCATGTATAGCAAACATATATGGTCGTGTGTTCATAATTCAGGTATAGCAAACATATAATTTCATAATTCAGGTATAGCAAACATACATGGTCGTGTGTTCATAATTCAGGTATAGCAAACATATATTTTCATAATTCAGGTATAGCAAACATATATTTTCATAATTCATGTATTGCAAACATATATGGTCGTGTGTTCATAATTCATGTATAGCAAACATATATGGTCGTGTGTTCATAATTCAGATATAGCAAACATTTATGGTCGTGTGTTCATAATTCATGTATAGCAAACATATATGGTCGTGTGTTCATAATTCAGGTATAGCAAACATATATGGTCGTGTGTTCATAATTCATGTATTGCAAACATATATGGTCGTGTGTTCATAATTCATGTATTGCAAACATATATGGTCGTGTGTTCATAATTCATGTATAGCAAACATATATGGTCGTGTGTTCATAATTCATGTATAGCAAACATATATGGTCGTGTGTTCATAATTCAGGTATAGCAAACATTTATGGTCGTGTGTTCATAATTCAGGTATAGCAAACATATTTTCATAATTCATGTATAGCAAACATTTATGGTCGTGTGTTCATAATTCAGGTATAGCAAACATATATTTTCATAATTCATGTATAGCAAACATATATGGTCGTGTGTTCATAATTCAGGTATAGAAAACATTTATGGTCGTGTGTTCATAATTCATGTATAGCAAACATATATTTTCATTATTCATGTATAGCAAACATATATGGTCGTGTGTTCATAATTCATGTATAGCAAACATATATTTTCATAATTCATGTATTGCAAACATATATGGTCGTGTGTTCATAATTCAGGTATAGCAAACATTTATGGTCGTGTGTTCATAATTCATGTATAGCAAACATATATTTTCATTATTCATGTATAGCAAACATATATGGTCGTGTGTTCATAATTCAGGTATAGCAAACATATATGGTCGTGTGTTCATAATTCATGTATAGCAAACATATATGGTCGTGTGTTCATAATTCATGTATTGCAAACATATATGGTCGTGTGTTCATAATTCATGTATAGCAAACATATATGGTCGTGTGTTCATAATTCAGGTATAGCAAACATTTATGGTCGTGTGTTCATAATTCATGTATAGCAAACATATATTTTCATAATTCATGTATTGCAAACATATATGGTCGTGTGTTCATAATTCAGGTATAGCAAACATTTATGGTCGTGTGTTCATAATTCATGTATAGCAAACATATATTTTCATTATTCATGTATAGCAAACATATATGGTCGTGTGTTCATAATTCAGGTATAGCAAACATATATGGTCGTGTGTTCATAATTCATGTATAGCAAACATATATGGTCGTGTGTTCATAATTCATGTATTGCAAACATATATGGTCGTGTGTTCATAATTCATGTATTGCAAACATATATGGTCGTGTGTTCATAATTCAGGTATAGCAAACATTTATGGTCGTGTGTTCATAATTCATGTATAGCAAACATATATGGTTGTGTGTTCATTATGCATGTATAGCAAACATATATGGTCGTGTGTTCATAATTCAGGTATATCAAACATATATTTTCATAATTCAGGTATAGCAAACATATATGGTCGTGTGTTCATAATTCAGGTATAGCAAACATATATGGTCGTGTGTTCATAATTCAGGTATATCAAACATATATTTTCATAATTCAGGTATAGCAAACATATATGGTCGTGTGTTCATAATTCAGGTATAGCAAACATACATGGTCGTGTGTTCATAATTCAGGTATAGCAAACATATATGGTCGTGTGTTCATAATTCAGGTATAGCAAACATATATTTTCATAATTCAGGTATAGCAAACATATATGGTCGTGTGTTCATAATTCAGGTATAGCAAACATATATTTTCATAATTCAGGTATAGCAAACATATATGGTCGTGTGTTCATAATTCAGGTATAGCAAACATATATTTTCATAATTCATGTATAGCAAACATTTATGGTCGTGTGTTCATAATTCAGGTATAGCAAACATATATTTTCATAATTCATGTATAGCAAACATATATGGTCGTGTGTTCATTATTCATGTATAGCAAACATATATGGTCGTGTGTTCATAATTCATGTATAGCAAACATATATGGTCGTGTGTTCATTATTCATGTATAGCAAACATATATGGTCGTGTGTTCATAATTCAGGTATAGCAAACATATAATTTCATAATTCAGGTATAGCAAACATATATGGTCGTGTGTTCATAATTCAGGTATAGCAAACATATAATTTCATAATTCAGGTATAGCAAACATACATGGTCGTGTGTTCATAATTCAGGTATAGCAAACATATATGGTCGTGTGTTCATAATTCAGGTATAGCAAACATATATGGTCGTGTGTTCATAATTCAGGTATAGCAAACATATAATTTCATAATTCAGGTATAGCAAACATACATGGTCGTGTGTTCATAATTCAGGTATAGCAAACATTTATGGTCGTGTGTTCATAATTCAGGTATAGCAAACATATATTTTCATAATTCATGTATAGCAAACATTTATGGTCGTGTGTTCATAATTCAGGTATAGCAAACATATATTTTCATAATTCATGTATAGCAAACATATATGGTCGTGTGTTCATAATTCAGGTATAGCAAACATATATTTTCATTATTCAGGTATAGCAAACATTTATGGTCGTGTTTTCATAATTCAGGTATAGCAAACATATATTTTCATAATTCATGTATAGCAAACATATATGGTCGTGTGTTCATAATTCAGGTATAGCAAACATATATTTTCATAATTCATGTATAGCAAACATATATGGTCGTGTGTTCATATTTCAGGTATAGCAAACATATATTTTCATAATTCAGGTATAGCAAACATATATGGTCGTGTGTTCATAATTCAGGTATAGCAAACATATATTTTCATAATTCATGTATTGCAAACATATATGGTCGTGTGTTCATAATTAATGTATTGCAAACATATATTTTCATAATTCAGGTATAGCAAACATACATGGTAGTGTGTTCATAATTCAGGTATAGCAAACATATATTTTCATAATTCATGTAAAGCAAACATATATTTTCATAATTCATGTAAAGCAAACATATATTTTCATAATTCATGTATAGCAAACATATATTTTCATAATTCAGGTATAGCAAACATATATTTTCATAATTCATGTATTGCAAACATATATGGTCGTGTGTTCATAATTAATGTATTGCAAACATATATTTTCATAATTCAGGTATAGCAAACATATATTTTCATAATTCATGTAAAGCAAACATATATTTTCATAATTCATGTATAGCAAACATATATTTTCATAATTCAGGTATAGCAAACATATATTTTCATAATTCATGTATTGCAAACATATATGGTCGTGTGTTCATAATTCATGTATAGCAAACATATATGGTCGTGTGTTCATAATTCATGTATAGCAAACATATATGGTCGTGTGTTCATAATTCATGTATTGCAAACATATATGGTCGTGTGTTCATAATTCATGTATTGCAAACATATATGGTCGTGTGTTCATAATTCAGGTATAGCAAACATATATGGTCGTGTGTTCATAATTCAGGTATAGCAAACATATATGGTCGTGTGTTCATAAGTCAGGTATAGCAAACATATATGGTCGTGTGTTCATAATTCATGTATAGCAAACATATATGGTCGTGTGTTCATAATTCAGGTATAGCAAACATTTATGGTCGTGTGTTCATAATTCATGTATAGCAAACATATATTTTCATAATTCAGGTATTGCAAACATATATGGTCGTGTGTTCATAATTCATGTATAGCAAACATATATGGTCGTGTGTTCATTATTCATGTATAGCAAACATATATTTTCATAATTCATGTATTGCAAACATATATGGTCGTGTGTTCATAATTCAGGTATAGCAAACATATATGGTCGTGTGTTCATAATTCAGGTATAGCAAACATATATGGTCGTGTGTTCATAATTCAGGTATAGCAAACATATATGGTCGTGTGTTCATAATTCAGGTATAGCAAACATATATGGTCGTGTGTTCATAATTCAGGTATAGCAAACATATAATTTCATAATTCAGGTATAGCAAACATACATGGTCGTGTGTTCATAATTCAGGTATAGCAAACATATATTTTCATAATTCAGGTATAGCAAACATATATTTTCATAATTCATGTATTGCAAACATATATGGTCGTGTGTTCATAATTCATGTATAGCAAACATATATGGTCGTGTGTTCATAATTCATGTATAGCAAACATATATGGTCGTGTGTTCATAATTCATGTATTGCAAACATATATGGTCGTGTGTTCATAATTCAGGTATAGCAAACATTTATGGTCGTGTGTTCATAATTCATGTATAGCAAACATATATTTTCATTATTCATGTATAGCAAACATATATGGTCGTGTGTTCATAATTCATGTATAGCAAACATATATGGTCGTGTGTTCATAATTCATGTATATCAAACATATATGGTCGTGTGTTCATAATTCATGTATAGCAAACATATATGGTCGTGTGTTCATAATTCAGGTATAGCAAACATATATGGTCGTGTGTTCATAATTCATGTATAGCAAACATATATGGTCGTGTGTTCATAATTCATGTATTGCAAACATATATGGTCGTGTGTTCATAATTCATGTATTGCAAACATATATGGTCGTGTGTTCATAATTCAGGTATAGCAAACATATATGGTCGTGTGTTCATAATTCAGGTATAGCAAACATATATGGTCGTGTGTTCATAATTCATGTATAGCAAACATATATGGTCGTGTGTTCATAATTCAGGTATAGCAAACATTTATGGTCGTGTGTTCATAATTCAGGTATTGCAAACATATATGGTCGTGTGTTCATAATTCATGTATAGCAAACATATATGGTCGTGTGTTCATTATTCATGTATAGCAAACATATATTTTCATAATTCATGTATTGCAAACATATATGGTCGTGTGTTCATAATTCAGGTATAGCAAACATATATGGTCGTGTGTTCATAATTCAGGTATAGCAAACATATATGGTCGTGTGTTCATAATTCATGTATAGCAAACATATATGGTCGTGTGTTCATAATTCAGGTATAGCAAACATATAATTTCATAATTCAGGTATAGCAAACATACATGGTCGTGTGTTCATAATTCAGGTATAGCAAACATATATTTTCATAATTCAGGTATAGCAAACATATATTTTCATAATTCATGTATTGCAAACATATATGGTCGTGTGTTCATAATTCATGTATAGCAAACATATATGGTCGTGTGTTCATAATTCAGATATAGCAAACATTTATGGTCGTGTGTTCATAATTCATGTATAGCAAACATATATGGTCGTGTGTTCATAATTCAGGTATAGCAAACATATATGGTCGTGTGTTCATAATTCATGTATTGCAAACATATATGGTCGTGTGTTCATAATTCATGTATTGCAAACATATATGGTCGTGTGTTCATAATTCATGTATAGCAAACATATATGGTCGTGTGTTCATAATTCATGTATAGCAAACATATATGGTCGTGTGTTCATAATTCAGGTATAGCAAACATTTATGGTCGTGTGTTCATAATTCAGGTATAGCAAACATATATTTTCATAATTCATGTATAGCAAACATTTATGGTCGTGTGTTCATAATTCAGGTATAGCAAACATATATTTTCATAATTCATGTATAGCAAACATATATGGTCGTGTGTTCATAATTCAGGTATAGAAAACATTTATGGTCGTGTGTTCATAATTCATGTATAGCAAACATATATTTTCATTATTCATGTATAGCAAACATATATGGTCGTGTGTTCATAATTCATGTATAGCAAACATATATTTTCATAATTCATGTATTGCAAACATATATGGTCGTGTGTTCATAATTCAGGTATAGCAAACATTTATGGTCGTGTGTTCATAATTCATGTATAGCAAACATATATTTTCATTATTCATGTATAGCAAACATATATGGTCGTGTGTTCATAATTCAGGTATAGCAAACATATATGGTCGTGTGTTCATAATTCATGTATAGCAAACATATATGGTCGTGTGTTCATAATTCATGTATTGCAAACATATATGGTCGTGTGTTCATAATTCATGTATAGCAAACATATATGGTCGTGTGTTCATAATTCAGGTATAGCAAACATTTATGGTCGTGTGTTCATAATTCATGTATAGCAAACATATATTTTCATAATTCATGTATTGCAAACATATATGGTCGTGTGTTCATAATTCAGGTATAGCAAACATTTATGGTCGTGTGTTCATAATTCATGTATAGCAAACATATATTTTCATTATTCATGTATAGCAAACATATATGGTCGTGTGTTCATAATTCAGGTATAGCAAACATATATGGTCGTGTGTTCATAATTCATGTATAGCAAACATATATGGTCGTGTGTTCATAATTCATGTATTGCAAACATATATGGTCGTGTGTTCATAATTCATGTATTGCAAACATATATGGTCGTGTGTTCATAATTCAGGTATAGCAAACATTTATGGTCGTGTGTTCATAATTCATGTATAGCAAACATATATGGTTGTGTGTTCATTATGCATGTATAGCAAACATATATGGTCGTGTGTTCATAATTCAGGTATATCAAACATATATTTTCATAATTCAGGTATAGCAAACATATATGGTCGTGTGTTCATAATTCAGGTATAGCAAACATATATGGTCGTGTGTTCATAATTCAGGTATATCAAACATATATTTTCATAATTCAGGTATAGCAAACATATATGGTCGTGTGTTCATAATTCAGGTATAGCAAACATACATGGTCGTGTGTTCATAATTCAGGTATAGCAAACATATATGGTCGTGTGTTCATAATTCAGGTATAGCAAACATATATTTTCATAATTCAGGTATAGCAAACATATATGGTCGTGTGTTCATAATTCAGGTATAGCAAACATATATTTTCATAATTCAGGTATAGCAAACATATATGGTCGTGTGTTCATAATTCAGGTATAGCAAACATATATTTTCATAATTCATGTATAGCAAACATTTATGGTCGTGTGTTCATAATTCAGGTATAGCAAACATATATTTTCATAATTCATGTATAGCAAACATATATGGTCGTGTGTTCATTATTCATGTATAGCAAACATATATGGTCGTGTGTTCATAATTCATGTATAGCAAACATATATGGTCGTGTGTTCATTATTCATGTATAGCAAACATATATGGTCGTGTGTTCATAATTCAGGTATAGCAAACATATAATTTCATAATTCAGGTATAGCAAACATATATGGTCGTGTGTTCATAATTCAGGTATAGCAAACATATAATTTCATAATTCAGGTATAGCAAACATACATGGTCGTGTGTTCATAATTCAGGTATAGCAAACATATATGGTCGTGTGTTCATAATTCAGGTATAGCAAACATATATGGTCGTGTGTTCATAATTCAGGTATAGCAAACATATAATTTCATAATTCAGGTATAGCAAACATACATGGTCGTGTGTTCATAATTCAGGTATAGCAAACATTTATGGTCGTGTGTTCATAATTCAGGTATAGCAAACATATATTTTCATAATTCATGTATAGCAAACATTTATGGTCGTGTGTTCATAATTCAGGTATAGCAAACATATATTTTCATAATTCATGTATAGCAAACATATATGGTCGTGTGTTCATAATTCAGGTATAGCAAACATATATTTTCATTATTCAGGTATAGCAAACATTTATGGTCGTGTTTTCATAATTCAGGTATAGCAAACATATATTTTCATAATTCATGTATAGCAAACATATATGGTCGTGTGTTCATAATTCAGGTATAGCAAACATATATTTTCATAATTCATGTATAGCAAACATATATGGTCGTGTGTTCATATTTCAGGTATAGCAAACATATATTTTCATAATTCAGGTATAGCAAACATATATGGTCGTGTGTTCATAATTCAGGTATAGCAAACATATATTTTCATAATTCATGTATTGCAAACATATATGGTCGTGTGTTCATAATTAATGTATTGCAAACATATATTTTCATAATTCAGGTATAGCAAACATACATGGTAGTGTGTTCATAATTCAGGTATAGCAAACATATATTTTCATAATTCATGTAAAGCAAACATATATTTTCATAATTCATGTAAAGCAAACATATATTTTCATAATTCATGTATAGCAAACATATATTTTCATAATTCAGGTATAGCAAACATATATTTTCATAATTCATGTATTGCAAACATATATGGTCGTGTGTTCATAATTAATGTATTGCAAACATATATTTTCATAATTCAGGTATAGCAAACATATATTTTCATAATTCATGTAAAGCAAACATATATTTTCATAATTCATGTATAGCAAACATATATTTTCATAATTCAGGTATAGCAAACATATATTTTCATAATTCATGTATTGCAAACATATATGGTCGTGTGTTCATAATTCATGTATAGCAAACATATATGGTCGTGTGTTCATAATTCATGTATAGCAAACATATATGGTCGTGTGTTCATAATTCATGTATTGCAAACATATATGGTCGTGTGTTCATAATTCATGTATTGCAAACATATATGGTCGTGTGTTCATAATTCAGGTATAGCAAACATATATGGTCGTGTGTTCATAATTCAGGTATAGCAAACATATATGGTCGTGTGTTCATAAGTCAGGTATAGCAAACATATATGGTCGTGTGTTCATAATTCATGTATAGCAAACATATATGGTCGTGTGTTCATAATTCAGGTATAGCAAACATTTATGGTCGTGTGTTCATAATTCATGTATAGCAAACATATATTTTCATAATTCAGGTATTGCAAACATATATGGTCGTGTGTTCATAATTCATGTATAGCAAACATATATGGTCGTGTGTTCATTATTCATGTATAGCAAACATATATTTTCATAATTCATGTATTGCAAACATATATGGTCGTGTGTTCATAATTCAGGTATAGCAAACATATATGGTCGTGTGTTCATAATTCAGGTATAGCAAACATATATGGTCGTGTGTTCATAATTCAGGTATAGCAAACATATATGGTCGTGTGTTCATAATTCAGGTATAGCAAACATATATGGTCGTGTGTTCATAATTCAGGTATAGCAAACATATAATTTCATAATTCAGGTATAGCAAACATACATGGTCGTGTGTTCATAATTCAGGTATAGCAAACATATATTTTCATAATTCAGGTATAGCAAACATATATTTTCATAATTCATGTATTGCAAACATATATGGTCGTGTGTTCATAATTCATGTATAGCAAACATATATGGTCGTGTGTTCATTATTCATGTATAGCAAACATATATGGTCGTGTGTTCATAATTCATGTATAGCAAACATATATGGTCGTGTGTTCATAATTCAGGTATAGCAAACATTTATGGTCGTGTGTTCATAATTCATGTATAGCAAACATATATGGTCGTGTGTTCATAATTCAGGTATAGCAAACATATATGGTCGTGTGTTCATAATTCATGTATTGCAAACATATATGGTCGTGTGTTCATAATTCATGTATTGCAAACATATATGGTCGTGTGTTCATAATTCATGTATAGCAAACATATATGGTCGTGTGTTCATAATTCATGTATAGCAAACATATATGGTCGTGTGTTCATAATTCAGGTATAGCAAACATTTATGGTCGTGTGTTCATAATTCAGGTATAGCAAACATATATTTTCATAATTCATGTATAGCAAACATTTATGGTCGTGTGTTCATAATTCAGGTATAGCAAACATATATTTTCATAATTCATGTATAGCAAACATATATGGTCGTGTGTTCATAATTCAGGTATAGAAAACATTTATGGTCGTGTGTTCATAATTCATGTATATCAAACATATATGGTCGTGTGTTCATAATTCATGTATAGCAAACATATATGGTCGTGTGTTCATAATTCATGTATAGCAAACATATATGGTCGTGTGTTCATAATTCATGTATATCAAACATTTATGGTCGTGTGTTCATAATTCAGGTATAGCAAACATATATTTTCATAATTCAGGTATAGCAAACATATATTTTCATAATTCAGGTATAGCAAACATATATTTTCATAATTCAGGTATAGCAAACATATATTTTCATAGTTCAGGTATAGCAAACATATATGGTCGTGTGTTCATAATTCATGTATAGCAAACATATATGGTCGTGTGTTCATAATTCATGTATAGCAAACATATATTTTCATAGTTCAGGTATAGCAAACATATATGGTCGTGTGTTCATAATTCATGTATAGCAAACATATATGGTCGTGTGTTCATAATTCAGGTATAGCAAACATATATGGTCGTGTGTTCATAATTCATGTATAGCAAACATATATGGTCGTGTGTTCATAATTCAGGTATAGCAAACATATATGGTCGTGTGTTCATAATTCATGTATAGCAAACATATATGGTCGTGTGTTCATAATTCATGTATAGCAAACATATATGGTCGTGTGTTCATTATTCATGTATAGCAAACATATATGGTCGTGTGGTCATAATTCAGGTATAGCAAACATATATGGTCGTGTGTTCATAATTCATGTATAGCAAACATATATGGTCGTGTGTTCATAATTCATGTATAGCAAACATATATGGTCGTGTGTTCATATTTCATGTATAGCAAACATATATGGTCGTGTGTTCATAATTCATGTATAGCAAACATATATGGTCGTGTGTTCATAATTCAGGTATAGCAAACATTTATGGTCGTGTGTTCATAATTCAGGTATAGCAAACATATATGGTCGTGTGTTCATAATTCGTGTATAGCAAACATATATTTTCATAATTCATGTATAGCAAACATATATGGTCGTGTGTTCATTATTCATGTATAGCAAACATATATGGTCGTGTGTTCATAATTCATGTATAGCAAACATATATGGTCGTGTGTTCATAATTCAGGTATAGCAAACATATATGGTCGTGTGTTCATAATTCACGTATTGCAAACATATATGGTCGTGTGTTCATAATTCATGTATAGCAAACATATATGGTCGTGTGTTCATAATTCATGTATATCAAACATATATGGTCGTGTGTTCATAATTCATGTATAGCAAACATATATGGTCGTGTGTTCATAATTCAGGTATAGCAAACATATATGGTCGTGTGTTCATAATTCATGTATAGCAAACATATATGGTCGTGTGTTCATAATTCAGGTATAGCAAACATATATGGTCGTGTGTTCATAATTCACGTATTGCAAACATATATGGTCGTGTGTTCATAATTCATGTATAGCAAACATATATGGTCGTGTGTTCATAATTCATGTATATCAAACATATATGGTCGTGTGTTCATAATTCATGTATAGCAAACATATATGGTCGTGTGTTCATAATTCATGTATAGCAAACATATAATTTCATAATTCATGTATAGCAAACATATATTTTCATAATTCAGGTATAGCAAACATATATGGTCGTGTGTTCATAATTCAGGTATAGCAAACATATATTTTCATAATTCATGTATAGCAAACATATATGGTCGTGTGTTCATAATTCATGTATATCAAACATATATGGTCGTGTGTTCATAATTCATGTATAGCAAACATATATGGTCGTGTGTTCATAATTCAGGTATAGCAAACATATATGGTCGTGTGTTCATAATTCATGTATAGCAAACATATATGGTCGTGTGTTCATAATTCATGTATTGCAAACATATATGGTCGTGTGTTCATAATTCAGGTATAGCAAACATTTATGGTCGTGTGTTCATAATTCATGTATAGCAAACATATATTTTCATAATTCATGTATTGCAAACATATATGGTCGTGTGTTCATAATTCAGGTATAGCAAACATTTATGGTCGTGTGTTCATAATTCATGTATAGCAAACATATATTTTCATTATTCATGTATAGCAAACATATATGGTCGTGTGTTCATAATTCAGGTATAGCAAACATATATGGTCGTGTGTTCATAATTCATGTATAGCAAACATATATGGTCGTGTGTTCATAATTCATGTATTGCAAACATATATGGTCGTGTGTTCATAATTCATGTATAGCAAACATATATGGTCGTGTGTTCATAATTCATGTATTGCAAACATATATGGTCGTGTGTTCATAATTCAGGTATAGCAAACATTTATGGTCGTGTGTTCATAATTCATGTATAGCAAACATATATGGTCGTGTGTTCATAATTCAGGTATATCAAACATATATTTTCATAATTCAGGTATAGCAAACATATATGGTCGTGTGTTCATAATTCATGTATAGCAAACATATATGGTCGTGTGTTCATTATTCATGTATAGCAAACATATATGGTCGTGTGTTCATAATTCAGGTATAGCAAACATATAATTTCATAATTCAGGTATAGCAAACATACATGGTCGTGTGTTCATAATTCAGGTATAGCAAACATATATGGTCGTGTGTTCATAATTCAGGTATAGCAAACATATAATTTCATAATTCAGGTATAGCAAACATACATGGTCGTGTGTTCATAATTCAGGTATAGCAAACATTTATGGTCGTGTGTTCATAATTCAGGTATAGCAAACATATAATTTCATAATTCAGGTATAGCAAACATATATGGTCGTGTGTTCATAATTCAGGTATAGCAAACATATATTTTCATAATTCAGGTATAGCAAACATATATGGTCGTGTGTTCATAATTCAGGTATAGCAAACATATATTTTCATAATTCAGGTATAGCAAACATATATGGTCGTGTGTTCATAATTCAGGTATAGCAAACATATATTTTCATAATTCATGTATAGCAAACATTTATGGTCGTGTGTTCATAATTCAGGTATAGCAAACATATATTTTCATAATTCATGTATAGCAAACATATATGGTCGTGTGTTCATAATTCATGTATAGCAAACATATATGGTCGTGTGTTCATTATTCATGTATAGCAAACATATATGGTCGTGTGTTCATAATTCAGGTATAGCAAACATATAATTTCATAATTCAGGTATAGCAAACATACATGGTCGTGTGTTCATAATTCAGGTATAGCAAACATATATGGTCGTGTGTTCATAATTCAGGTATAGCAAACATATAATTTCATAATTCAGGTATAGCAAACATACATGGTCGTGTGTTCATAATTCAGGTATAGCAAACATTTATGGTCGTGTGTTCATAATTCAGGTATAGCAAACATATATTTTCATAATTCATGTATAGCAAACATTTATGGTCGTGTGTTCATAATTCAGGTATAGCAAACATATATTTTCATAATTCATGTATAGCAAACATATATGGTCGTGTGTTCATAATTCAGGTATAGCAAACATATATTTTCATTATTCAGGTATAGCAAACATTTATGGTCGTGTTTTCATAATTCAGGTATAGCAAACAATATTTTCATAATTCAGGTATAGCAAACATATATGGTCGTGTGTTCATAATTCAGGTATAGCAAACATATATTTTCATAATTCATGTATTGTAAACATATATGGCCGTGTGTTCATATTTCATGTATAGCAAACATACATGGTCGTGTGTTCATAATTCAGGTATAGCAAACATATATTTTCATAATTCATGTATAGCAAACATATATGGTCGTGTGTTCATATTTCAGGTATAGCAAACATATATTTTCATAATTCAGGTATAGCAAACATATATGGTCGTGTGTTCATAATTCAGGTATAGCAAACATATATTTTCATAATTCATGTATTGCAAACATATATGGTCGTGTGTTCATAATTAATGTATTGCAAACATATATTTTCATAATTCAGGTATAGCAAACATACATGGTAGTGTGTTCATAATTCAGGTATAGCAAACATATATTTTCATAATTCATGTAAAGCAAACATATATTTTCATAATTCATGTAAAGCAAACATATATTTTCATAATTCATGTATAGCAAACATATATTTTCATAATTCAGGTATAGCAAACATATATTTTCATAATTCATGTATTGCAAACATATATGGTCGTGTGTTCATAATTAATGTATTGCAAACATATATTTTCATAATTCATGTAAAGCAAACATATATTTTCATAATTCATGTAAAGCAAACATATATTTTCATAATTCATGTATAGCAAACATATATTTTCATAATTCAGGTATAGCAAACATATATTTTCATAATTCATGTATTGCAAACATATATGGTCGTGTGTTCATAATTAATGTATTGCAAACATATATT
The DNA here is from genome assembly GCF_049309525.1 of Garra rufa. NCBI lineage: Eukaryota > Metazoa > Chordata > Actinopteri > Cypriniformes > Cyprinidae > Garra > Garra rufa. The sequence goes on from NW_027394294.1 coordinate 138,599, forward strand.
TTCATAATTCAGGTATAGCAAACATATATTTTCATAATTCAGGTATAGCAAACATATATTGTCGTGTGTTCATAATTCATGTAAAGCAAACATATATTTTCATAATTCATGTAAAGCAAACATATATTTTCATAATTCATGTAAAGCAAACATATATTTTCATAATTCATGTATAGCAAACATATATTTTCATAATTCAGGTATAGCAAACATATATTTTCATAATTCATGTAAAGCAAACATATATTTTCATAATTCATGTATAGCAAACATATATTTTCATAATTCATGTATAGCAAACATATATTTTCATAATTCATGTATTGCAAACATATATGGTCGTGTGTTCATAATTCATGTATAGCAAACATATATGGTCGTGTGTTCATAATTCATGTATAGCAAACATATATGGTCGTGTGTTCATAATTCATGTATTGCAAACATATATGGTCGTGTGTTCATAATTCAGGTATAGCAAACATATATGGTCGTGTGTTCATAATTCAGGTATAGCAAACATATATGGTCGTGTGTTCATAATTCAGGTATAGCAAACATATATGGTCGTGTGTTCATAATTCATGTATTGCAAACATATATGGTCGTGTGTTCATAATTCAGGTATAGCAAACATATATGGTCGTGTGTTCATAATTCAGGTATAGCAAACATATATGGTCGTGTGTTCATAATTCATGTATTGCAAACATATATGGTCGTGTGTTCATAATTCAGGTATAGCAAACATATATGGTCGTGTGTTCATAATTCAGGTATAGCAAACATATATGGTCGTGTGTTCATAATTCATGTATAGCAAACATATATGGTCGTGTGTTCATAATTCATGTATAGCAAACATATATGGTCGTGTGTTCATTATTCATGTATAGCAAACATATATTTTCATAATTCATGTATTGCAAACATATATGGTCGTGTGTTCATAATTCAGGTATAGCAAACATATATGGTCGTGTGTTCATAATTCATGTATAGCAAACATATATGGTCGTGTGTTCATAATTCATGTATAGCAAACATATATGGTCGTGTGTTCATAATTCATGTATAGCAAACATATATGGTCGTGTGTTCATAATTCATGTATAGCAAACATATATGGTCGTGTGTTCATAATTCATGTATAGCAAACATATATGGTCGTGTGTTCATAATTCATGTATAGCAAACATATATGGTCGTGTGTTCATTATTCATGTATAGCAAACATATATTTTCATAATTCATGTATTGCAAACATATATGGTCGTGTGTTCATAATTCAGGTATAGCAAACATATATGGTCGTGTGTTCATAATTCATGTATAGCAAACATACATGGTCGTGTGTTCATAATTCAGGTATAGCAAACATATATTTTCATAATTCAGGTATAGCAAACATATATTTTCATAATTCATGTATTGCAAACATATATGGTCGTGTGTTCATAATTCATGTATAGCAAACATATATGGTCGTGTGTTCATTATTCATGTATAGCAAACATATATGGTCGTGTGTTCATAATTCATGTATAGCAAACATATATGGTCGTGTGTTCATAATTCAGGTATAGCAAACATTTATGGTCGTGTGTTCATAATTCATGTATAGCAAACATATATGGTCGTGTGTTCATAATTCAGGTATAGCAAACATATATGGTCGTGTGTTCATAATTCATGTATTGCAAACATATATGGTCGTGTGTTCATAATTCATGTATTGCAAACATATATGGTCGTGTGTTCATAATTCATGTATAGCAAACATATATGGTCGTGTGTTCATAATTCATGTATAGCAAACATATATGGTCGTGTGTTCATAATTCAGGTATAGCAAACATTTATGGTCGTGTGTTCATAATTCAGGTATAGCAAACATATATTTTCATAATTCATGTATAGCAAACATATATGGTCGTGTGTTCATAATTCAGGTATAGAAAACATTTATGGTCGTGTGTTCATAATTCATGTATAGCAAACATATATTTTCATTATTCATGTATAGCAAACATATATGGTCGTGTGTTCATAATTCATGTATATCAAACATATATGGTCGTGTGTTCATAATTCATGTATAGCAAACATATATGGTCGTGTGTTCATAATTCATGTATAGCAAACATATATGGTCGTGTGTTCATAATTCATGTATAGCAAACTTATATGGTCGTGTGTTCATAATTCATGCATAGCAAACATATATGGTCGTGTGTTCATAATTCATGTATAGCAAACATATATGGTCGTGTGTTCATAATTCATGTATTGCAAACATATATGGTCGTGTGTTCATAATTCATGTATAGCAAACATATATGGTCGTGTGTTCATAATTCAGGTATAGCAAACATTTATGGTCGTGTGTTCATAATTCATGTATAGCAAACATATATTTTCATAATTCATGTATTGCAAACATATATGGTCGTGTGTTCATAATTCATGTATAGCAAACATATATGGTCGTGTGTTCATTATTCATGTATAGCAAACATATATGGTCGTGTGTTCATAATTCATGTATAGCAAACATATATGGTCGTGTGTTCATAATTCATGTATAGCAAACATATATGGTCGTGTGTTCATTATTCATGTATAGCAAACATATATGGTCGTGTGTTCATTATTCATGTATAGCAAACATATATGGTCGTGTGTTCATTATTCATGTATAGCAAACATATATGGTCGTGTGTTCATAATTCATGTATAGGAAACATATATGGTCGTGTGTTCATAATTCATGTATTGCAAACATATATGGTCGTGTGTTCATAATTCATGTATTGCAAACATATATGGTCGTGTGTTCATAATTCATGTATTGCAAACATATATGGTCGTGTGTTCATTATTCATGTATAGCAAACATATATGGTCGTGTGTTCATAATTCATGTATAGCAAACATATATGGTCGTGTGTTCATAATTCAGGTATAGCAAACATATATGGTCGTGTGTTCATAATTCATGTATTGCAAACATATATGGTCGTGTGTTCATAATTCAGGTATAGCAAACATATATGGTCGTGTGTTCATAATTCATGTATTGCAAACATATATGGTCGTGTGTTCATAATTCATGTATAGCAAACATATATGGTCGTGTGTTCATAATTCATGTATAGCAAACATATATGGTCGTGTGTTCATAATTCAGGTATAGCAAACATTTATGGTCGTGTGTTCATAATTCAGGTATAGCAAACATATATTTTCATAATTCATGTATAGCAAACATTTATGGTCGTGTGTTCATAATTCAGGTATAGCAAACATATATTTTCATAATTCATGTATAGCAAACATATATGGTCGTGTGTTCATAATTCAGGTATAGCAAACATTTATGGTCGTGTGTTCATAATTCATGTATAGCAAACATATATTTTCATTATTCATGTATAGCAAACATATATGGTCGTGTGTTCATAATTCATGTATAGCAAACATATATGGTCGTGTGTTCATAATTCATGTATATCAAACATATATGGTCGTGTGTTCATAATTCATGTATAGCAAACATATATGGTCGTGTGTTCATAATTCATGTATATCAAACATATATGGTCGTGTGTTCATAATTCAGGTATAGCAAACATATATGGTCGTGTGTTCATAATTCATGTATAGCAAACATATATGGTCGTGTGTTCATAATTCATGTATAGCAAACATATATGGTCGTGTGTTCATAATTCATGTATATCAAACATATATGGTCGTGTGTTCATAATTCATGTATAGCAAACATATATGGTCGTGTGTTCATAATTCATGTATAGCAAACATATATGGTCGTGTGTTCATAATTCATGTATATCAAACATATATGGTCGTGTGTTCATAATTCAGGTATAGCAAACATATATGGTCGTGTGTTCATAATTCATGTATATCAAACATATATGGTCGTGTGTTCATAATTCATGTATAGCAAACATATATGGTCGTGTGTTCATAATTCATGTATAGCAAACATATATGGTCGTGTGTTCATAATTCAGGTATAGCAAACATATATGGTCGTGTGTTCATAATTCATGTATAGCAAACATATATGGTCGTGTGTTCATAATTCATGTATTGCAAACATATATGGTCGCGTGTGTTCATAATTCAGGTATAGCAAACATTTATGGTCGTGTGTTCATAATTCATGTATAGCAAACATATATTTTCATAATTCATGTATTGCAAACATATATGGTCGTGTGTTCATAATTCATGTATAGCAAACATATATGGTCGTGTGTTCATTATTCATGTATAGCAAACATATATGGTCGTGTGTTCATAATTCATGTATAGCAAACATATATGGTCGTGTGTTCATAATTCATGTATAGCAAACATATATGGTCGTGTGTTCATTATTCATGTATAGCAAACATATATGGTCGTGTGTTCATTATTCATGTATAGCAAACATATATGGTCGTGTGTTCATTATTCATGTATAGCAAACATATATGGTCGTGTGTTCATAATTCATGTATAGCAAACATATATGGTCGTGTGTTCATAATTCATGTATAGCAAACATATATGGTCGTGTGTTCATAATTCAGGTATAGCAAACATATATGGTCGTGTGTTCATAATTCATGTATAGCAAACATATATGGTCGTGTGTTCATAATTCATGTATTGCAAACATATATGGTCGCGTGTGTTCATAATTCAGGTATAGCAAACATTTATGGTCGTGTGTTCATAATTCATGTATAGCAAACATATATTTTCATAATTCATGTATTGCAAACATATATGGTCGTGTGTTCATAATTCATGTATAGCAAACATATATGGTCGTGTGTTCATTATTCATGTATAGCAAACATATATGGTCGTGTGTTCATAATTCATGTATAGCAAACATATATGGTCGTGTGTTCATAATTCATGTATAGCAAACATATATGGTCGTGTGTTCATTATTCATGTATAGCAAACATATATGGTCGTGTGTTCATTATTCATGTATAGCAAACATATATGGTCGTGTGTTCATAATTCATGTATAGCAAACATATATGGTCGTGTGTTCATAATTCATGTATAGCAAACATATATGGTCGTGTGTTCATAATTCATGTATAGCAAACATATATGGTCGTGTGTTCATAATTCATGTATAGCAAACATATATGGTCGTGTGTTCATAATTCATGTATAGCAAATATATAATTTCATAATTCAGGTATAGCAAACATACATGGTCGTGTGTTCATAATTCATGTATAGCAAACATATATGGTCGTGTGTTCATAATTCAGGTATAGCAAACATATATTTTCATAATTCAGGTATAGCAAACATATATGGTCGTGTGTTCATAATTCAGGTATAGCAAACATATATTTTCATAATTCAGGTATAGCAAACATATATGGTCGTGTGTTCATTATTCATGTATAGCAAACATATATGGTCGTGTGTTCATTATTCATGTATAGCAAACATATATGGTCGTGTGTTCATTATTCATGTATAGCAAACATATATGGTCGTGTGTTCATAATTCATGTATATCAAACATATATGGTCGTGTGTTCATAATTCAGGTATAGCAAACATATATGGTCGTGTGTTCATAATTCATGTATAGCAAACATATATGGTCGTGTGTTCATAATTCATGTATAGCAAACATATATGGTCGTGTGTTCATAATTCATGTATATCAAACATATATGGTCGTGTGTTCATAATTCATGTATAGCAAACATATATGGTCGTGTGTTCATAATTCATGTATAGCAAACATATATGGTCGTGTGTTCATAATTCATGTATAGCAAACATATATGGTCGTGTGTTCATAATTCAGGTATAGCAAACATATATGGTCGTGTGTTCATAATTCATGTATAGCAAACATATATGGTCGTGTGTTCATAATTCATGTATTGCAAACATATATGGTCGTGTGTTCATAATTCAGGTATAGCAAACATATATGGTCGTGTGTTCATAATTCATATATAGCAAACATATATGGTCGTGTGTTCATAATTCATGTATAGCAAATATATAATTTCATAATTCAGGTATAGCAAACATACATGGTCGTGTGTTCATAATTCAGGTATAGCAAACATATATTTTCATAATTCAGGTATAGCAAACATATATGGTCGTGTGTTCATAATTCATGTATAGCAAACATATATTTTCATAATTCAGGTATAGCAAACATATATTGTCGTGTGTTCATAATTCATGTATAGCAAACATATATTTTCATAATTCAGGTATAGCAAACATATATTGTCGTGTGTTCATAATTCATGTATAGCAAACATATATTTTCATAATTCAGGTATAGCAAACATATATTGTCGTGTGTTCATAATTCATGTATAGCAAACATATATGGTCGTGTGTTCATAATTCAGGTATAGCAAACATATATTTTCATAATTCAGGTATAGCAAACATATATGGTCGTGTGTTCATAATTCAGGTATAGCAAACATATATTTTCATAATTCAGGTATAGCAAACATATATGGTCGTGTGTTCATAATTCAGGTATAGCAAACATATATTTTCATAATTCAGGTATAGCAAACATATATGGTCGTGTGTTCATAATTCATGTATAGCAAACATATAATTTCATAATTCAGGTATATCAAACATATATGGTCGTGTGTTCATAATTCATGTATAGCAAATATATAATTTCATAATTCAGGTATAGCAAACATACATGGTCGTGTGTTCATAATTCAGGTATAGCAAACATATATGGTCGTGTGTTCATAATTCAGGTATAGCAAACATTTATGGTCGTGTGTTCATAATTCATGTATAGCAAACATATAATTTCATAATTCAGGTATATCAAACATATGTGGTCGTGTGTTCATAATTCAGGTATAGCAAACATATATGGTCGTGTGTTCATAATTCAGGTATAGCAAACATTTATGGTCGTGTGTTCATAATTCATGTATAGCAAACATTTATGGTCGTGTGTTCATAATTCATGTATAGCAAACATATAATTTCATAATTCAGGTATATCAAACATATATGGTCGTGTGTTCATTATTCATGTATAGCAAACATATATGGTCGTGTGTTCATAATTCATGTATAGCAAACATATATGGTCGTGTGTTCATAATTCAGGTATAGCAAACATATATGGTCGTGTGTTCATAATTCATGTATTGCAAACATATATGGTCGTGTGTTCATAATTCATGTATAGCAAACATATATGGTCGTGTGTTCATAATTCAGGTATAGCAAACATATATGGTCGTGTGTTCATAATTCATGTATAGCAAACATATATGGTCGTGTGTTCATAATTCATGTATAGCAAACATATATGGTCGTGTGTTCATAATTCAGGTATAGCAAACATATATGGTCGTGTGTTCATAATTCATGTATAGCAAACATATATGGTCGTGTGTTCATAATTCATGTATATCAAACATATATGGTCGTGTGTTCATAATTCATGTATAGCAAACATATATGGTCGTGTGTTCATAATTCAGGTATAGCAAACATATATGGTCGTGTGTTCATAATTCATGTATAGCAAACATATATGGTCGTGTGTTCATAATTCATGTATATCAAACATATATGGTCGTGTGTTCATAATTCATGTATAGCAAACATATATGGTCGTGTGTTCATAATTCATGTATAGCAAACATATATGGTCGTGTGTTCATAATTCATGTATAGCAAACATATATGGTCGTGTGTTCATAATTCAGGTATAGCAAACATATATGGTCGTGTGTTCATAATTCATGTATAGCAAACATATATGGTCGTGTGTTCATAATTCATGTATATCAAACATATATGGTCGTGTGTTCATAATTCATGTATAGCAAACATATATGGTCGTGTGTTCATAATTCATGTATAGCAAACATATATGGTCGTGTGTTCATAATTCATGTATTGCAAACATATATGGTCGTGTGTTCATAATTCAGGTATAGCAAACATTTATGGTCGTGTGTTCATAATTCATGTATAGCAAACATATATTTTCATTATTCATGTATAGCAAACATATATGGTCGTGTGTTCATAATTCATGTATAGCAAACATATATGGTCGTGTGTTCATAATTCATGTATATCAAACATATATGGTCGTGTGTTCATAATTCATGTATAGCAAACATATATGGTCGTGTGTTCATAATTCAGGTATAGCAAACATATATGGTCGTGTGTTCATAATTCATGTATAGCAAACATATATGGTCGTGTGTTCATAATTCATGTATTGCAAACATATATGGTCGTGTGTTCATAATTCATGTATTGCAAACATATATGGTCGTGTGTTCATAATTCAGGTATAGCAAACATATATGGTCGTGTGTTCATAATTCAGGTATAGCAAACATATATGGTCGTGTGTTCATAATTCATGTATAGCAAACATATATGGTCGTGTGTTCATAATTCAGGTATAGCAAACATTTATGGTCGTGTGTTCATAATTCAGGTATTGCAAACATATATGGTCGTGTGTTCATAATTCATGTATAGCAAACATATATGGTCGTGTGTTCATTATTCATGTATAGCAAACATATATTTTCATAATTCATGTATTGCAAACATATATGGTCGTGTGTTCATAATTCAGGTATAGCAAACATATATGGTCGTGTGTTCATAATTCAGGTATAGCAAACATATATGGTCGTGTGTTCATAATTCATGTATAGCAAACATATATGGTCGTGTGTTCATAATTCAGGTATAGCAAACATATAATTTCATAATTCAGGTATAGCAAACATACATGGTCGTGTGTTCATAATTCAGGTATAGCAAACATATATTTTCATAATTCAGGTATAGCAAACATATATTTTCATAATTCATGTATTGCAAACATATATGGTCGTGTGTTCATAATTCATGTATAGCAAACATATATGGTCGTGTGTTCATAATTCAGATATAGCAAACATTTATGGTCGTGTGTTCATAATTCATGTATAGCAAACATATATGGTCGTGTGTTCATAATTCAGGTATAGCAAACATATATGGTCGTGTGTTCATAATTCATGTATTGCAAACATATATGGTCGTGTGTTCATAATTCATGTATTGCAAACATATATGGTCGTGTGTTCATAATTCATGTATAGCAAACATATATGGTCGTGTGTTCATAATTCATGTATAGCAAACATATATGGTCGTGTGTTCATAATTCAGGTATAGCAAACATTTATGGTCGTGTGTTCATAATTCAGGTATAGCAAACATATATTTTCATAATTCATGTATAGCAAACATTTATGGTCGTGTGTTCATAATTCAGGTATAGCAAACATATATTTTCATAATTCATGTATAGCAAACATATATGGTCGTGTGTTCATAATTCAGGTATAGAAAACATTTATGGTCGTGTGTTCATAATTCATGTATAGCAAACATATATTTTCATTATTCATGTATAGCAAACATATATGGTCGTGTGTTCATAATTCATGTATAGCAAACATATGGTCGTGTGTTCATAATTCATGTATATCAAACATATATGGTCGTGTGTTCATAATTCATGTATAGCAAACATATATGGTCGTGTGTTCATAATTCATGTATAGCAAACATATATGGTCGTGTGTTCATAATTCATGTATATCAAACATATATGGTCGTGTGTTCATAATTCATGTATAGCAAACATATATGGTCGTGTGTTCATAATTCATGTATAGCAAACATATATGGTCGTGTGTTCATAATTCATGTATAGCAAACATATATGGTCGTGTGTTCATAATTCAGGTATAGCAAACATATATGGTCGTGTGTTCATAATTCATGTATAGCAAACATATATGGTCGTGTGTTCATAATTCATGTATTGCAAACATATATGGTCGTGTGTTCATAATTCATGTATAGCAAACATATATGGTCGTGTGTTCATAATTCAGGTATAGCAAACATTTATGGTCGTGTGTTCATAATTCATGTATAGCAAACATATATTTTCATAATTCATGTATTGCAAACATATATGGTCGTGTGTTCATAATTCATGTATAGCAAACATATATGGTCGTGTGTTCATTATTCATGTATAGCAAACATATATGGTCGTGTGTTCATTATTCATGTATAGCAAACATATATGGTCGTGTGTTCATTATTCATGTATAGCAAACATATATGGTCGTGTGTTCATAATTCATGTATAGCAAACATATATGGTCGTGTGTTCATAATTCATGTATTGCAAACATATATGGTCGTGTGTTCATAATTCATGTATTGCAAACATATATGGTCGTGTGTTCATTATTCATGTATAGCAAACATATATGGTCGTGTGTTCATAATTCATGTATAGCAAACATATATGGTCGTGTGTTCATAATTCAGGTATAGCAAACATATATGGTCGTGTGTTCATAATTCATGTATTGCAAACATATATGGTCGTGTGTTCATAATTCAGGTATAGCAAACATATATGGTCGTGTGTTCATAATTCATGTATTGCAAACATATATGGTCGTGTGTTCATAATTCATGTATAGCAAACATATATGGTCGTGTGTTCATAATTCATGTATAGCAAACATATATGGTCGTGTGTTCATAATTCAGGTATAGCAAACATTTATGGTCGTGTGTTCATAATTCAGGTATAGCAAACATATATTTTCATAATTCATGTATAGCAAACATTTATGGTCGTGTGTTCATAATTCAGGTATAGCAAACATATATTTTCATAATTCATGTATAGCAAACATATATGGTCGTGTGTTCATAATTCAGGTATAGCAAACATTTATGGTCCTGTGTTCATAATTCATGTATAGCAAACATATATGGTCGTGTGTTCATAATTCATGTATAGCAAACATATATGGTCGTGTGTTCATAATTCATGTATAGCAAACATATATGGTCGTGTGTTCATAATTCATGTATAGCAAACATATATGGTCGTGTGTTCATAATTCATGTATATCAAACATATATGGTCGTGTGTTCATAATTCAGGTATAGCAAACATATATGGTCGTGTGTTCATAATTCATGTATAGCAAACATATATGGTCGTGTGTTCATAATTCATGTATAGCAAACATATATGGTCGTGTGTTCATAATTCATGTATATCAAACATATATGGTCGTGTGTTCATAATTCATGTATAGCAAACATATATGGTCGTGTGTTCATAATTCATGTATAGCAAACATATATGGTCGTGTGTTCATAATTCATGTATAGCAAACATATATGGTCGTGTGTTCATAATTCAGGTATAGCAAACATATATGGTCGTGTGTTCATAATTCATGTATAGCAAACATATATGGTCGTGTGTTCATAATTCAGGTATAGCAAACATATATGGTCGTGTGTTCATAATTCATGTATTGCAAACATATATGGTCGTGTGTTCATAATTCAGGTATAGCAAACATATATGGTCGTGTGTTCATAATTCATGTATAGCAAACATATATGGTCGTGTGTTCATAATTCATGTATAGCAAACATATATGGTCGTGTGTTCATAATTCAGGTATAGCAAACATTTATGGTCGTGTGTTCATAATTCAGGTATAGCAAACATATATTTTCATAATTCATGTATAGCAAACATTTATGGTCGTGTGTTCATAATTCAGGTATAGCAAACATATATTTTCATAATTCATGTATAGCAAACATATATGGTCGTGTGTTCATAATTCAGGTATAGCAAACATTTATGGTCCTGTGTTCATAATTCATGTATAGCAAACATATATGGTCGTGTGTTCATAATTCATGTATAGCAAACATATATGGTCGTGTGTTCATAATTCATGTATAGCAAACATATATGGTCGTGTGTTCATAATTCATGTATAGCAAACATATATGGTCGTGTGTTCATAATTCATGTATAGCAAACATATATGGTCGTGTGTTCATAATTCATGTATAGCAAACATATATGGTCGTGTGTTCATAATTCAGGTATAGCAAACATATATGGTCGTGTGTTCATAATTCATGTATAGCAAACATATATGGTCGTGTGTTCATAATTCATGTATTGCAAACATATATGGTCGTGTGTGTTCATAATTCATGTATAGCAAACATATATGGTCGTGTGTTCATAATTCAGGTATAGCAAACATTTATGGTCGTGTGTTCATAATTCATGTATAGCAAACATATATTTTCATAATTCATGTATTGCAAACATATATGGTCGTGTGTTCATAATTCATGTATAGCAAACATATATGGTCGTGTGTTCATTATTCATGTATAGCAAACATATATGGTCGTGTGTTCATAATTCATGTATAGCAAACATATATGGTCGTGTGTTCATAATTCATGTATAGCAAACATATATGGTCGTGTGTTCATTATTCATGTATAGCAAACATATATGGTCGTGTGTTCATTATTCATGTATAGCAAACATATATGGTCGTGTGTTCATAATTCATGTATAGCAAACATATATGGTCGTGTGTTCATAATTCATGTATAGCAAACATATATGGTCGTGTGTTCATAATTCATGTATAGCAAACATATATGGTCGTGTGTTCATAATTCATGTATAGCAAACATATATGGTCGTGTGTTCATAATTCATGTATTGCAAACATATATGGTCGTGTGTTCATAATTCATGTATAGCAAACATATATGGTCGTGTGTTCATAATTCATGTATAGCAAACATATATGGTCGTGTGTTCATAATTCAGGTATAGCAAACATATATGGTCGTGTGTTCATAATTCAGGTATAGCAAACATATATGGTCGTGTGTTCATAATTCATGTATAGCAAACATATATGGTCGTGTGTTCATAATTCAGGTATAGCAAACATATATGGTCGTGTGTTCATAATTCATATATAGCAAACATATATGGTCGTGTGTTCATAATTCATGTATAGCAAACATATATGGTCGTGTGTTCATAATTCAGGTATAGCAAACATATATGGTCGTGTGTTCATAATTCATATATAGCAAACATATATGGTCGTGTGTTCATAATTCATGTATAGCAAATATATAATTTCATAATTCAGGTATAGCAAACATACATGGTCGTGTGTTCATAATTCAGGTATAGCAAACATATATGGTCGTGTGTTCATAATTCAGGTATAGCAAACATATATTTTCATAATTCAGGTATAGCAAACATATATGGTCGTGTGTTCATAATTCAGGTATAGCAAACATATATTTTCATAATTCAGGTATAGCAAACATATATGGTCGTGTGTTCATAATTCAGGTATAGCAAACATATATTTTCATAATTCAGGTATAGCAAACATATATGGTCGTGTGTTCATAATTCAGGTATAGCAAACATATATTTTCATAATTCAGGTATAGCAAACATATATGGTCGTGTGTTCATAATTCATGTATAGCAAACATATAATTTCATAATTCAGGTATATCAAACATATATGGTCGTGTGTTCATAATTCATGTATAGCAAATATATAATTTCATAATTCAGGTATAGCAAACATACATGGTCGTGTGTTCATAATTCAGGTATAGCAAACATATATGGTCGTGTGTTCATAATTCAGGTATAGCAAACATTTATGGTCGTGTGTTCATAATTCATGTATAGCAAACATATAATTTCATAATTCAGGTATATCAAACATATATGGTCGTGTGTTCATAATTCAGGTATAGCAAACATATATGGTCGTGTGTTCATAATTCAGGTATAGCAAACATTTATGGTCGTGTGTTCATAATTCATGTATAGCAAACATTTATGGTCGTGTGTTCATAATTCATGTATAGCAAACATATAATTTCATAATTCAGGTATATCAAACATATATGGTCGTGTGTTCATAATTCAGGTATAGCAAACATATATGGTCGTGTGTTCATAATTCAGGTATAGCAAACATATATGGTCGTGTGTTCATAATTCAGGTATAGCAAACATTTATGGTCGTGTGTTCATAATTCATGTATAGCAAACATATAATTTCATAATTCAGGTATAGCAAACATATATGGTCGTGTGTTCATAATTCAGGTATAGCAAACATTTATGGTCGTGTGTTCATAATTCAGGTATAGCAAACATTTATGGTCGTGTGTTCATAATTCATGTATAGCAAACATTTATGGTCGTGTGTTCATAATTCATGTATAGCAAACATATAATTTCATAATTCAGGTATAGCAAACATATATGGTCGTGTGTTCATAATTCATGTATAGCAAACATATAATTTCATAATTCATGTATAGCAAACATATATTTTCATAATTCATGTATAGCAAACATATATGGTCGTGTGTTCATAATTCATGTATAGCAAACATATAATTTCATAATTCAGGTATAGCAAACATATATGGTCATGTGTTCAGAATTCATGTATAGCAAACATGAATTATGAAAACATATATAATTTCATAATTCAGGTATAGCAAACATACATGGTCGTGTGTTCATAATTCAGGTATAGCAAACATATATTGTCGTGTGTTCATAATTCATGTATAGCAAACATATATGGTCGTGTGTTCATAATTCAGGTATAGCAAACATATATTTTCATAATTCAGGTATAGCAAACATATATGGTCGTGTGTTCATAATTCAGGTATAGCAAACATATATTTTCATAATTCAGGTATAGCAAACATATATGGTCGTGTGTTCTTATTTCAGGTATAGCAAACATATATTTTCATAATTCAGGTATAGCAAACATTTATGGTCGTGTGTTCATAATTCATGTATAGCAAACATATATGGTCGTGTGTTCATAATTCAGGTATAGCAAACATATAATTTCATAATTCAGGTATAGCAAACATATATGGTCGTGTGTTCATAATTCATGTATAGCAAACATATAATTTCATAATTCAGGTATAGCAAACATATATGGTCGTGTGTTCATAATTCAGGTATAGCAAACATATAATTTCATAATTCAGGTATAGAAAACATATATGGCCGTGTGTTCATAATTCATGTATAGCAAACATATAATTTCATAATTCAGGTATAGCAAACATATATGGTCATGTGTTCAGAATTCATGTATAGCAAACATATATTGTCGTGTGTTCATAATTCATGTATAGCAAACATATATGGTCGTGTGTTCATAATTCAGGTATAGCAAACATATATTTTCATAATTCATGTATAGCAAACATATATGGTCGTGTGTTCATAATTCATGTATAGCAAACATATATTTTCATAATTCAGGTATAGCAAACATATATGGTCGTGTGTTCATAATTCATGTATAGCAAACATATATGGTCGTGTGTTCATAATTCATGTATAGCAAACATATATGGTCGTGTGTTCATAATTCAGGTATAGCAAACATATATTTTCATAATTCAGGTATAGCAAACATATATGGTCGTGTGTTCATAATTCATGTATAGCAAACATATATGGTCGTGTGTTCATAATTCATGTATAGCAAACATATATTTTCATAATTCAGGTATAGCAAACATATATGGTCGTGTGTTCATAATTCATGTATAGCAAACATATATGGTCGTGTGTTCATAATTCATGTATAGCAAACATATATGGTCGTGTGTTCGTAATTCAGGTATAGCAAACATATATTTTCATAATTCAGGTATAGCAAACATATATGGTCGTGTGTTCATATTTCAGGTATAGCAAACATATATTTTCATAATTCAGGTATAGCAAACATTTATGGTCGTGTGTTCATAATTCAGGTATAGCAAACATATAATTTCATAATTCAGGTATAGCAAACATATATGGTCGTGTGTTCATAATTCATGTATAGCAAACATATAATTTTATAATTCAGGTATAGCAAACATATATGGTCGTGTGTTCATAATTCATGTATAGCAAACATATAATTTCATAATTCATGTATAGCAAACATATATTTTCATAATTCAGGTATAGCAAACATATATGGTCGTGTGTTCATAATTCAGGTATAGCAAACATATATTTTCATAATTCATGTATAGCAAACATATATGGTCGTGTGTTCATAATTCAGGTATAGCAAACATATAATTTCATAATTCAGGTATAGCAAACATTTATGGTCATGTGTTCATAATTCATGTATAGCGAACATATATGGTCGTGTTCATAATTCAGGTATAGCAAACATATATTTTCATAATTCAGGTATAGCAAACATTTATGGTCGTGTGTTCATAATTCATGTATAGCAAACATATATGGTCGTGTGTTCATAATTCAGGTATAGCAAACATATATTTTCATAATTCACGTATAGCAAACATATATGGTCGTGTGTTCATAATTCAGGTATAGCAAACATATATTTTCATAATTCACGTATAGCAAACATATATGGTCGTGTGTTCATAATTCAGGTATAGCAAACATATATTTTCATAATTCAGGTATAGCAAACATTTATGGTCGTGTGTTCATAATTCAGGTATAGCAAACATATATTTTCATAATTCAGGTATAGCAAACATATATTTTCATAATTCAGGTATAGCAAACATATATTTTCATAATTCAGGTATAGCAAACATATATTTTCATAGTTCAGGTATAGCAAACATATATGGTCGTGTGTTCATAATTCATGTATAGCAAACATATATGGTCGTGTGTTCATAATTCATGTATAGCAAACATATATTTTCATAGTTCAGGTATAGCAAACATATATGGTCGTGTGTTCATAATTCATGTATAGCAAACATATATGGTCGTGTGTTCATAATTCAGGTATAGCAAACATATATGGTCGTGTGTTCATAATTCATGTATAGCAAACATATATGGTCGTGTGTTCATAATTCATGTATAGCAAACATATATGGTCGTGTGTTCATAATTCATGTATAGCAAACATATATGGTCGTGTGTTCATTATTCATGTATAGCAAACATATATGGTCGTGTGTTCATAATTCATGTATAGCAAACATATATGGTCGTGTGTTCATAATTCAGGTATAGCAAACATATATGGTCGTGTGTTCATAATTCACGTATTGCAAACATATATGGTCGTGTGTTCATAATTCATGTATAGCAAACATATATGGTCGTGTGTTCATAATTCATGTATATCAAACATATATGGTCGTGTGTTCATAATTCATGTATAGCAAACATATATGGTCGTGTGTTCATAATTCAGGTATAGCAAACATATATGGTCGTGTGTTCATAATTCATGTATAGCAAACATATATGGTCGTGTGTTCATAATTCATGTATATCAAACATATATGGTCGTGTGTTCATAATTCATGTATAGCAAACATATATGGTCGTGTGTTCATAATTCAGGTATAGCAAACATATATGGTCGTGTGTTCATAATTCATGTATAGCAAACATATATGGTCGTGTGTTCATAATTCATGTATTGCAAACATATATGGTCGTGTGTTCATAATTCAGGTATAGCAAATATTTATGGTCGTGTGTTCATAATTCATGTATAGCAAACATATATTTTCATTATTCATGTATAGCAAACATATATGGTCGTGTGTTCATAATTCATGTATAGCAAACATATATTTTCATAATTCATGTATTGCAAACATATATGGTCGTGTGTTCATAATTCAGGTATAGCAAACATTTATGGTCGTGTGTTCATAATTCATGTATAGCAAACATATATGGTCGTGTGTTCATAATTCATGTATAGCAAACATATATGGTCGTGTGTTCATAATTCATGTATTGCAAACATATATGGTCGTGTGTTCATAATTCATGTATAGCAAACATATATGGTCGTGTGTTCATAATTCAGGTATAGCAAACATTTATGGTCGTGTGTTCATAATTCATGTATAGCAAACATATATTTTCATAATTCATGTATTGCAAACATATATGGTCGTGTGTTCATAATTCAGGTATAGCAAACATTTATGGTCGTGTGTTCATAATTCATGTATAGCAAACATATATTTTCATTATTCATGTATAGCAAACATATATGGTCGTGTGTTCATAATTCAGGTATAGCAAACATATATGGTCGTGTGTTCATAATTCATGTATAGCAAACATATATGGTCGTGTGTTCATAATTCATGTATTGCAAACATATATGGTCGTGTGTTCATAATTCATGTATTGCAAACATATATGGTCGTGTGTTCATAATTCAGGTATAGCAAACATTTATGGTCGTGTGTTCATAATTCATGTATAGCAAACATATATGGTTGTGTGTTCATTATGCATGTATAGCAAACATATATGGTCGTGTGTTCATAATTCAGGTATATCAAACATATATTTTCATAATTCAGGTATAGCAAACATATATGGTCGTGTGTTCATAATTCAGGTATAGCAAACATATATGGTCGTGTGTTCATAATTCAGGTATAGCAAACATATAATTTCATAATTCAGGTATAGCAAACATACATGGTCGTGTGTTCATAATTCAGGTATAGCAAACATATATGGTCGTGTGTTCATAATTCAGGTATAGCAAACATATATTTTCATAATTCAGGTATAGCAAACATATATGGTCGTGTGTTCATAATTCAGGTATAGCAAACATATATTTTCATAATTCAGGTATAGCAAACATATATGGTCGTGTGTTCATAATTCAGGTATAGCAAACATATATTTTCATAATTCATGTATAGCAAACATTTATGGTCGTGTGTTCATAATTCAGGTATAGCAAACATATATTTTCATAATTCATGTATAGCAAACATATATGGTCGTGTGTTCATTATTCATGTATAGCAAACATATATGGTCGTGTGTTCATAATTCATGTATAGCAAACATATATGGTCGTGTGTTCATTATTCATGTATAGCAAACATATATGGTCGTGTGTTCATAATTCAGGTATAGCAAACATATAATTTCATAATTCAGGTATAGCAAACATATATGGTCGTGTGTTCATAATTCAGGTATAGCAAACATATAATTTCATAATTCAGGTATAGCAAACATACATGGTCGTGTGTTCATAATTCAGGTATAGCAAACATATATGGTCGTGTGTTCATAATTCAGGTATAGCAAACATATATGGTCGTGTGTTCATAATTCAGGTATAGCAAACATATAATTTCATAATTCAGGTATAGCAAACATACATGGTCGTGTGTTCATAATTCAGGTATAGCAAACATTTATGGTCGTGTGTTCATAATTCAGGTATAGCAAACATATATTTTCATAATTCATGTATAGCAAACATTTATGGTCGTGTGTTCATAATTCAGGTATAGCAAACATATATTTTCATAATTCATGTATAGCAAACATATATGGTCGTGTGTTCATAATTCAGGTATAGCAAACATATATTTTCATTATTCAGGTATAGCAAACATTTATGGTCGTGTTTTCATAATTCAGGTATAGCAAACATATATTTTCATAATTCATGTATAGCAAACATATATGGTCGTGTGTTCATAATTCAGGTATAGCAAACATATATTTTCATAATTCATGTATAGCAAACATATATGGTCGTGTGTTCATATTTCAGGTATAGCAAACATATATTTTCATAATTCAGGTATAGCAAACATATATGGTCGTGTGTTCATAATTCAGGTATAGCAAACATATATTTTCATAATTCATGTATTGCAAACATATATGGTCGTGTGTTCATAATTAATGTATTGCAAACATATATTTTCATAATTCAGGTATAGCAAACATACATGGTAGTGTGTTCATAATTCAGGTATAGCAAACATATATTTTCATAATTCATGTAAAGCAAACATATATTTTCATAATTCATGTAAAGCAAACATATATTTTCATAATTCATGTATAGCAAACATATATTTTCATAATTCAGGTATAGCAAACATATATTTTCATAATTCATGTATTGCAAACATATATGGTCGTGTGTTCATAATTAATGTATTGCAAACATATATTTTCATAATTCAGGTATAGCAAACATATATTTTCATAATTCATGTAAAGCAAACATATATTTTCATAATTCATGTATAGCAAACATATATTTTCATAATTCAGGTATAGCAAACATATATTTTCATAATTCATGTATTGCAAACATATATGGTCGTGTGTTCATAATTCATGTATAGCAAACATATATGGTCGTGTGTTCATAATTCAGGTATAGCAAACATATATGGTCGTGTGTTCATAATTCATGTATAGCAAACATATATGGTCGTGTGTTCATAATTCATGTATTGCAAACATATATGGTCGTGTGTTCATAATTCATGTATTGCAAACATATATGGTCGTGTGTTCATAATTCAGGTATAGCAAACATATATGGTCGTGTGTTCATAATTCAGGTATAGCAAACATATATGGTCGTGTGTTCATAATTCATGTATAGCAAACATATATGGTCGTGTGTTCATAATTCAGGTATAGCAAACATTTATGGTCGTGTGTTCATAATTCATGTATAGCAAACATATATTTTCATAATTCAGGTATTGCAAACATATATGGTCGTGTGTTCATAATTCATGTATAGCAAACATATATGGTCGTGTGTTCATTATTCATGTATAGCAAACATATATTTTCATAATTCATGTATTGCAAACATATATGGTCGTGTGTTCATAATTCAGGTATAGCAAACATATATGGTCGTGTGTTCATAATTCAGGTATAGCAAACATATATGGTCGTGTGTTCATAATTCAGGTATAGCAAACATATATGGTCGTGTGTTCATAATTCAGGTATAGCAAACATATATGGTCGTGTGTTCATAATTCAGGTATAGCAAACATATAATTTCATAATTCAGGTATAGCAAACATACATGGTCGTGTGTTCATAATTCAGGTATAGCAAACATATATTTTCATAATTCAGGTATAGCAAACATATATTTTCATAATTCATGTATTGCAAACATATATGGTCGTGTGTTCATAATTCATGTATAGCAAACATATATGGTCGTGTGTTCATTATTCATGTATAGCAAACATATATGGTCGTGTGTTCATAATTCATGTATAGCAAACATATATGGTCGTGTGTTCATAATTCAGGTATAGCAAACATTTATGGTCGTGTGTTCATAATTCATGTATAGCAAACATATATGGTCGTGTGTTCATAATTCAGGTATAGCAAACATATATGGTCGTGTGTTCATAATTCATGTATTGCAAACATATATGGTCGTGTGTTCATAATTCATGTATTGCAAACATATATGGTCGTGTGTTCATAATTCATGTATAGCAAACATATATGGTCGTGTGTTCATAATTCATGTATAGCAAACATATATGGTCGTGTGTTCATAATTCAGGTATAGCAAACATTTATGGTCGTGTGTTCATAATTCAGGTATAGCAAACATATATTTTCATAATTCATGTATAGCAAACATTTATGGTCGTGTGTTCATAATTCAGGTATAGCAAACATATATTTTCATAATTCATGTATAGCAAACATATATGGTCGTGTGTTCATAATTCAGGTATAGAAAACATTTATGGTCGTGTGTTCATAATTCATGTATATCAAACATATATGGTCGTGTGTTCATAATTCATGTATAGCAAACATATATGGTCGTGTGTTCATAATTCATGTATAGCAAACATATATGGTCGTGTGTTCATAATTCATGTATATCAAACATTTAAGGTCGTGTGTTCATAATTCAGGTATAGCAAACATATATTTTCATAATTCAGGTATAGCAAACATATATTTTCATAATTCAGGTATAGCAAACATATATTTTCATAATTCAGGTATAGCAAACATATATTTTCATAGTTCAGGTATAGCAAACATATATGGTCGTGTGTTCATAATTCATGTATAGCAAACATATATGGTCGTGTGTTCATAATTCATGTATAGCAAACATATATTTTCATAGTTCAGGTATAGCAAACATATATGGTCGTGTGTTCATAATTCATGTATAGCAAACATATATGGTCGTGTGTTCATAATTCAGGTATAGCAAACATATATGGTCGTGTGTTCATAATTCATGTATAGCAAACATATATGGTCGTGTGTTCATAATTCAGGTATAGCAAACATATATGGTCGTGTGTTCATAATTCATGTATAGCAAACATATATGGTCGTGTGTTCATAATTCATGTATAGCAAACATATATGGTCGTGTGTTCATTATTCATGTATAGCAAACATATATGGTCGTGTGGTCATAATTCAGGTATAGCAAACATATATGGTCGTGTGTTCATAATTCATGTATAGCAAACATATATGGTCGTGTGTTCATAATTCATGTATAGCAAACATATATGGTCGTGTGTTCATATTTCATGTATAGCAAACATATATGGTCGTGTGTTCATAATTCATGTATAGCAAACATATATGGTCGTGTGTTCATAATTCAGGTATAGCAAACATTTATGGTCGTGTGTTCATAATTCAGGTATAGCAAACATATATGGTCGTGTGTTCATAATTCGTGTATAGCAAACATATATTTTCATAATTCATGTATAGCAAACATATATGGTCGTGTGTTCATTATTCATGTATAGCAAACATATATGGTCGTGTGTTCATAATTCATGTATAGCAAACATATATGGTCGTGTGTTCATAATTCAGGTATAGCAAACATATATGGTCGTGTGTTCATAATTCACGTATTGCAAACATATATGGTCGTGTGTTCATAATTCATGTATAGCAAACATATATGGTCGTGTGTTCATAATTCATGTATATCAAACATATATGGTCGTGTGTTCATAATTCATGTATAGCAAACATATATGGTCGTGTGTTCATAATTCAGGTATAGCAAACATATATGGTCGTGTGTTCATAATTCATGTATAGCAAACATATATGGTCGTGTGTTCATAATTCAGGTATAGCAAACATATATGGTCGTGTGTTCATAATTCACGTATTGCAAACATATATGGTCGTGTGTTCATAATTCATGTATAGCAAACATATATGGTCGTGTGTTCATAATTCATGTATATCAAACATATATGGTCGTGTGTTCATAATTCATGTATAGCAAACATATATGGTCGTGTGTTCATAATTCATGTATAGCAAACATATAATTTCATAATTCATGTATAGCAAACATATATTTTCATAATTCAGGTATAGCAAACATATATGGTCGTGTGTTCATAATTCAGGTATAGCAAACATATATTTTCATAATTCATGTATAGCAAACATATATGGTCGTGTGTTCATAATTCATGTATATCAAACATATATGGTCGTGTGTTCATAATTCATGTATAGCAAACATATATGGTCGTGTGTTCATAATTCAGGTATAGCAAACATATATGGTCGTGTGTTCATAATTCATGTATAGCAAACATATATGGTCGTGTGTTCATAATTCATGTATTGCAAACATATATGGTCGTGTGTTCATAATTCAGGTATAGCAAACATTTATGGTCGTGTGTTCATAATTCATGTATAGCAAACATATATTTTCATAATTCATGTATTGCAAACATATATGGTCGTGTGTTCATAATTCAGGTATAGCAAACATTTATGGTCGTGTGTTCATAATTCATGTATAGCAAACATATATTTTCATTATTCATGTATAGCAAACATATATGGTCGTGTGTTCATAATTCAGGTATAGCAAACATATATGGTCGTGTGTTCATAATTCATGTATAGCAAACATATATGGTCGTGTGTTCATAATTCATGTATTGCAAACATATATGGTCGTGTGTTCATAATTCATGTATAGCAAACATATATGGTCGTGTGTTCATAATTCATGTATTGCAAACATATATGGTCGTGTGTTCATAATTCAGGTATAGCAAACATTTATGGTCGTGTGTTCATAATTCATGTATAGCAAACATATATGGTCGTGTGTTCATAATTCAGGTATATCAAACATATATTTTCATAATTCAGGTATAGCAAACATATATGGTCGTGTGTTCATAATTCATGTATAGCAAACATATATGGTCGTGTGTTCATTATTCATGTATAGCAAACATATATGGTCGTGTGTTCATAATTCAGGTATAGCAAACATATAATTTCATAATTCAGGTATAGCAAACATACATGGTCGTGTGTTCATAATTCAGGTATAGCAAACATATAATTTCATAATTCAGGTATAGCAAACATACATGGTCGTGTGTTCATAATTCAGGTATAGCAAACATTTATGGTCGTGTGTTCATAATTCAGGTATAGCAAACATATAATTTCATAATTCAGGTATAGCAAACATATATGGTCGTGTGTTCATAATTCAGGTATAGCAAACATATATTTTCATAATTCAGGTATAGCAAACATATATGGTCGTGTGTTCATAATTCAGGTATAGCAAACATATATTTTCATAATTCAGGTATAGCAAACATATATGGTCGTGTGTTCATAATTCAGGTATAGCAAACATATATTTTCATAATTCATGTATAGCAAACATATATGGTCGTGTGTTCATAATTCATGTATAGCAAACATATATGGTCGTGTGTTCATAATTCAGGTATAGCAAACATATAATTTCATAATTCAGGTATAGCAAACATACATGGTCGTGTGTTCATAATTCAGGTATAGCAAACATATATGGTCGTGTGTTCATAATTCAGGTATAGCAAACATATAATTTCATAATTCAGGTATAGCAAACATACATGGTCGTGTGTTCATAATTCAGGTATAGCAAACATTTATGGTCGTGTGTTCATAATTCAGGTATAGCAAACATATATTTTCATAATTCATGTATAGCAAACATTTATGGTCGTGTGTTCATAATTCAGGTATAGCAAACATATATTTTCATAATTCATGTATAGCAAACATATATGGTCGTGTGTTCATAATTCAGGTATAGCAAACATATATTTTCATTATTCAGGTATAGCAAACATTTATGGTCGTGTTTTCATAATTCAGGTATAGCAAACAATATTTTCATAATTCAGGTATAGCAAACATATATGGTCGTGTGTTCATAATTCAGGTATAGCAAACATATATTTTCATAATTCATGTATTGTAAACATATATGGCCGTGTGTTCATATTTCATGTATAGCAAACATACATGGTCGTGTGTTCATAATTCAGGTATAGCAAACATATATTTTCATAATTCATGTATAGCAAACATATATGGTCGTGTGTTCATATTTCAGGTATAGCAAACATATATTTTCATAATTCAGGTATAGCAAACATATATGGTCGTGTGTTCATAATTCAGGTATAGCAAACATATATTTTCATAATTCATGTATTGCAAACATATATGGTCGTGTGTTCATAATTAATGTATTGCAAACATATATTTTCATAATTCAGGTATAGCAAACATACATGGTAGTGTGTTCATAATTCAGGTATAGCAAACATATATTTTCATAATTCATGTAAAGCAAACATATATTTTCATAATTCATGTAAAGCAAACATATATTTTCATAATTCATGTATAGCAAACATATATTTTCATAATTCAGGTATAGCAAACATATATTTTCATAATTCATGTATTGCAAACATATATGGTCGTGTGTTCATAATTAATGTATTGCAAACATATATTTTCATAATTCATGTAAAGCAAACATATATTTTCATAATTCATGTAAAGCAAACATATATTTTCATAATTCATGTATAGCAAACATATATTTTCATAATTCAGGTATAGCAAACATATATTTTCATAATTCATGTATTGCAAACATATATGGTCGTGTGTTCATAATTAATGTATTGCAAACATATATTTTCATAATTCAGGTATAGCAAACATATATTTTCATAATTCAGGTATAGCAAACATATATTGTCGTGTGTTCATAATTCATGTAAAGCAAACATATATTTTCATAATTCATGTAAAGCAAACATATATTTTCATAATTCATGTAAAGCAAACATATATTTTCATAATTCATGTATAGCAAACATATATTTTCATAATTCAGGTATAGCAAACATATATTTTCATAATTCATGTAAAGCAAACATATATTTTCATAATTCATGTATAGCAAACATATATTTTCATAATTCATGTATAGCAAACATATATTTTCATAATTCATGTATTGCAAACATATATGGTCGTGTGTTCATAATTCATGTATAGCAAACATATATGGTCGTGTGTTCATAATTCAGGTATAGCAAACATATATGGTCGTGTGTTCATAATTCATGTATAGCAAACATATATGGTCGTGTGTTCATAATTCATGTATTGCAAACATATATGGTCGTGTGTTCATAATTCATGTATTGCAAACATATATGGTCGTGTGTTCATAATTCAGGTATAGCAAACATATATGGTCGTGTGTTCATAATTCAGGTATAGCAAACATATATGGTCGTGTGTTCATAATTCAGGTATAGCAAACATATATGGTCGTGTGTTCATAATTCATGTATTGCAAACATATATGGTCGTGTGTTCATAATTCAGGTATAGCAAACATATATGGTCGTGTGTTCATAATTCAGGTATAGCAAACATATATGGTCGTGTGTTCATAATTCATGTATTGCAAACATATATGGTCGTGTGTTCATAATTCATGTATAGCAAACATATATGGTCGTGTGTTCATTATTCATGTATAGCAAACATATATGGTCGTGTGTTCATAATTCATGTATAGCAAACATATATGGTCGTGTGTTCATAATTCAGGTATAGCAAACATTTATGGTCGTGTGTTCATAATTCATGTATAGCAAACATATATGGTCGTGTGTTCATAATTCAGGTATAGCAAACATATATGGTCGTGTGTTCATAATTCATGTATTGCAAACATATATGGTCGTGTGTTCATAATTCATGTATTGCAAACATATATGGTCGTGTGTTCATAATTCATGTATAGCAAACATATATGGTCGTGTGTTCATAATTCATGTATAGCAAACATATATGGTCGTGTGTTCATAATTCAGGTATAGCAAACATTTATGGTCGTGTGTTCATAATTCAGGTATAGCAAACATATATTTTCATAATTCATGTATAGCAAACATATATGGTCGTGTGTTCATAATTCAGGTATAGAAAACATTTATGGTCGTGTGTTCATAATTCATGTATAGCAAACATATATTTTCATTATTCATGTATAGCAAACATATATGGTCGTGTGTTCATAATTCATGTATATCAAACATATATGGTCGTGTGTTCATAATTCATGTATAGCAAACATATATGGTCGTGTGTTCATAATTCATGTATAGCAAACATATATGGTCGTGTGTTCATAATTCATGTATAGCAAACTTATATGGTCGTGTGTTCATAATTCATGCATAGCAAACATATATGGTCGTGTGTTCATAATTCATGTATAGCAAACATATATGGTCGTGTGTTCATAATTCATGTATTGCAAACATATATGGTCGTGTGTTCATAATTCATGTATAGCAAACATATATGGTCGTGTGTTCATAATTCAGGTATAGCAAACATTTATGGTCGTGTGTTCATAATTCATGTATAGCAAACATATATTTTCATAATTCATGTATTGCAAACATATATGGTCGTGTGTTCATAATTCATGTATAGCAAACATATATGGTCGTGTGTTCATTATTC
The DNA here is from genome assembly GCF_049309525.1 of Garra rufa. Lineage (NCBI taxonomy): Eukaryota > Metazoa > Chordata > Actinopteri > Cypriniformes > Cyprinidae > Garra > Garra rufa. Next base: position 166,347 of record NW_027394294.1, read on the forward strand.
ATGTATAGCAAACATATATGGTCGTGTGTTCATAATTCATGTATAGCAAACATATATGGTCGTGTGTTCATAATTCATGTATAGCAAACATATATGGTCGTGTGTTCATTATTCATGTATAGCAAACATATATGGTCGTGTGTTCATTATTCATGTATAGCAAACATATATGGTCGTGTGTTCATTATTCATGTATAGCAAACATATATGGTCGTGTGTTCATAATTCATGTATAGCAAACATATATGGTCGTGTGTTCATAATTCATGTATTGCAAACATATATGGTCGTGTGTTCATAATTCATGTATTGCAAACATATATGGTCGTGTGTTCATAATTCATGTATTGCAAACATATATGGTCGTGTGTTCATTATTCATGTATAGCAAACATATATGGTCGTGTGTTCATAATTCATGTATAGCAAACATATATGGTCGTGTGTTCATAATTCAGGTATAGCAAACATATATGGTCGTGTGTTCATAATTCATGTATTGCAAACATATATGGTCGTGTGTTCATAATTCAGGTATAGCAAACATATATGGTCGTGTGTTCATAATTCATGTATTGCAAACATATATGGTCGTGTGTTCATAATTCATGTATAGCAAACATATATTTTCATAATTCATGTATAGCAAACATATATGGTCGTGTGTTCATAATTCAGGTATAGCAAACATATATTTTCATAATTCATGTATAGCAAACATATATGGTCGTGTGTTCATAATTCAGGTATAGCAAACATTTATGGTCGTGTGTTCATAATTCATGTATAGCAAACATATATTTTCATTATTCATGTATAGCAAACATATATGGTCGTGTGTTCATAATTCATGTATAGCAAACATTTATGGTCGTGTGTTCATAATTCATGTATATCAAACATATATGGTCGTGTGTTCATAATTCATGTATAGCAAACATATATGGTCGTGTGTTCATAATTCATGTATATCAAACATATATGGTCGTGTGTTCATAATTCAGGTATAGCAAACATATATGGTCGTGTGTTCATAATTCATGTATAGCAAACATATATGGTCGTGTGTTCATAATTCATGTATAGCAAACATATATGGTCGTGTGTTCATAATTCATGTATATCAAACATATATGGTCGTGTGTTCATAATTCATGTATAGCAAACATATATGGTCGTGTGTTCATAATTCATGTATAGCAAACATATATGGTCGTGTGTTCATAATTCATGTATATCAAACATATATGGTCGTGTGTTCATAATTCAGGTATAGCAAACATATATGGTCGTGTGTTCATAATTCATGTATATCAAACATATATGGTCGTGTGTTCATAATTCATGTATAGCAAACATATATGGTCGTGTGTTCATAATTCATGTATAGCAAACATATATGGTCGTGTGTTCATAATTCAGGTATAGCAAACATATATGGTCGTGTGTTCATAATTCATGTATAGCAAACATATATGGTCGTGTGTTCATAATTCATGTATTGCAAACATATATGGTCGCGTGTGTTCATAATTCAGGTATAGCAAACATTTATGGTCGTGTGTTCATAATTCATGTATAGCAAACATATATTTTCATAATTCATGTATTGCAAACATATATGGTCGTGTGTTCATAATTCATGTATAGCAAACATATATGGTCGTGTGTTCATTATTCATGTATAGCAAACATATATGGTCGTGTGTTCATAATTCATGTATAGCAAACATATATGGTCGTGTGTTCATAATTCATGTATAGCAAACATATATGGTCGTGTGTTCATTATTCATGTATAGCAAACATATATGGTCGTGTGTTCATTATTCATGTATAGCAAACATATATGGTCGTGTGTTCATAATTCATGTATAGCAAACATATATGGTCGTGTGTTCATAATTCATGTATAGCAAACATATATGGTCGTGTGTTCATAATTCAGGTATAGCAAACATATATGGTCGTGTGTTCATAATTCATGTATAGCAAACATATATGGTCGTGTGTTCATAATTCATGTATTGCAAACATATATGGTCGCGTGTGTTCATAATTCAGGTATAGCAAACATTTATGGTCGTGTGTTCATAATTCATGTATAGCAAACATATATTTTCATAATTCATGTATTGCAAACATATATGGTCGTGTGTTCATAATTCATGTATAGCAAACATATATGGTCGTGTGTTCATTATTCATGTATAGCAAACATATATGGTCGTGTGTTCATAATTCATGTATAGCAAACATATATGGTCGTGTGTTCATAATTCATGTATAGCAAACATATATGGTCGTGTGTTCATTATTCATGTATAGCAAACATATATGGTCGTGTGTTCATTATTCATGTATAGCAAACATATATGGTCGTGTGTTCATAATTCATGTATAGCAAACATATATGGTCGTGTGTTCATAATTCATGTATAGCAAACATATATGGTCGTGTGTTCATAATTCATGTATAGCAAACATATATGGTCGTGTGTTCATAATTCATGTATAGCAAATATATAATTTCATAATTCAGGTATAGCAAACATACATGGTCGTGTGTTCATAATTCAGGTATAGCAAACATATATTGTCGTGTGTTCATAATTCATGTATAGCAAACATATATGGTCGTGTGTTCATAATTCAGGTATAGCAAACATATATTTTCATAATTCAGGTATAGCAAACATATATGGTCGTGTGTTCATAATTCAGGTATAGCAAACATATATTTTCATAATTCAGGTATAGCAAACATATATGGTCGTGTGTTCATTATTCATGTATAGCAAACATATATGGTCGTGTGTTCATTATTCATGTATAGCAAACATATATGGTCGTGTGTTCATTATTCATGTATAGCAAACATATATGGTCGTGTGTTCATAATTCATGTATAGCAAACATATATGGTCGTGTGTTCATAATTCATGTATAGCAAACATATATGGTCGTGTGTTCATAATTCATGTATAGCAAACATATATGGTCGTGTGTTCATAATTCATGTATAGCAAACATATATGGTCGTGTGTTCATAATTCATGTATAGCAAATATATAATTTCATAATTCAGGTATAGCAAACATACATGGTCGTGTGTTCATAATTCAGGTATAGCAAACATATATTGTCGTGTGTTCATAATTCATGTATAGCAAACATATATGGTCGTGTGTTCATAATTCAGGTATAGCAAACATATATTTTCATAATTCAGGTATAGCAAACATATATGGTCGTGTGTTCATAATTCAGGTATAGCAAACATATATTTTCATAATTCAGGTATAGCAAACATATATGGTCGTGTGTTCATAATTCAGGTATAGCAAACATATATTTTCATAATTCAGGTATAGCAAACATATATGGTCGTGTGTTCATAATTCATGTATAGCAAACATATAATTTCATAATTCAGGTATATCAAACATATATGGTCGTGTGTTCATAATTCATGTATAGCAAATATATAATTTCATAATTCAGGTATAGCAAACATACATGGTCGTGTGTTCATAATTCAGGTATAGCAAACATATATGGTCGTGTGTTCATAATTCAGGTATAGCAAACATATATGGTCGTGTGTTCATAATTCAGGTATAGCAAACATTTATGGTCGTGTGTTCATAATTCATGTATAGCAAACATTTATGGTCGTGTGTTCATAATTCATGTATAGCAAACATATAATTTCATAATTCAGGTATATCAAACATATATGGTCGTGTGTTCATAATTCAGGTATAGCAAACATATATGGTCGTGTGTTCATAATTCAGGTATAGCAAACATTTATGGTCGTGTGTTCATAATTCATGTATAGCAAACATTTATGGTCGTGTGTTCATAATTCATGTATAGCAAACATATAATTTCATAATTCAGGTATATCAAACATATATGGTCGTGTGTTCATAATTCAGGTATAGCAAACATATATGGTCGTGTGTTCATAATTCAGGTATAGCAAACATATATGGTCGTGTGTTCATAATTCAGGTATAGCAAACATTTATGGTCGTGTGTTCATAATTCATGTATAGCAAACATATAATTTCATAATTCAGGTATAGCAAACATATATGGTCGTGTGTTCATAATTCAGGTATAGCAAACATTTATGGTCGTGTGTTCATAATTCAGGTATAGCAAACATTTATGGTCGTGTGTTCATAATTCATGTATAGCAAACATTTATGGTCGTGTGTTCATAATTCATGTATAGCAAACATATAATTTCATAATTCAGGTATAGCAAACATATAATTTCATAATTCATGTATAGCAAACATATATTTTCATAATTCATGTATAGCAAACATATATTTTCATAATTCATGTATAGCAAACATATATGGTCGTGTGTTCATAATTCATGTATAGCAAACATATAATTTCATAATTCAGGTATAGCAAACATATATGGTCATGTGTTCAGAATTCATGTATAGCAAACATGAATTATGAAAACATATATAATTTCATAATTCAGGTATAGCAAACATACATGGTCGTGTGTTCATAATTCAGGTATAGCAAACATATATTGTCGTGTGTTCATAATTCATGTATAGCAAACATATATGGTCGTGTGTTCATAATTCAGGTATAGCAAACATTTATGGTCGTGTGTTCATAATTCATGTATAGCAAACATATATGGTCGTGTGTTCATAATTCAGGTATAGCAAACATTTATGGTCGTGTGTTCATAATTCATGTATAGCAAACATATATGGTCGTGTGTTCATAATTCAGGTATAGCAAACATATATGGTCGTGTGTTCATAATTCAGGTATAGCAAACATTTATGGTCGTGTGTTCATAATTCATGTATAGCAAACATATAATTTCATAATTCATGTATAGCAAACATATATTTTCATAATTCATGTATAGCAAACATATATGGTCGTGTGTTCATAATTCATGTATAGCAAACATATAATTTCATAATTCAGGTATAGCAAACATATATGGTCATGTGTTCAGAATTCATGTATAGCAAACATGAATTATGAAAACATATATAATTTCATAATTCAGGTATAGCAAACATACATGGTCGTGTGTTCATAATTCAGGTATAGCAAACATATATTGTCGTGTGTTCATAATTCATGTATAGCAAACATATATGGTCGTGTGTTCATAATTCAGGTATAGCAAACATTTATGGTCGTGTGTTCATAATTCATGTATAGCAAACATATATGGTCGTGCAAACATATATGGTCGTGTGTTCATAATTCATGTATAGCAAACATATATGGTCGTGTGTTCATAATTCATGTATTGCAAACATATATGGTCGTGTGTTCATAATTCATGTATAGCAAACATATATGGTCGTGTGTTCATAATTCAGGTATAGCAAACATTTATGGTCGTGTGTTCATAATTCATGTATAGCAAACATATATGGTCGTGTGTTCATAATTCAGGTATATCAAACATATATTTTCATAATTCAGGTATAGCAAACATATATGGTCGTGTGTTCATAATTCAGGTATAGCAAACATATAATTTCATAATTCAGGTATAGCAAACATACATGGTCGTGTGTTCATAATTCAGGTATAGCAAACATATATGGTCGTGTGTTCATAATTCAGGTATAGCAAACATATATTTTCATAATTCAGGTATAGCAAACATATATGGTCGTGTGTTCATAATTCAGGTATAGCAAACATATATTTTCATAATTCAGGTATAGCAAACATATATGGTCGTGTGTTCATAATTCAGGTATAGCAAACATATATTTTCATAATTCATGTATAGCAAACATTTATGGTCGTGTGTTCATAATTCAGGTATAGCAAACATATATTTTCATAATTCATGTATAGCAAACATATATGGTCGTGTGTTCATTATTCATGTATAGCAAACATATATGGTCGTGTGTTCATTATTCATGTATAGCAAACATATATGGTTGTGTGTTCATAATTCATGTATAGCAAACATATATGGTCGTGTGTTCATTATTCAGGTATAGCAAACATATATGGTCGTGTGTTCATTATTCATGTATAGCAAACATATATGGTCGTGTGTTTATAATTCATGTATAGCAAACATATATGGTCGTGTGTTCATTATTCATGTATAGCAAACATATATGGTCGTGTGTTCATAATTCAGGTATAGCAAACATATAATTTCATAATTCAGGTATAGCAAACATACATGGTCGTGTGTTCATAATTCAGGTATAGCAAACATTTATGGTCGTGTGTTCATAATTCAGGTATAGCAAACATATATTTTCATAATTCATGTATAGCAAACATTTATGGTCGTGTGTTCATAATTCAGGTATAGCAAACATATATTTTCATAATTCATGTATAGCAAACATATATGGTCGTGTGTTCATAATTCAGGTATAGCAAACATATATTTTCATTATTCAGGTATAGCAAACATTTATGGTCGTGTTTTCATAATTCAGGTATAGCAAACATATATTTTCATAATTCATTTATAGCAAACATTTATGGTCGTGTGTTCATAATTCAGGTATAGCAAACATATATTTTCATAATTCATGTATAGCAAACATATATGGTCGTGTGTTCATATTTCAGGTATAGCAAACATATATTTTCATAATTCAGGTATAGCAAACATATATGGTCGTGTGTTCATAATTCAGGTATAGCAAACATATATTTTCATAATTCATGTATTGCAAACATATATGGTCGTGTGTTCATAATTAATGTATTGCAAACATATATTTTCATAATTCAGGTATAGCAAACATACATGGTAGTGTGTTCATAATTCAGGTATAGCAAACATATATTGTCGTGTGTTCATAATTCATGTAAAGCAAACATATATTTTCATAATTCATGTAAAGCAAACATATATTTTCATAATTCATGTAAAGCAAACATATATTTTCATAATTCATGTATAGCAAACATATATTTTCATAATTCAGGTATAGCAAACATATATTTTCATAATTCATGTATTGCAAACATATATGGTCGTGTGTTCATAATTAATGTATTGCAAACATATATTTTCATAATTCAGGTATAGCAAACATATATTGTCGTGTGTTCATAATTCATGTAAAGCAAACATATATTTTCATAATTCATGTAAAGCAAACATATATTTTCATAATTCATGTAAAGCAAACATATATTTTCATAATTCATGTAAAGCAAACATATATTTTCATAATTCATGTATAGCAAACATATATTTTCATAATTCAGGTATAGCAAACATATATTGTCGCGTGTTCATAATTCATGTAAAGCAAACATATATTTTCATAATTCATGTATTGCAAACATATTTTCATATTTTCATGTAAAGCAAACATATATTTTCATAATTCATGTATAGCAAACATATATTTTCATAATTCATGTAAAGCAAACATATATTTTCATAATTCATGTAAAGCAAACATATATTTTCATAATTCATGTATAGCAAACATATATTTTCATAATTCAGGTATAGCAAACATATATTGTCGCGTGTTCATAATTCATGTAAAGCAAACATATATTTTCATAATTCATGTATTGCAAACATATTTTCATATTTCATGTATTGCAAACATATTTTCATATTTTCATGTAAAGCAAACATATATTTTCATAATTCATGTATAGCAAACATATATTGTCGTGTGTTCATAATTCATGTAAAGCAAACATATATTTTCATAATTCATGTATTGCAAACATATTTTCATATTTTCATAATTCATGTAATGCAAACATATATTTTCGTGTGTTCATAATTCATGTATAGCAAACATATTTTCATATTTTCATAATTCATGTAAAGCAAACATATATTGTCGTGTGTTCATAATTCATGTATAGCAAACATATATTTTCATAATTCATGTATAGCAAACATACATTTTCATATTTTCATAATTCATGTATTGCAAACATATATTTTCATATTTTCATAATTCATGTATTGCAAACATATATTTTCATATTTTCATAATTCATGTATTGCAAACATATATTGTTGTCAAGTCACCTTTATTTATATAGCGCTTTCAACAATACAGATTGTTTCAAAGCAACTGCACTGTATTTAAACAGCACCATAGTGTGAAAGTAACAAATTATTGTAAATAATAAATTTTCAGTTGAAGGCAGTTCATCAATGAATTCAGTGATATCGTCAGTTTAGTTCAAATAGTATAGAATATCGCTGTAAAGTATCCCCAACTAAGCAAGCCGGAGGCGACAGCGGCAAGGAACCAAAACTTCACAGGTCATAGAAATGGAGAAAAAAACCTTGAGAGAAACCAGGCTCAGTCGGGGGACCAGTTCTCCTCTGGCCAAACCAAACACAGTTTGTACCAATGTCCGAATGTAGAGAACTCATCAGGTTCCTGTGGTGTAGCGCCGACGGCCGTCTAGGTTGGCGAGGTCTTTAGTGATGATACGTCTCTGGAGCTCATCTGGTTGACATCCACGGCTATTGAAGTCATCTCCAGGTGGTGATCCATGATCCAGGATCCGGGGGACTGCAGTGACCATCTGATCCGGATCCAGGCTGGGTCTGGTGGCTACGGTGACCTCGGAATAAGAATGAAACAGACTAATATTAGCGTAGATGCCATTCTTTTTACGATGCAACGAGTGCATCATGTGTTATGGCGTAGACGGAAGGCGATGATCTTGGGCGACACCGCGGATCCGGAGGGCCAAGGCGGACCCAAGGCTCTGGCGACCAAGGCGGAGATGCAGATATGGAGATCTGCAGCGGAGCCGGAGCGACAGAGGGCCTAGGCTGCGCCCGCGGGAGGGAGAAGGTCCACAGAGCCGGTGGGACGGTGCGACGAGGCACAGCCGGAGGAGTAGAGTCCAGAGGCGAAGGTGGGGCGACGACTGACCAGGGCAGAGCCGGAGGGACGATGGAGCTGGTGGATCGACGGGCGACGGCGGAGACGAGGGAGCAGAGAGCCGGGTGGAGCTGCAGGGTCGGAGGGCCGAGGCGGAGTCCTGGATTCTGAGGCTGGAGGCGATGGTGAGGGATCCTCCAGCCATGACACCGATGGAAGCTTGCTGACCTGCGGCAAGTCCACTGCACAGTTGGTGGGCTGGGGGTGAGCAAGGGGACAGACAGAAGACAGCGGGGATTCTGGACGGCTGGACGGAACCAGCGGAGATTCAGGATGGCTGGATGGAACCAGCGGAGATTCAGGCATAGACAGAAGAGGGAGGGTGGGAGGGAAATCCAGGCAGACAGGTATATCTGTGACAAAGTCTATTAAATCCCCAGAGTGTTGCTCAAGCTCACCCCCAGTGGTGTTGCAGTGGGCAGGGCTCTCTACCGCCCTCTCTTGCTCCACGAAGCACTCCACCGCCGCAGATGTAATGGCCGGCTCACGCACCTGATCAGCAGTTTTGACCCTGTTGGCACTCCATACTGCTGTCGCTCCGGGCTCGGGCTTTCCGTCTATGAAGGGTTCGGGCTTGTAATCCGCACGTTGGGGTGGCTGGCTGGGTTCTGAGTCTGAAGTGGCACTGGCGAGATTCTCCTTGGAACAGGTGGGAAACGGGGTTTTGTTTTTTTCTCGCCAGTGTCCACTCCACAAACGCGGCAAAATCCGCTCGAGGGCCGTCCTCGGACGACGGCGCTCTGCATGACGCCTTGAGGCTAGCGTCATAGAACGCACATAGCGCGTTGTCCGGGTAGCTGGTGGTATGAGCTACGAGCTGGAACATGATGGTAAATCCCACGAGCGGTAAATCCCCCTGCTTCAGCCGGAGGAGGATGAACTCTGGACGGAGAAAGGAATCCATGGGGAAACACAACGGAAACAAAAAGGACTGAAAAAAACGAACGGGAAATGGTCTTTCTGTCAGGATTCAGGCAGGAACAGACGAACAACGACATAGTAAAAGACGAATATTTAATAAATCCAATGGGAAACAGGCAGACACAGGAACACGGAGTGGACACATCAGGGGACAACATCATATAACATTAAAGACCGACAAGAATACATGGGGAAACACACCTTAAATAGACAGACTGATTACAAACATCCAGGTGACGACAATGACGGAGAAACCAAAAACACTCAGAACAGCGGGGGAACTGGGAGAAACCAACAAGAAAGTCCGGGGGTGTGACACATAGGTCGTAATTTCGATATATTTTTAAGATGGTAAAATGCGGTTTTGCAAATGCTAGAAATGTGGCTTTCAAAAGGAGAGATTGCTGTCGAATAGGACGCCTAGGGTCCTAACTGATGACGACGAATTTACAGAGCAGCCATCTAGTATTAGACTGTGTTTTAGGTCATTACTTGTGGAGGTTTTAGGTCCAATAATTAACACCTGTTTTTTTTTTTTTTTTTTTCAGAATTTAACAGTAAGAAGTTATTCACCATCCAGTTTTTAATATCAGCTATGCGTTCTGTTAGTTTTTCGAATTGATATGATTTGTCAGGCTGCGAAGAAAGGATCATCAGCGTAACAGTGAAAGCTAACAAACTGATGGCGGTCAGATAAGTACGATTGGAACCAAGCCAGTGCACTACCATTAATGCCTACATAATTTTCAAGTCTATTTAAAAGAATGTTGTGGTCAATAGTATCAAATGCGGCACTAAGATCCAGTAGCACTAATAGAGAGATGCAACCACGATCGCTTGACAAGAGCAGGTCATTTGTAACTCTAATAAGAGCAGTCTCAGTACTATGATATGGTCTAAAACCTTTAGATGATTTAACAATTTTATACAATTCTTCCTCTCCTATAATAGAGAATGAGTGGAATTGTTCCTCAGGAGATCTACAATGCATTATCTGATGTGATACTGTAGCGGGCGGCTGTATCCTTAAAATTTTATCTCTAATAGTGTCAATCTTGGAGGTAAAGTACTTCATAAAGTCGTTACTGCTGTGCTGTTGGGAAAAGTCTGCACCTGTTTCTGCTATATTTTTCGTTAATTTAACCACACTATTGAACAAATACCTAGGGTTATGTTTGTTTTCTTCTAAGAGAGACGAAAAGTAATCCGATCTGGCAGTTTTTAATGCTTTTCTATAAGATAAGTTACATTCACGCCAGGCAGTACGAAAAAACCTCTAGTTTTGTTCTCCTCCAGCTACGTTCCATTTTTCTTGCTTTTCTCTTTAGGGCGCGAGTGTGATCGTTATACCACGGTGTTACTCCGTTTTTTCTTAATCTTTTTTAAGCGCACTGGAGCAACTGTATCTAAAGTGCTAGAAAAGAGAGAGTCCATAGTTTCTATTTCATCATCAAGTTTTTCTGGGCTACTAGATATGCTGAGGAATTCAGATAAGTCAGGAAGATTACTTACAAAGCAGTCTTTTGTAGTAGAAGTGATGGTTCTACCGTACTTGTAGCAAGGAGTTGAATTAACAGTTTTAGCTATCTGGAGTATACAAGAGACTAGATAATGATCTGAGATATCATCGCTTTGCGGCAGAATTTCAACACCATTAACATCAATTCCATGTGGCAGTATTAAATCTAGAGTATGATTTCGGCAATGAGTAGGACCTGACACGTGTTGTCTAACCCCAATCGAGTTCAAAATATCTATAAATGCTGTTCCTAATGCATCTTTTTCATCATCAACATGGATGTTAAAATCACCCACTATTAAGACTTTTTCTGCGACCAGCACTAATTCGGATAGAAAATCAGCAAATTCTTTAATAAAGTCTGTATGGTGCCCTGGTGGCCTGTAAACAGTAGCTAGTACAAACGTCACAGGGGATTTATCATTAGTACTTGTTTCTCTGGATAATGCTACATGAAGCACCATAACTTCAAAAGAGTTATAATTGAAGCCCGTTCTCTGAGAGACATTGAGAATACAGCTATAAATAGTAGAAACACCTCCTCCTTTACCTTTTAGACGCTGTTCATGTTTATAACAGTAATCTTGGGGGGTGGACTCGTTTAAAATAATGTAATCGTCTGGTTTTAGCCAGGTTTCTGTCAAACAGAGCACATCTAGGTTATGATCAGTGATCATATCATTTACAAAAAGTGCTTTCGTAGATAGAGACCTGATATTTAATAAGCCAAGCTTTATCAATTGTTTCTCTGTATTATATATTTTTTTTTATTTGTTGAACATCAATTATGCTACACATCCGGAGGGATGAAGACCATCTCTTTTCAACAGGTCGGATCTGCCCCAAAAACTAGTCCAATTGTCTATGAAACCTATGTTATTTCACGGGCACCACTTTGACATCCAGCCATGGAGTGACCACAGTCTACTGTGAATCTCGTCACCACGGTAAGCCGGGAGGGGACCAGAGCATATTACAGTGTCTGACATCGTACTTGCAAGTTCACACACCTCTTTAACATTATTTTTAGTGATCTCCGACTGGCGAAGTCGAACATCATTAGTGCCGACGTGAATCTTACTAAATTTACGTTTAGCATTAGCCAACACTTTTAAATTTGTCAAGATGTCAGGCGCTCTGGCTCCCGGTAAACACTGGACTATGGTCGCTGGAGTCTCTATTTTCACGTTCCGTACAATAGAATCGCCAATTACTAGAGCACTTTCATCAGGTTTCTCAGTGGGTGCTTCACTGAGTGGGGAGAACCTGTTTGATGTTCTGATCGGAACGGAAGAGCGGTGTTTTGACCCGCGACTATGCCGTCTCACAGTCACCCCGTTGCCCTGCTGCATGGGCGTTGTCACCGGAACCGAACAATGTACAGGGCTTTCTGAGCTAGTCGCATCCAAAACCGTATCTAAGGCCCTCACATTCTTACTATCCTCCATTAAAGTTTGGATGCGTGACTCTAGTTCTGAAATCTTCTCTGTCAGCCTGACTATATTCCTGCATTTATCACATGTATAAGGCTCACTGCTGACAGAGATAGATAAGCTATACATGTGGCAAGCAGTGCAGACAACAATAATAGGAGAAGAAGCCATTACTCACCGTGATTGTAGAATGATTCCAACTTACCACTGTTGTTGTTTGAATTCCTGAAGAACAGATCAGGGGGAGAAAAAATGCAACGGAACCGGCTAAAGGAGTACTCACGATATTAAACACGAGAGAGAAAAAAAAAAGTGAATGGAACGCAGATGACAAGCTAACCGGCTAACGCAATGCTAAAAGATAGTAAACAAGAGTTAATTATAGAATAAGGCGGACGATCAAATTAGTTTGATGGATAAGATCAAAAAATTAACTAAGCTATATCTAATAATCTAAAACGGCAGAATTAACAATAAGATAGAGAATCCAACAGAAAAACGAAGCTGCAGGGAGCAACAAACACAGACCACTCTGCACTCTGCAGCAAGGCAAACAGGAAGCAGGGAAACAGCGACAGCCCCTAGTCTAGAGGTCTGTGTAGGTTTTATTCATTGGCTTTTCAATTTGAAATGAAATACACAAAAATAAGAAAACGGCTCCTTTATTTATTTATTTTTTTTCATTTGTTCAGGGAAAAAAAAAAACAGATATCGCCCGATTTTTTATTTTTTATTTTTTGGTTTACGGGTTTTCGGTCACGAGACGCCCCTTTCCGGCGATTGGTCAATCAAATCTGGACCGGTGACGCCATCCGTTGTTCGTTCAACAAAATAAAAGACCATTTAAAAAAAGACCATTATTTATTTTCATTCCTTTTTAATTGCACTCTTTAAAACAACGAACATAAGGGCAATAACATTAATTGCATCAAAATATAATAAACTAAGACACTCAAAATAATAGAATAGAAAAAAGCAATAAGAAAATCACATGTACAAATTATTCAAACAAAACATTTAAGGCTTTAAAATAATTTACAGCTTATGTCGCGTTATTTATAGTTTCTTTAATCGAATAGGTTGCTATACCTGTTTCTATTAAAATAAGTAATTATATATTTAAAAATAAAACATTATATAAATAAGACATTATAGCCTATATTTTTATATAGTAAATATATATATATATATATATAGTAAATAATAAGACATTATATATTTTTTTCAACAAAATGATGGCTTTCTTCTGTTCAACTTAACTCGTTTCACAGAAATATTTATTTCATAAATATGCATGTTTTATTTTGCTGTATGGTTTATAATCTGAGTATCTGCGGTACCCAGACATCGCAAAGAACAACAGATCAATGTTCAGTCAAGCGTAAATACACAGCAGTCATAACTTTCCTTTTTGACATTATGCTCAGTTTTGGACAAGCGATGGTAAGTGCAAATACTGTAACGCAAATCGACTGAATGTACCGAAGGTGGAGAATTTAAATGTAACTGTATTTCATAGCCAGACTCAGATTAAAAACCATACAGCAAATAAAACATGCGGGGTGCAGATGAAATAAATATTTCTGTGAAACGAGTTTGAACGGAAGAAAGCCCAGTCAGAGGACTATCATCTTGTTGACTCTCATTTTAATATTAACAGCCAGGTATGCAATCCTTAAAAGAATCAAGAAATAACGCGACACAAGCTGTAAATTATTTTAAAGCCTTAAATCTATTGCTTGAATAATTTGAAACTATTTGTATATCTTATATACATTTGATTGTCTAATTGCTCTTCCAATTGTATTATTATTATTATTTTTAGCATTATAGAGAAATTATATATTCTCAGTTAGCCTATATTATTATGTAATTAATGTTATTGCACTTGTATGTTTGTTGTTTTAAAGACTGCAAAAGAATAAAACAAATAATGGTCTTTTATTTAGTTGAACGAACAACGGATGCCGTCAGCGGTCCAGATTTGGTTGACCAATCGGCGGAAAGGGGCGTCTCGTGACCGCCCACATGTGCAAAACCGAATTTTGAAGTGGTTTATCCGTTTTCTACCCGTGAACCAAAAAAGGAAGAATCGAGCCGAAATCCTTTTTTTTTCCGTTTTCTGAACAATTGAAAAAACGAATGAAGGAGCCGTTTTCTTATTTCTGCTTATTTCATTTTGCAAATTGAAAATCAAATGAATAAAACGTACACGGACCCAGCAACTAAAATAAACCTTAAATTCTGTTCTGCATCTCAAACAAACCTACTGTATTCCGCCAGAGAGGACTGCAGCTGCAAACGCCGTCATTTGGATCACTCTTTGGTTCGGCTGTTGACAGTTTTACAATAAATACATGATTGTGATCGCAATTTTATGTCTGTCATGTTTTTCTCTATTGCTGTACTGAGAGTTGTGGTTAACGTTAGGTTTAGAGCTATAAGTGGGATTAGCGACTATAAACTTTATGCTACTGTTACTAAAATGGTCATTTCCCTGCATAGTTTGGCCAGTTAGGTTTAATATCCTTTTATATTTGCTTTAAAATGGGTAGGTTTAGGTTTGGTGGCAGGTTAAGGGGACTAAACATCTAAATCGCTTATTAATAAAATGATAAAAGGCATATACGAATATCTTAATGAAATAAAAGATACTTAAATATTTTACGTTTTTGTTAGCTAAAATACGTAGCTAATTGTACATTTTAAAGGTTGAAATACGTCTTAATTTTACGTTTTAGCATCAATAACGTACAACAATGTACGTTGTGCCTCTAAACGTTGATTTATGTGCTAAAGTTCCTCACCTTTGAAAAATATTCCCTGCATCCTACTGTGCGTGCCATCCACCCTATCTGCCATAAATAGTATATAGTATCACATCTGCCATAAATAGTATATAGTATCAGATAATTTAGGATGGACATACAGTGGAACGAAATGTTGTCTCGCAGGACCACGCTGTTACATAAATAAACAAATATAACATACAACACTACACCTGTCGACACATAAAAGGTTTTAACAATAAATGGCAGTTTCTTCAGCTACATCGTTAAAAATCGATGCACCAAATATTTTTTGGCAAAAAAAATCCTTGGATGGAAACCTGTTGCTGACCTTGACTCAGTCGCAGTTACTCTGGTTCCTCCAGCCAAGAACAAACGTTGATTTCGACCAAATGGGTAAATGGGGATGAGTCCATCTCATGCATAGTACAATGGATGCTTTATTTTACGCCTAAAAACGATTAATCGACCAAACAGTGATTCAGTTGCGACAGTTTTCTGGAGACTATCAAGAAACCAAACCAGAACAAATTGCCGAATGAGGTTTTATACCTGCGCAGCGGTGCATCATGGGAATGAGAGAAACCAAGTGTGTGTGTGTGTGTGTGTGTGTGTGTGTGGGGGGGTGTGGGTGTTTACTATGCAGAACTATTTACAAATGGATGTCAGTAAAGTTCTTGGTTACTGCCTGCTTGTAAATATTGTGCCCATGGGTATAAATGCAGTTATTCAGGTTTGTAGAAATATATGTATTATTACTCATAATGTACATTCATATTTCTACATACCCCTCCCGAATTGGTTTCTCCCATCATGTCCCATGATGCACCGCAGCTAACCACTATAAAGCTCTCTTAATGGACTCCAGCAGGTTGTTCTCAGCGGAGGTGAGTAAGTGCTACTCTTGTGAATACAGCTCCTGGATTTATGTTTTAAATATGTTTTGTGGAACATTTACTTGTTCAGTGGTGGCGAGATGAAGTCTCATGGGTTTTCATCCAAGGATTGTTTTATGAAAAAGTATTTAGCGCTTCAAAATGTAGTTGATGGAAGTGCCATTTATCGATAATTTCTCAAGTGTTACAATGTTTTTCCGTTTAACTGTAGCGCGTAAATTTTTTTATAGATAGTTTAAATTTAACTGTAGCAAAAAATAATGTAGAAACATTTTTTTGTGGAGAAAAGGGGCTTTAACGTAAACAATGTGGTGTTCCATGCCGCATTTAGCCAAAAGGCAGCTGTGTTCGTTCGTGTTGGTCACTTTAAAACACCGTTTCTCTGCAGTTCAAACACGCATTAAATGATAATTAGATTGCATCTAAAATTATTTTATAGAGGCCTGTGGTAAGGAAAAGACGAGTTTACCTTTTAAACTACATATCTTAATTTGACGTTTCTGTAATACGTTGCCAGTTAAAATGCATTCATTTTGTACAGAAACGACAACATCTTACATTAATGGCTTAGTTCATATTTTCAGTGTTTTGTTCTCAGTTTTCTTTTTCCGATAAATTTAAAGGATTTGTTGTGGATTGATGGGAAGTAAAATAGCATGTTTTTTTTAATCTGTTTGGCTGGCTGTATTGTATTTATGATAATGAACAGTTGTCTAGTTAGTAGCATAATCCCTTTTTTTCCGCCTTATAAAAGTGGAAACAAATTACAATAGACTACTCCTTTTGTGGTCATATAAGAGTGAGACATTATTTGAAACTATTCTACAGGTTTATTTTATTTGTGTAGGCTGCATTCACAATAAAAACAAAACTTTTTTAAATGACAGAAACATGCCGCTTTCTCAAGAGCGCATCACAAACATGAAACGAAATTCTGCATATAGGCTGCTACTTGTTGCACAGTTTTTTTTTTCTTTTCGTTTTGTTAATTTATTAATTATTTAGAAAATATATATATTTGGCCTATAAGCCTATTTATTTTATATATAGCATGATGTTCTCCGTCGGCAGAAGCGCTGCAGGTCTTTGATGTGATCATGTGAATCCTCATCTTCTGTTGTTAATACTGCGTTTTGTGTGTATAAAATTAATCTTAAATTAATCCCTGGAAAACATATGTAGGTATTTTAAAATATTCAGCCACGTTATTGAATAGTAATTTACAATATCTTGTCGGATAACGGTTAATAATGGATTAACGACCGTCGGATCGAAAACCAAAATAGAAATAACCAAAATGAGCATTCCTGTTTCCAATAAAGTATAATAAAAGTTAATCAGAAAAGTAATAATAATAATAATAATAATAATAATAATAATGCAACTGCGCCTGTTTATGAATATTAATTGATGCTCAAATATCTAAATAGTCCGTATGCCTAAGTACAAAAAAATATACGTGTTAATAAAAATAATTGTATGTAGGCCTATAGGCTACAATTAAATAATTGCTTATATAATAAAGTTCTGTTTCAAATGGATGAAGAACAGGCTACTAGCCTATGATATTAGCAATAGGTGAAATTATGAATGGAAAAAGCTCAAGGGCAACTTTTTTTTTTGCTATACACCAAAACAATAAGGTTTTTTTTTTACGCATATTATTCTCTGTCGATAACAAAACATCAGGCGCGTTTTCATTACAGGTTTGAGCAGAACTTTGGCGATATTTTATGAATGTAGATTAAAAAGTATTGCGAAATGGTGTTCCCATTAACCGACCTTATGCAACTAAAACATATGTTTTCCTCTCACGATAAGTCTTGGTAACGGATTTTTGTGGGATTTTGGCTATATTCATTCGAATGTGACTTGTAGATGCGAAAAAGCAGTTTCCATTGCTGTTTTGTGAAATGTTCCTTTTTCGAATTGCGAGCGGGAAAACTTGTATGTTTTATTTTTTCCCGTATATGGGAGTTTCTGTGCAATTGACCTGTTTCCATTAGGCATATTTTCAATTTGTGCAATTAAAAGGGTAATGGAAACACAGCTAATTTTGTCCAAAAAAAAGGAGCTTTAAGGCAAAAAAAAAAAAAAAAAACGTGTTTGCATGACCAAATTAGTCAATAAGCAGCGTTTTTGTTCACTTTAAAAGACCGTTTCTCTGTAGTTCAAAGTGCATTAAATCAATCATATTGTAATATTACCTTTTAAATACACATATCTTAATTTGATGTTTCTTTAGTATGTTGCAAGTACAAATCTATTTATTTTCTACAAAAACTACAACATCATATATTAAAGCTGCAAGCAGCATTGAGCGGGCTTCGAGCATTTAAGGCCTTTTTTTGTCTTTTATGCCAGGGGTTCCCAACCTTTTTTACTCCGGGGCCCCCCTCCTTCTCCGGCCAATTTTGCAAGGCCCCCCTATGCCTGACATGTCATCTTATACTGTACTTCCACAGTAAAGAAAATATAATTTATTTTTAAAACTCTTTTATTAACCAAAACATTTGTTTTGCCTTAATTATTCTTCTACTGCATGTTATAAAAAAAAACCCTCAAAATTCAAATAAAAATTAAATTAAAACTTCAAATATACCTTATCTTTAAAGAAAACCTCTGCTCAATTCTAACTTTTAAAATTATTTTACTTCAGACATTCTTTACAACTTAAGAGTACTTTTTCTTAAATAAGTGAACCTGCTCTACAACAGGGAGATACCAAAAGACCACTAAACCTATCCCTTTTAACTTGACTGACTGAATAGCTACTGTTTGTATCCATTAAAAAAATAATACACGAATTCAAACTACAGCAAATACATTCTAAATCTGTTGAAACACATCGATGTGAAGGTTTGATGAAGACGGGATCAGTGAACTCTGTCAGTGCGCGCCTGATGCTCATAAACACCGAGCCTTACTCCTCTTCTATGGGTGAGCATCTATTATAAAACACTCACATTAATTTGGACAACTAGGCAAATGTTTGTAATTGCACGCAAAAATACGATAGGGATCAGAGCCCCGAGAGCGCGCATAGTTTGTGAATCAATAGCAGACTTATGCGTGTCTCATGCACGACTCTGATTTACACGAGACATTAGGCACGCGCAAGTTCGTTATTATGACACTAATCGTTTTTACCTTTTACCTTTACGACGGTTTGCTTCATGCGTGCAGCCGAGAGATGTAACATTAGTTTGCGTACAGCATTTGGAAGTTTTGAGCCGCCATTCAGTCTGTATTTAACAGTGCGATGAGGCTTGCTGCGCCTAGTCTGAAGCAATCAATCACAGAACACGAGAGAGGCTGTGCTTTTATTATTCTCATTTAGCGCATTAATAATGAAATTAAACAATTATAGGATGATATTTACATTAATTTTAAGATATCTCGCGGCCCCCCTGGAGGATCACTGAGGCCCCCTTGTGGGTCGCGACCCCCCGGTTGGGAACCGCTGTTTTATGCTGTTAGGGTGCAGGCCAACATTAAATAAATGACATCATATGAGGATCTGGCGTTTGAGTGAATGAATATACGAGCATTTTTTTTTTTTATTGTAGCAATTTCAGACCATTTAATAATTTTCATATTTTGGACACCTTTTTAACTGTTATAGCGCCACCTATGGTCCGATCTTCATGAAACTTTGCATGCTTGTTGAGGGTCATCTGCTACATGTTCTCACCTATTTTTATGTTTTGAGTTTTTGTTTAGGTTTTATACGGTCTGCACAGTTTAGCTCCAACCCTAATCAAACACACCTGATCCAGCTAATCAAGGTCTTCAGGATTACTAGAAACTCCCAAGCAGGTGTGAGTTGGAGCTGGTTGGAGCTAAACTCTGCAGAGCTGCGGCCCTCCAGGAATTAAGTTTGAGACCTCTGCTTTTGGGTATATATTGCCCCTACCCTTTACTAAATGAGCCCATTATAGCCAACCAAAGGACCAAATCCAACATTTTTTTTTGATAATTATTAATCTAGAAAGTCCAGAGAATATTGCTGCAGTGGTTTGATCCAGATCGGGCGAAAAACCTAGGACTAGTTCGCAAAAGTAGGTTTCGGATACACTTTTGTTCGGCCTGACCCAAGGAACGCCCCGATGTAAAGTTTTTGAGTCTACGACAAACGGTTTACGAGATTATGCCAAAAATGTCAATTTTAGATTTTTGCGCTGTAGCGCCACCTATGGTCCGATTGGGCTGATACTTTGTCAGGTTCTCCTCGATTTTTACTCTTATCTTCTGACCAAGTTTCAAGTCTCTAGGCCTTATGGTTTGGGCTGCACGATCAGTTTTACGGCGGAAAAATAATAATAATAAAAATCCTAACAAATACAATAGGGTTTCAGTGCTATGCATTCGAACCCCTAATTAGTTTTGGCTTGATACAGCTTATATTTTCAACTTGTTTTGTTCTCAGTTCTGTTCTACCGTTAAATTTAAAGGGTTTGTTGTGGATTTGATGAAGTAAAATAGCATGGTTTTTCAATCTGTTTGGCTGGCTGTATTTTATCATCATAATGAACAGACTGCCTTATCCGGTTAGTAGGATTTTTGGGTTTTCATGAGCTGTATGCCAAAATCATCAATATTAAAACAATAAAAGGCTTGAACTACTTCAGTTGTGTGTAATGAATCTAAAATATATGAAAGTCTAATGTTTATCAGTACATTACAGAAAATAATGAACTCTCACAATATGCACATTTTTTTAGAAGGACCTGTATTGTTTTTCTTACTTTTAAAAATGTAAATTATCTTTCTTATTAAAAATAATAAAACCAAAATATAACAAAAAAAAAAAAAACAGTAAATGAAAGATGACAAACAACAAAAATTTGGGGCACAATATTTTATGAACGTTCACAAAATTGAAATTGAAATACTTAAAAAAAAAAAAAAAAAAAAAAGCACAAAGACCAGCATCACATTAGAGCAATTCCAGCGTTAAGGACATAACATTCGCATGCAAATTCAAAAACAATCGGCTATATTGAACCATCACTTTATGCAGATTTCAAAAAAAGCATCAGTCTATGTGTTTTATATAGACAACATACTTTGTAGACTTTCTACAATTTACAATGCACAAGCCATAAACAACCATATCTGAGGGATGCAGAAAGCTTATCTATTCGTAAAACATAAAATATATTTTTTCATGTCCATTTTTGTTTCAGATGAAAAATCAATGGTACGGATATCTCCTTTAGGATTTGACAGTTCTGAAACCAGAATTCATGTTTATGGAAACGCGAATAAAATGCTAAAAACTAACACAGACATCCAGTGTATTTAACAGGGCACAGGCAAGTTGCCTAATAATTATGAATGTGTCCAGAAAAAAAATGACATTTTAATTATTTATTGTTATGAGTTAGGCCTATTATATATTATTAGAGTTAATTTGTTTCATAATCAGAAAAAAAATTGCAAGCGATCACGCGGGCGCCTCCTTATCAAGCACCAATTAGCTTGTGTTTGTGCCTAGGCTATTTTTGCAATTTTTAAATTGGTTTTTATTCTAATGTCGTTTTCAATTTTGATATAAAATTCACTTTTTATTAGTTTAGTTTTTATTTTGTAAACATTTCTATTTAGTTTTTTTTTTTTTTTTTTTTCAGTTTTAGTGGGCTATAAATTATTTAAACCATAACGCAAAATTAAAGCGTGCTGAGATTGATTAGATGATAGGTATGAAAATAGGGTAAATGTCCCTCTTAACCTCAGATGCATCGATGGTCCCTTATTCCAGATTATACTTTTCACAGTGCACCGGATTAGAACGAAATGATTACGAAAACGATTATTTATTTTTGATTATTTTATTTCAGTTAGGTTTTCCTAACTGTTGTTAGTTTTGTTTTGTTCCTTTTTACCTTTCTTTTTTTTCTTTCTTTGCCTAATTGCCTATATTTTCATTATATACATTTCTTAATATAGCATATTACCGTTTTAACATGTATACAATATTTCTTACATTTAAACTCCTTTAACAAGAATTTTAGAAGTAAAAATTAAATATATAATCGTAGTGAAAATCCCAATGTGTCTGGTTTAGGTGACTGAAATAGTCTCTTTAATTTGCTTTGTATTAAATAAAATGTTTCAACCCCCCACAAAAAAAAAAAAACGTTTTATAGATCAAATAAAACATGTATTTACCAAAGAAATGCAAGTCGGCGGCACTGAGAGCTACTCCTGAAGAGAATGCAAAATATCCTCGCTTATTACAACCGCTGTCGCGACTGCCCTGCAAAAACTACGCTTAAAATGTTTGGGTTAACAAAAAATAATCATGATACATGTGCACACTAAAAGCAACTGATGCAAGCTAGGTGATTAAAATATATCTTCACCAGTCTAAATCCGAGACAGATGCAGTTATAACCTAAAACTTAAGGCTACTGACAAAATGATTACTAATCTAATTTTTATTTATTTTTTATAATCTCTGTTAATGTGTTTGTTCACCACTGATACTGTGCCCCATCAATCTAACCAACTAGTTGTTTTTTTTTATTTTTGTCTCAATTTGTGCACAATCATTAAAATAATTGATCAAACATGAATGGTTTAAATGACTTGAACAAAGTCAAGTGCAAGAAGACGCAAAAGAGAACGTGACACTCGTGTTCTCTTTTTGACATACACACACAGTTGTCAAATATCTTCTTGGCCAGTATTCTTGTTGTTCTCAGTCAGATGTGTATCAATACATTAGTCTGTGTATTAGTTCTTAAAGTGACAGCAGCCTATACAGTACTGTAGTCACTCCTGTCAATGGCATTAATCAAATAAGTTTTGTAGCTTTAACGAGGATTAATATATTTCATTTACATGGTGAATGTGCATTATGCAGTGTTTTGCCTGAGATTATTCATCTTCATAGCTGAGGGAATGCGTTCATTTGTCTTCAAATCCCCTAGGATTTGATTTCCGCATTCGCTCATTTCCCCTGAAAGCTCTTGTGGTTACCTCCTAGTGTTTGCTGATTTTCCCTCAAACCCCTCACTCTCATTCACCCTCAGAAATCTTCAGTTTTCTCAGGTAATAGGCTTTAGGCTAAGCGACGAGGGGGAGCACATTTGCCCTCAAATTCCTCAAGTTTGCTCGTTCCCTCAGTCAATTACTCTAAAATCCATTCACTCATTCCAAGATGTAAAATCCAAAAATGTACGAACTACCTCTTCAAGTGACTCATTTAGGCCTCATCTGCCCATATCATGATTAACAATTAGCTCATAACTCAATAACGTGACATAATTAAAATAACACTAGTAAACTCTTCCAAAGTAGCTTTCAACCTTGAGTCATTAATAATTTGGCACATTCACATAACATTCTAACTAGGGATGCATGATATTTATCGGACAGATAAATTATCGACCGATATGGGTAAAAATTACGTCACTTTTATCGCTCCGATAAATGAATGAAATCCGATAAAGTACTCTTGCTGGTAAATCAGTCTGGTTTATCTGAGATTCATCTGCTTTCCGAGTGCAAGTGGCTGCAGCTGTAAACTGCAGTGACTCTCAGACTTTGTCGCGTGTAATACGTCTTCATCTGTGTCGTCATCACAGTCTTCACAGGTATGGATGTTTTTCTCGGTGGCAGATGAGGACAATGCTATTGCTATTTGCAACATGTTTAGCAAGGATTCTGACAGGAGGTAAAACGCCAGAAAGTTTTAACACAACAAATCTTATATCTCACTTCAGAGGTCGTCATCGCGGTGAATCTGTTTTAGGGGCCGTTCACATGTCGCGTCTAAAAACGCGTGGAAAACGCTAGCCGTGCAACTTCCTCTACATATGACTCTGTAGCCTGCTCTGCTGTGCCGTCTGCCGTTTCTAAGCAACCATGACCTGCGCTCTTCATAAAGACCGTAAGTTTCAGCAAAGGATAAATGGATTTTCACCATTAAAAATCGCTTGTAGTAGCTCTATTAAATTTATTTAAAAATGCTTATTCCTGTACAGCTATGATAAGCTGTTTCTCCACCTTTGCTTTGCTTTCAATGTTATAAGGGAAAGGGTGAAGCTGATTGGTTGGTTCGTTCATGTCACATGACCTGCGTTGGGCTTGAGCCATTCTGAAAAGTTGATGTCTTATTTTAATAAGATAAGAATGGACTACACATAAGCTTTACCGGACATTTGGACATCTGACGTGACTCCATGATGCACTTTTCATTTTCTCCAGGTTGACAAATGTCAAAGCATTTTATTTATTTAGAATTGTGGTGCCTTACACAATTTTTTTTTTTTTTTTTTTTTTTGAAGAGTCAGGACTGATGTTTGCTATGATTGTTAGACCCAGATATATAATCTAAATTTCATTAGTTTCTTAGATTTTGTGTTCTCCTGGGTGCACAAAATTATCCCATAAAAATATGGGTAACACTTTACAATAAGGTTGTATGAATTGGCATTAGTTAACATGAACTAAGCATGAACAACAACTCTGTTCAGCATTAGTTAATCTTAGTTTACATTGACCTACGCGTATATTAATGCATTGATTCATGTTAACAGCTTAAATGGTTAACATTTAGCTATTGCATTAGTTAACATGAACTAAGCATAAACAACACCTCTGTTCAGCATTAGTTAAGTTTACACTGACCTACACGCATCTATTAAACCGCTTTATTAATTAACATTAGTTAACATGAGCTAATAATGAACAATAATGTCAAACGGCTTTATTTAATTTTTTGGTAATTACACTTACTGTGTATCAGTATCACACTAATGTAAATATGCACAGCAAGGATAAACAGTTTACCAACATTTGTAGACTCTTTATTAACATGACTTACCATTAACAAAGCACTTACTAATGAATTTGTGAACCTTATTGTAAAGTGTACACAAGTCCAACATTTACTAACATTTGTGGGTTAATAAAGCAGTCGTTATTGATTTTACTTGACGTTAAATGAGTGCAAGCCATTCATGCATCACTTAGATTTTCAACTTTATTACATTATATTATTACATATTTGTGGTATGCATTATATACATTTACATTATATAATCAATTCATTAAATAAACAAAACAAAAATAAATAAATAAACTTAGCGAAGAAGGTGTTTCTCCTAACGTTAACTGGAAGTGAGGAAGTATGGTCAGGTTAAGCTGGACAAATTTGGTAATCACCTTTGCGTTCTAAAGCTGATATTTTCGATGAATGTCGACTTTCATTTGAAAGTCTTCCAAGAAGACCATTTCTATCCCGCTTTCCAAGCCAGTAAATCCGTTATATCACGCGGTGTTTTACTAGGTCTGATCCATTCTGTTCCCGCGGGCGATTTTGCCGCCAAACCCCACAACAACAAACGTGCGCGCGCTCACTAGATAGTCACGTGGAATTAAACTATTTCCAATCAGAAAACGAGCTGAAGGAAGCATTGCTCGTGCCATAACATACAAAGTTCTCGTGGTTCACACAGTCTCCACCACTGAATCTAAACTTTTTTTTTTTTTTAACCTCATGAACGTTCGGTAAACAAAAGATATCCACTTATTATCGCAATTTCTTCTTGCACGTCGTCCGCCATTTGTTTGAAGTCACGTTGGCAGCGCGAGATTTCCCGCTTTTACAGTCTTACTCGGTGTGAGCTAGTGTGCCGTCACATGGGAACAACTGTTAAATCTATTTGTTTGTTTATTATTTGTAAGTGGTATGTCTAAATCATGTTAATAAAGAGTTTACAAATGTTAGTAAAACATCAGTTAATGTTGGACATGTGTACACTTTTCAATAAGGCTCACAAATTCCCTTAGTAAACACTTTGTTAATGGTAAGTCATGTTAATAAACAGTCCAAAAACATGAGAAACATTATCTGACGATGTTTAGATGGTTTTAGAAGTTTACCGATAGCCCAAATGGGGAGGTAGTTTTGTTTATCCATTGTGTATGTTAGCTTCTACATAGACTACATACAGTATATACACACATGTTTAATTAAATAAGTTATTTACAGGCATAATGCATGAACAAACACATTAGTATATTAATAAGTTAACATGAGCAAAGATTAGGTACTGAACAGATGCCTTCATTTTAGTACATGTTAACTAATGTATTAACCACAATGTTAACTAATCTGTTAATGTAAAGAGATGCATTAGTAAATGTATACATTAACAAAACATTAAGTAATCCTGAACAGTGGAGTTGATCATTGTTAGTTGACGTTAACTAATGCATTAACTAACACATTAATATATGAATAAGTTAACATGAACAAAGATTAAGTTATGCTGAACAGAGTTGTTGTTCATTGTTGGTTCGTGTTAACTAATGCATTAACTAACATTAATTTAGTTGTTAACATGAATAAATGCATTAATAAACGTGTAAGTTAACGTTAACTAATGCTAATTCATACAACCTTATTGTAAAGTGTTACCAAAATATGAATGTATTGGTTATCTGCATCGGCCACAAGAAGGACTTAATTATCGGCTATCGGTAAAAAAAAATTCATATCGTGCATCCCTAATTCTAACCATTTAGAACAGAATAACTTTTATATCTCTTTTACATTCAAAATGCGTTCAATACTACATTTAATATTTGTACACCGTTTACCCAACATTCACACAGGAAAAACGTCATTCATTTAGAATTTATTTAGTTCACTCACCAGGAGAATTTGATTGTCACGTATCCTCGAGAAAGACAAACTACTTTGAGACGTATATTTTTTTTCACCTTTGTAACATTCACGCTGTAAGGATCGACTCACTGGCATGAAAGCAAAGTCCAGCGATCTGTTTGAAGGTTTAATGCATGTTCGGTCTTTACACAGCGCTTCTGCAAAGTTCACTTGATTTATCAAGATTAATAGTTTCAATTTTAATCTAGCTCAGTCTAAATTTAATGATCACTTGAAATTAGAGTCAGATTAAGACAATTTCCAATCCAATTAGAATAATTTCCACATGGGACCCAACGTTGCTTTTATGTCTCACGTTGGCCTTTTACGTGGATCATACGAGACAAACTCTCCAGCCTGACTGTTAATCAGAGGTTGTAGAGGACTAATATCCTATTTGCCAACCGCCTACTGCTTGCATTTACAAAGAGTGTAGTTTACTTTACTTTGAGACCTCCTGATTTCTGCTTATCACGAATATTAACAAGTTGTGTTAGAGGACGTGCCTACTGCTCCATCCATTCCCGAGCCTTCAGTTTGTCATATCCTGGCCGTAGATTTGTGGTAACATCAGCCTCAACATGATTTACTAGTTATAATGATTTCCGGAAATGTCAGAATAAATCAAATGTAACATTTTATTTTTCAGGTAAAAATGTGTCATGCCAATTACACATAAATTGAAACTAAACTGGATTCTCATTGTTTATGAAATCATAACCTCAATGACTCAAAGCTGTATCTAAGAATGAGAAATGCACACCTGTCTGTCAGAGAGACATACTGCAACATGAGAGAAACCTGGAGGTTTAGCTCCACACACTCTTGCACACACAGTGTGGGGGTTCTTCTGACTACAGATTCCCGAGGTAGTGTTTTGTCACTTGCCTTATATACACAGACCAAAACACACAAATCTTACAACCAGTTGTAAAAACACAAAGACCTTTTGGTTTGTCAGGAAATCTCGCGACTCAGGGTCACACCTGGTTAAAGATTGTCATCTGACCCTAAGGGCAGAAGACACCCCTTAGCAGCAAATCGAATTCTATAAAAGTTTTAAATTTTTCTAACAATATAAGTGACTGCTGTGGAATTGAGACCATTTTACCACAGAGAGCTTTATAACAATAATAAACATGAAGGGAAAAACTATTTTCTCAAGATGTAACACATGTGGTTTATAGATCTTCTTAGTAAATGTTATTTACACTTGTTTAATCTGTTTTTCTTTTTTCTTTTTCAGGATCACCTAATTACTGCATCAGGAGCAGATTCACCAGCTGTTTTTCTCTGACTAAAGAACATTCTCTCGGTTTCTCCTGGCACCACCCATATAGGTGTGGCTAAGTTTCTATTCGTCTAATTGGGCCAATCTCCCACTTGTTTAATGATGTAAGTATTCAAAATAAATTTAATTCTTTCATTTTATGCATTTTTTTTTCTATTTTCTCCTTCCTCAAAACTCCTCTCGTTCACTTGTGCAATGGGCTTCAGAGTAAGCAATGGGGGAACATGATCGCTCATTCACCCTCGTACACTTGGTGCTCGTTCACTCTTCAACCTGTCGCTTTAGCTCGTTTACCCTATAACCCATGCGTTCCCTCAGTTGCTTGCTCTAAAATCCACTGTTCGCTCTTTTACCTTAAAACCCATGCGTTCCCTCAGTTGCTTGCTCTAAAATCCACTGTTCGCTCTTTTACCTTAAAACCCATGCGTTCCCTCAGTTGCTTGCTCTAAAATCCATTGGTCGCTCGTTTACCTTATAACCCATGCGTTCGCCCTGTCACTTAATCTAAAATCTTGCTTTTCTCCTTCCTCAACTCCTCCCGTTCATTTGTGCAATGGGCTTCAGAGTAAGCAATGGGGGAACATGATCGCTCATTCACCCTCGTACACTTCGTGCTCGTTCACTCTTCAACCTGTCGCGTTAGCTGTTTTATGTTAAAACCCATGCTTTCCCTCAGTTGCTTGCTGTAAAATCCATTGTTCGCTCGTTTACCCTATAACCCATGCTTTCCCTCAGTTGCTTGCTCTAAAATCCATTGTTCGCTCGTTTACCTTATGACCCATGCGTTCGCCCTGTCACTTAATCTAAAATCTTGCTTTTCTCCTTCCTCAACTCCTCCCGTTCACTTGTGCAATGGGCTTCAGAGTAAGCAATGGGGAAACATGATCGCTCATTCACCCTCGTACACTTCGTGCTCGTTCACTCTTCAACCTGTCGCGTTAGCTGTTTTATGTTAAAACCCATGCGTTCCCTCAGTTGCTTGCTCTAAAATCCATTGGTCGCTCGTTTACCTTATGACCCATGCGTTCGCTCAGTCACTTAATCTAAAATCTTGCTTTTCTCCTTCCTCAACTCCTCCCGTTCATTTGTGCAATGGGCTTCAGAGTAAGCAATGGGGGAACATGATCGCTCATTCACCCTCGTACACTTGGTGCTCGTTCACTCTTCAACCCGTTGCGTTAGCTGTTTTATGTTAAAACCCATGCTTTCCCTCAGTTGCTTGCTCTAAATTCCACTGTTCGCTCGTTTACCTTATAACCCATGCGTTCGCCCTGTCACTTAATCTAAAATCTTGCTTTTCTCCTTCCTCAACTCCTCCCGTTCACTTGTGCAATGGGCTTCAGAGTAAGCAATTGGGGAACATGATCGCTCATTCACCCTCGTACACTTGGTGCTCGTTCACTCTTCAACCCGTTGCGTTAGCTTGTTTACCCTATAACCCATGCGTTCCCTCAGTTGCTTGCTCTAAAATCCACTGTTCGCTCGTTTACCCTATAACCCATGCGTTCCCTCAGTTGCTTGCTCTAAAATCCATTGGTCGCTCGTTTACCTTATGACCCATGCGTTCGCCCTGTCACTTAATCTAAAATCTTGCTTTTCTCCTTCCTCAACTCCTCCCGTTCACTTGTGCAATGGGCTTCAGAGTAAGCAATGGGGGAACATGATCACTCATTCACCCTCGTACACTTCGTGCTCGTTCACTCTTCAACCTGTCGCGTTAGCTGTTTTATGTTAAAACCCATGCTTTCCCTCAGTTGCTTGCTGTAAAATCCATTGTTCGCTCGTTTACCCTATAACCCATGCGTTCCCTCAGTTGCTTGCTCTAAAATCCATTGGTCGCTCGTTTACCTTATGACCCATGCGTTCGCCCTGTCACTTAATCTAAAATCTTGCTTTTCTCCTTCCTCAACTCCTCCCGTTCACTTGTGCAATGGGCTTCAGAGTAAGCAATGGGGGAACATGATCGCTCATTCACCCTCGTACACTTGGTGCTCGTTCACTCTTCAACCTGTCGCGTTAGCTTGTTTACCCTATAACCCATGCGTTCCCTCAGTTGCTTGCTCTAAAATCCATTGGTCGCTCGTTTACCTTATGACCCATGCGTTCGCTCAGTCACTTAATCTAAAATCTTGCTTTTCTCCTTCCTCAACTCCTCCCGTTCATTTGTGCAATGGGCTTCAGAGTAAGCAATGGGGGAACATGATCACTCATTCACCCTCGTACACTTCGTGCTCGTTCACTCTTCAACCCGTTGCGTTAGCTGTTTTATGTTAAAACCCATGCTTTCCCTCAGTTGCTTGCTCTAAATTCCACTGTTCGCTCGTTTACCTTATAACCCATGCGTTCGCCCTGTCACTTAATCTAAAATCTTGCTTTTCTCCTTCCTCAACTCCTCCCGTTCACTTGTGCAATGGGCTTCAGAGTAAGCAATTGGGGAACATGATCGCTCATTCACCCTCGTACACTTGGTACTCGTTCACTCTTCAACCTGTCGCGTTAGCTTGTTTACCCTATAACCCATGCGTTCCCTCAGTTGCTTGCTCTAAAATCCATTGTTCGCCCGTTTACCTTATAACCCATGCGTTCGCCCTGTCACTTAATCTAAAATCTTGCTTTTCTCCTTCCTCAAAACTCCTCCCGTTCACTTGTGCAATGGGCTTCAGAGTAAGCAATTGGGGAACATGATCACTCATTCACCCTCGTACACTTCGTGCTCGTTCACTCTTCAACCCGTTGCGTTAGCTGTTTTATGTTAAAACCCATGCTTTCCCTCAGTTGCTTGCTGTAAAATCCATTGTTCGCTCGTTTACCCTATAACCCATGCGCTCCCTCAGTTGCTTGCTCTAAAATCCATTGGTCGCTCGTTTACCTTATGACCCATGCGTTCGCCCTGTCACTTAATCTAAAATCTTGCTTTTCTCCTTCCTCAACTCCTCCCGTTCACTTGTGCAATGGGCTTCAGAGTAAGCAATGGGGGAACATGATCGCTCATTCACCCTCGTACACTTCGTGCTCGTTCACTCTTCAACCCGTTGCGTTAGCTGTTTTATGTTAAAACCCATGCGCTCCCTCAGTTGCTTGCTCTAAAATCCATTGGTCGCTCGTTTACCTTATAACCCATGCGTTCGCCCTGTCACTTAATCTAAAATCTTGCTTTTCTCCTTCCTCAACTCCTCCCGTTCACTTGTGCAATGGGCTTCAGAGTAAGCAATGGGGGAACATGTTCGCTCATTCACCCTCGTACACTTGGTGCTCGTTCACTCTTCAACCTGTCGCGTTAGCTTGTTTACCCTATAACCCATGCGTTCCCTCAGTTGCTTGCTCTAAAATCCATTGGTCGCTCGTTTACCCTATAACCCATGCGTTCCCTCAGTTGCTTGCTCTAAAATCCACTGTTCGCTCGTTTACCCTATAACCCATGCGTTCCCTCAGTTGCTTGCTCTAAAATCCACTGTTCGCTCGTTTACCCTATAACCCATGCGTTCCCTCAGTTGCTTGCTCTAAAATCCATTGTTCGCTCGTTTACCCTATAACCCATGCGTTCCCTCAGTTGCTTGCTCTAAAATCCACTGTTCGCTCGTTTACCTTATAACCCATGCGTTCGCCCTGTCACTTAATCTAAAATCTTGCTTTTCTCCTTCCTCAACTCCTCCCGTTCATTTGTGCAATGGGCTTCAGAGTAAGCAATGGGGGAACATGATCACTCATTCACCCTCGTACACTTCGTGCTCGTTCACTCTTCAACCCGTTGCGTTAGCTGTTTTATGTTAAAACCCATGCTTTCCCTCAGTTGCTTGCTCTAAAATCCACTGTTCGCTCGTTTACCTTATGACCCATGCGTTCGCCCTGTCACTTAATCTAAAATCTTGCTTTTCTCCTTCCTCAACTCCTCCCGTTCACTTGTGCAATGGGCTTCAGAGTAAGCAATGGGGGAACATGATCGCTCATTCACCCTCGTACACTTCGTGCTCGTTCACTCTTCAACCTGTCGCGTTAGCTCGTTTACCCTATAACCCATGCGTTCCCTCAGTTGCTTGCTCTAAAATCCATTGTTCGCTCGTTTACCCTATAACCCATGCGCTCCCTCAGTTGCTTGCTCTAAAATCCACTGTTCGCTCGTTTACCTTATAACCCATGCGTTCGCCCTGTCACTTAATCTAAAATCTTGCTTTTCTCCTTCCTCAACTCCTCCCGTTCACTTGTGCAATGGGCTTCAGAGTAAGCAATTGGGGAACATGATCGCTCATTCACCCTCGTACACTTGGTGCTCGTTCACTCTTCAACCCGTTGCGTTAGCTTGTTTACCCTATAACCCATGCGTTCCCTCAGTTGCTTGCTCTAAAATCCATTGTTCGCTCGTTTACCTTATAACCCATGCGTTCGCCCTGTCACTTAATCTAAAATCTTGCTTTTCTCCTTCCTCAAAACTCCTCCCGTTCACTTGTGCAATGGGCTTCAGAGTAAGCAATTGGGGAACATGATCACTCATTCACCCTCGTACACTTCGTGCTCGTTCACTCTTCAACCCGTTGCGTTAGCTGTTTTATGTTAAAACCCATGCTTTCCCTCAGTTGCTTGCTGTAAAATCCATTGTTCGCTCGTTTACCCTATAACCCATGCGCTCCCTCAGTTGCTTGCTCTAAAATCCATTGGTCGCTCGTTTACCTTATGACCCATGCGTTCGCCCTGTCACTTAATCTAAAATCTTGCTTTTCTCCTTCCTCAACTCCTCCCGTTCATTTGTGCAATGGGCTTCAGAGTAAGCAATGGGGGAACATGATCGCTCATTCACCCTCGTACACTTCGTGCTCGTTCACTCTTCAACCTGTCGCGTTAGCTCGTTTACACTATAACCCATGCGTTCCCTCAGTTGCTTGCTCTAAAATCCACTGTTCGCTCGTTTACCCTATAACCCATGCGTTCCCTCAGTTGCTTGCTCTAAAATCCATTGGTCGCTCGTTTACCTTATGACCCATGCGTTCGCCCTGTCACTTAATCTAAAATCTTGCTTTTCTCCTTCCTCAACTCCTCCCGTTCACTTGTGCAATGGGCTTCAGAGTAAGCAATGGGGGAACATGATCGCTCATTCACCCTCGTACACTTCGTGCTCGTTCACTCTTCAACCCGTTGCGTTAGCTGTTTTATGTTAAAACCCATGCGCTCCCTCAGTTGCTTGCTCTAAAATCCATTGGTCGCTCGTTTACCTTATAACCCATGCGTTCGCCCTGTCACTTAATCTAAAATCTTGCTTTTCTCCTTCCTCAAAACTCCTCCCGTTCACTTGTGCAATGGGCTTCAGAGTAAGCAATTGGGGAACATGATCACTCATTCACCCTCGTACACTTCGTGCTCGTTCACTCTTCAACCTGTCGCGTTAGCTGTTTTATGTTAAAACCCATGCTTTCCCTCAGTTGCTTGCTGTAAAATCCATTGTTCGCTCGTTTACCCTATAACCCATGCGTTCCCTCAGTTGCTTGCTCTAAAATCCATTGGTCGCTCGTTTACCTTATGACCCATGCGTTCGCCCTGTCACTTAATCTAAAATCTTGCTTTTCTCCTTCCTCAACTCCTCCCGTTCATTTGTGCAATGGGCTTCAGAGTAAGCAATGGTGGAACATGATCGCTCATTCACCCTCGTACACTTCCTGCTCGTTCACTCTTCAACCTGTAGCGTTAGCTCGTTTACCCTAT
This sequence comes from Garra rufa, assembly GCF_049309525.1. Classification (NCBI taxonomy): domain Eukaryota; kingdom Metazoa; phylum Chordata; class Actinopteri; order Cypriniformes; family Cyprinidae; genus Garra; species Garra rufa. The sequence continues at coordinate 200,510 of NW_027394294.1, forward strand.
AACCCATGCGTTCCCTCAGTTGCTTGCTGTAAAATCCATTGTTCGCTCGTTTACCTTATGACCCATGCGTTCGCCCTGTCACTTAATCTAAAATCTTGCTTTTCTCCTTCCTCAACTCCTCCCGTTCACTTGTGCAATGGGCTTCAGAGTAAGCAATGGGGGAACATGATCGCTCATTCACCCTAGTACACTTGGTGCTCGTTCACTCTTCAACCCGTTGCGTTAGCTGTTTTACCTTAAAACCCATGCGTTCCCTCAGTTGCTTGCTCTAAAATCCACTGTTCGCTCGTTTACCTTATAACCCATGCGTTCACCCTGTCACTTAATCTAAAATCTTGCTTTTCTCCTTCCTCAACTCCTCTCGTTCATTTGTGCAATGGGCTTCAGAGTAAGCAATGGGGGAACATGATCGCTCATTCACCCTCGTACACTTGGTGCTCGTTCACTCTTCAACCCGTTGCGTTAGCTGTTTTATGTTAAAACCCATGCTTTCCCTCAGTTGCTTGCTGTAAAATCCATTGTTCGCTCGTTTACCCTATAACCCATGCGTACCCTCAGTTGCTTGCTCTAAAATCCACTGTTCGCTCGTTTACCTTATAACCCATGCGTTCGCCCTGTCACTTAATCTAAAATCTTGCTTTTCTCCTTCCTCAACTCCTCCCGTTCACTTGTGCAATGGGCTTCAGAGTAAGCAATGGGGGAACATGATCGCTCATTCACCCTCGTACACTTCGTGCTCGTTCACTCTTCAACCTGTCGCGTTAGCTTGTTTACCCTATAACCCATGCGTTCCCTCAGTTGCTTGCTCTAAAATCCACTGTTCGCTCGTTTACCCTATAACCCATGCGTTCCCTCAGTTGCTTGCTCTAAAATCCATTGGTCGCTCGTTTACCTTATGACCCATGCGTTCGCCCTGTCACTTAATCTAAAATCTTGCTTTTCTCCTTCCTCAACTCCTCCCGTTCACTTGTGCAATGGGCTTCAGAGTAAGCAATGGGGGAACATGATCGCTCATTCACCCTCGTACACTTCGTGCTCGTTCACTCTTCAACCCGTTGCGTTAGCTGTTTTATGTTAAAACCCATGCGCTCCCTCAGTTGCTTGCTCTAAAATCCATTGGTCGCTCGTTTACCTTATAACCCATGCGTTCGCCCTGTCACTTAATCTAAAATCTTGCTTTTCTCCTTCCTCAAAACTCCTCCCGTTCACTTGTGCAATGGGCTTCAGAGTAAGCAATTGGGGAACATGATCACTCATTCACCCTCGTACACTTCGTGCTCGTTCACTCTTCAACCTGTCGCGTTAGCTGTTTTATGTTAAAACCCATGCTTTCCCTCAGTTGCTTGCTGTAAAATCCATTGTTCGCTCGTTTACCCTATAACCCATGCGTTCCCTCAGTTGCTTGCTCTAAAATCCATTGGTCGCTCGTTTACCTTATGACCCATGCGTTCGCCCTGTCACTTAATCTAAAATCTTGCTTTTCTCCTTCCTCAACTCCTCCCGTTCATTTGTGCAATGGGCTTCAGAGTAAGCAATGGGGGAACATGATCGCTCATTCACCCTCGTACACTTCCTGCTCGTTCACTCTTCAACCTGTAGCGTTAGCTCGTTTACCCTATAACCCATGCGTTCCCTCAGTTGCTTGCTGTAAAATCCATTGTTCGCTCGTTTACCTTATGACCCATGCGTTCGCCCTGTCACTTAATCTAAAATCTTGCTTTTCTCCTCCCTCAACTCCTCCCGTTCACTTGTGCAATGGGCTTCAGAGTAAGCAATGGGGGAACATGATCGCTCATTCACCCTAGTACACTTGGTGCTCGTTCACTCTTCAACCCGTTGCGTTAGCTGTTTTACCTTAAAACCCATGCGTTCCCTCAGTTGCTTGCTCTAAAATCCACTGTTCGCTCGTTTACCTTATAACCCATGCGTTCACCCTGTCACTTAATCTAAAATCTTGCTTTTCTCCTTCCTCAACTCCTCCCGTTCATTTGTGCAATGGGCTTCAGAGTAAGCAATGGGGGAACATGATCGCTCATTCACCCTCGTACACTTGGTGCTCGTTCACTCTTCAACCCGTTGCGTTAGCTGTTTTATGTTAAAACCCATGCTTTCCCTCAGTTGCTTGCTGTAAAATCCATTGTTCGCTCGTTTACCCTATAACCCATGCGTACCCTCAGTTGCTTGCTCTAAAATCCACTGTTCGCTCGTTTACCTTATAACCCATGCGTTCGCCCTGTCACTTAATCTAAAATCTTGCTTTTCTCCTTCCTCAACTCCTCCCGTTCACTTGTGCAATGGGCTTCAGAGTAAGCAATGGGGGAACATGATCGCTCATTCACCCTCGTACACTTCGTGCTCGTTCACTCTTCAACCTGTCGCGTTAGCTTGTTTACCCTATAACCCATGCGTTCCCTCAGTTGCTTGCTCTAAAATCCATTGGTCGCTCGTTTACCTTATGACCCATGCGTTCGCTCAGTCACTTAATCTAAAATCTTGCTTTTCTCCTTCCTCAACTCCTCCCGTTCATTTGTGCAATGGGCTTCAGAGTAAGCAATGGGGGAACATGATCACTCATTCACCCTCGTACACTTCGTGCTCGTTCACTCTTCAACCCGTTGCGTTAGCTGTTTTATGTTAAAACCCATGCTTTCCCTCAGTTGCTTGCTCTAAATTCCACTGTTCGCTCGTTTACCTTATAACCCATGCGTTCGCCCTGTCACTTAATCTAAAATCTTGCTTTTCTCCTTCCTCAACTCCTCCCGTTCATTTGTGCAATGGGCTTCAGAGTAAGCAATGGGGGAACATGATCACTCATTCACCCTCGTACACTTGGTGCTCGTTCACTCTTCAACCCGTTGCGTTAGCTTGTTTACCCTATAACCCATGCGTTCGCCCTGTCACTTAATCTAAAATCTTGCTTTACTCCTTCCTCAACTCCTCCCGTTCATTTGTGCAATGGGCTTCAGAGTAAGCAATGGGGGAACATGATCGCTCATTCACCCTCGTACACTTCCTGCTCGTTCACTCTTCAACCTGTAGCGTTAGCTCTTTTACCTTAAAACCCATGCGTTCCCTCAGTTGCTTGCTCTAAAATCCACTGTTCGCTCTTTTACCTTAAAACCCATGCGTTCCCTCAGTTGCTTGCTCTAAAATCCACTGTTCGCTCGTTTACCCTATAACCCATGCTTTCCCTCAGTTGCTTGCTCTAAAATCCACTGTTCGCTCTTTAACCTTAAAACCCATGCGTTCCCTCAGTTGCTTGCTCTAAAATCCACTGTTCGCTCGTTTACCCTATAACCCATGCGTTCCCTCAGTTGCTTGCTCTAAAATCCACTGTTCGCTCGTTTACCCTATAACCCATGTGTTCCCTCAGTTGCTTGCTCTTAAATCCATTGGTCGCTCGTTTACCCTATAACCCATGCGTTCCCTCAGTTGCTTGCACTAAAATCCATTGTTCGCTCGTTACCCTATAACCCATGCGTTCGCCCAACTCATAAGTTGAGTTGTCTAACCTATAATCTTTCCGCCATCTCTCTCCCGTCCTGTTAAGACGTACGTGCATGAGTGATTCGATCCTTGGGACAGCGGGTGAAACGTGTGGGTGTTGTGGTCAGCCCTGGATGCCACGGCTCCCTGCGTACTGATCTCGCTGTCCCAAAGAAGGTTTGGTGGACAAAAGCGTTTAGGTTTTATGGTAATCTCTGGGGGGGATGCCATGACTCCTTGCGGACTGAGTCCTCGGGCTGACAGTTGAGGGACGGTGGGTGAAACGTGTGGGTTTAGTGGTGATCCCCGGATGCCACTGTTCCCTGCGGACTGAGCTCGCTGTCCCAAAGAAGGTTTGGTGGACAAAGCGTTTGGGTTTTATGGTAATCTCTGGGAGGGATGCCATGACTCCCTGCGGACTGAGTCCTAGGGCTGACAGTTGAGGGACGGTGGGTGAAACGTGTGGGTTTAGTGGTGATCCCCGGATGCCACTGTTCCCTGCGGACTGAGCTCGCTGTCCCAAAGAAGGTTTGGTTTGGTTTGGGTTTTATGGTAATCTCTAGGGGGATTCCATGACTCCCTGCCGACTGAGTCCTTGGGCGCTGACGGTTGTGGACGAAGCGTTTGGGTTTTGTGGTCAGCCCTGGGGGGATGCCACGGCTCCCTGCGTACTGATCTCGCTGTCCCAAAGAAGGTTTGGTGGACAAAGCGTTTAGGTTTTATGGTAATCTCTGAGGGGATGCCATGACTCCTTGCGGACTGAGTCCTCGGGCTGACGGTTGAGGGACAGTGGGTGAAACGTGTGGGTTTAGTGGTCAGCCCTGGGGGGATGCCATGACTCCTTGCGGATTGAGTCCTTGCATCAGCCGTTGGGGGCGATGGGCGAACTGTGTGGATGTCGAGGTTGTCCCCATGCACCTCGGCTTCCTGCTGATTGAGTCCTCGTCCGTGTGTATGTGTGATACACAGGGTGTTGTGATGCGTCTGTGCAGTGGTGTAGCAAGTAAGGGAGAATTGCCTCTCGCTCACTGTCTGCTGCTGCTGGCTAGCCCTTGGTGGTGAACTGGGAAGCAACCTTGTCTGTAAGCCTTCTCATGCCAGTTCTCAAAGCCTCTCCTTCACCAAGACTCCTGTCAGGCCTCCTCGCGGCTACACACGGTAACTGAGTGCACTGTGGCCTCAGGCTAACTTGGCAAGGGATCTCGGAGCTGCGGTGGTCCCCAGAGGTCATCTCATGACCAACCACCATCCTGCTGTGATGCAAATTTGCAGCTTTCAGTTTATAACAACATTCTTTAATTTTTAATGCACATTTACTTACATTATAATCTGTCATGAAATTTCTTACACCCCTACCATGTACTTAAGTTACTGCTTAATATATATATATAATTTTAAATTTGTTTTCTACAGTCTTACAAAAGCGGGAGGGTTTACTACTTCAAGATAGACAATATTAGAGATACAATTGTAACCATACAGCCGCCCGTTACAGTAACGCATCAGATAATGCACTGTAGATCTCCTGAGGAACAATTCTCTATTATAGGAGAGGAAGAATTGTATAAAATTGTTAAATCATCTAAACCTACGAAATGCATGTTAGACCCTATTCCATCTAAGCTACTAAAGGAGGTACTTCCAGAAGTCATAGATCCTCTTCCTAATGATAGTGATGAATTAATAATATTCAGATGTGTGCCCAAAACCTTCAACCTGGCTGTTAAGCCACTCATTAAACCACAACTTGACCCCACTGAATTAATTAACTACAGACCAATTTCGAATCTCCTTTTTCTGTCAAAGATACTAGAAAAGGTAGTATCCTCACAATTATGCTCCTCCTTAGAGAAAAATGGTATCTGTGAGGATTTCCAGTCAGGTTTTAGACCATATCATAGTACTGAGACGGCTGTTATTAGACTTAAAAATGACCTGCTCTTGTCAACCGATCGTGGTTGCATCTCTCTATTAGTGCTACTGGATCTTAGTGCTGCATTTGATACTATTGACCACAACATTCTTTTAAATAGACTTAAATTATGTAGGCATTAATGGTAGTGCACTGGCTTGGTTCGAATCGTACTTATCTGATCGTCATCAGTTTGTGGCAATAAATGAAGAGGTATCATTTAAATCGCAAGTGCAGTATGGAGTACCTCAAGGCTCAGTACTAGGGCCATTACTTTTTACGCTTTACATGTTACCCTTGGGAGATATCATCAGGAAACATGGTGTTAGCTTTCACTGTTACGCTGATGATACTCAGCTCTGTATTTCTTCGCAGCCCGGCAAAACATATCAATTCGAAAAACTAACAGAATGCATAGCTGATATTAAAAACTGGATGGCGAATAACTTACTGTTAAATTCTGAAAAAACAGGTGATAATTATTGGAACTAAAACCTCCACAAATAAAAACCTAAAACAGTCTAATACTAGATGGCTGCTCTGTAAATTCGTCGTCATCAGTTTGGAAACTAGGCATCCTATTCGACAGCAATAACTCCTTTGAAAGCCACATTTCTAGCATTTGCAAAACCGTATTTTACCATCTTAAAAATATATCAAAATTACGACCTATGCTATCAATGTCAAATGCTGAAACATTAATTCATGCGTTCATGACCTCAGGGGTAGATTATTGTAAAGCTTTATTGGGTGGTTGTTCTGCACGCTTAATAAACAAACTCCAGCTGGTCCAAAATGCAGCAGCTAGCGTTCTTACTAGAACCAGAAAGTATGACCATATTAGCCCGGTTCTGTCAACACTGCACTGGCTCCCTATAAAACATCGTATATATTTTAAAATCTTGCTAATTACTTATAAAGCCCTCAATGGTTTAGCTCCTCAGTACTTGAGCGAGCTCCTATCGCATTATAGTCCCTCACGTCCGCTGCGTTCTCTAAACTCTGGCCATTTGATAATACCTAGAATATCAAAATCAACTGCCGGAGGCAGATCATGTTCTTATCTAGCGCCTAAACTCTGGAACAATCTACCTAACACTGTTCGGGAGGCAGACACACTCTGTCAGTTTAAATCTAGATTAAAGACACATCTCTTTAACCTGGCTTACACAAAAACATTAACACATTCCTATAATTCAAATCCGTTAAAGGATTGTTAGGCTGCATTAATTAGGTCAACCCGAACCGAAAACACTACGCTAATATTAGTCTGTTTCATTCTTATTCCGAGGTCACTGTAGCCACCAGACCCAGCCTGGATCCGGATCAGATGGTCACTGCAGTCCCCCGGATCCTGGATCATGGATCACCACCTGGAGATGACTTCAATAGCCGTGGATGTCAACCAGATGAGCTCCAGAGACCGATCATCACTAAAGACCTCGCCAACCTAGACGGCCGTCTGCGCTACACCACAGGAACCTGATGAGTTCTCTACAATCGCAGTTGCTTGCTCTAAAATCCATTGTTCGCTCGTTTACCCTATAACCCATGCGTTCGCCCTGTCACTTAATCTAAAATCTTTTCTCCTTCCTCAAAACTCCTCCAGTTCACTTGTGCAATGGGCTTCAGAGTAAGCAATGGGGGAACATGATCGCTCATTCACCCTCGTACACTTCGTGCTCGTTCACTCTTCAACCTGTCGCGTTAGCTCGTTTACCCTATAACCCATGCGTTCCCTCAATTGCTTGCTCTAAAATCCATTGTTCGCTTGTTTACCCTATAACCCATGCGTTCCCTCAGTCACTTAATCTAAAATCTTGCTTTTCTCCTTCCTCAACTCCTCCCGTTCACTTGTGCAATGGGCTTCAGAGTAAGCAATGGGGGAACATGATCGCTCATTCACCCTCGTACACTTGGTGCTCGTTCACTCTTCAACCTGTCGCTTTAGCTCGTTTACCCTATAACCCATGCGTTCCCTCAGTTGCTTGCTCTAAAATCCACTGTTCGCTCTTTTACCTTAAAACCCATGCGTTCCCTCAGTTGCTTGCTCTAAAATCCACTGTTCGCTCTTTTACCTTAAAACCCATGCGTTCCCTCAGTTGCTTGCTCTAAAATCCATTGGTCGCTCGTTTACCTTATGACCCATGCGTTCGCCCTGTCACTTAATCTAAAATCTTGCTTTTCTCCTTCCTCAACTCCTCCCGTTCATTTGTGCAATGGGCTTCAGAGTAAGCAATGGGGGAACATGATCGCTCATTCACCCTCGTACACTTCGTGCTCGTTCACTCTTCAACCCGTTGCGTTAGCTGTTTTATGTTAAAACCCATGCTTTCCCTCAGTTGCTTGCTGTAAAATCCATTGTTCGCTCGTTTACCCTATAACCCATGCGTACCCTCAGTTGCTTGCTCTAAAATCCACTGTTCGCTCGTTTACCCTATAACCCATGCGTTCCCTCAGTTGCTTGCTCTAAAATCCACTGTTCGCTCGTTTACACTATAACCCATGCGTACCCTCAGTTGCTTGCTCTAAAATCCATTGTTCGGTCGTTTACCTTATGACCCATGCGTTCGCCCTGTCACTTAATCTAAAATCTTGCTTTTCTCCTTCCTCAACTCCTCCCGTTCATTTGTGCAATGGGCTTCAGAGTAAGCAATGGGGGAACATGATCGCTCAATCACCCTCGTACACTTCGTGCTCGTTCACTCTTCAACCCGTTGCGTTAGCTGTTTTATGTTAAAACCCATGCTTTCCCTCAGTTGCTTGCTCTAAAATCCACTGTTCGCTCTTTTACCTTAAAACCCATGCGCTCCCTCAGTTGCTTGCTCTAAAATCCATTGGTCGCTCGTTTACCCTATAACCCATGCGTTCCCTCAGTTGCTTGCTGTAAAATCCACTGTTCGCTCGTTTACCTTATAACCCATGCGTTCCCTCAGTTGCTTGCTCTAAAATCCATTGGTCGCTCGTTTACCTTATAACCCATGCGTTCGCCCTGTCACTTAATCTAAAATCTTGCTTTTCTCCTTCCTCAACTCCTCCCGTTCACTTGTGCAATGGGCTTCAGAGTAAGCAATGGGGGAACATGATCGCTCAATCACCCTCGTACACTTCGTGCTCGTTCACTCTTCAACCCGTTGCGTTAGCTGTTTTATGTTAAAACCCATGCTTTCCCCTCAGTTGCTTGCTCTAAAATCCACTGTTCGCTCTTTTACCTTAAAACCCATGCGCTCCCTCAGTTGCTTGCTCTAAAATCGACTGTTCGCTCGTTTACCTTATGACCCATGCGTTCGCCCTGTCACTTAATCTAAAATCTTGCTTTTCTCCTTCCTCAACTCCTCCCGTTCACTTGTGCAATGGGCTTCAGAGTAAGCAATTGGGGAACATGATCACTCATTCACCCTCGTACACTTTGTGCTCGTTCACTCTTCAACCTGTCGCGTTAGCTTGTTTACCCTATAACCCATGCGTTCCCTCAGTTGCTTGCTCTAAAATCCATTGGTCGCTCGTTTACCTTATGACCCATGCGTTCGCCCTGTCACTTAATCTAAAATCTTGCTTTTCTCCTTCCTCAACTCCTCCCGTTCAATTGTGCAATGGGCTTCAGAGTAAGCAATTGGGGAACATGATCGCTCATTCACCCTCGTACACTTGGTGCTCGTTCACTCTTCAACCTGTCGCGTTAGCTTGTTTACCCTATAACCCATGCGTTCCCTCAGTTGCTTGCTCTAAAATCCACTGTTCGCTCGTTTACCCTATAACCCATGCGTTCCCTCAGTTGCTTGCTCTAAAATCCATTGTTCGCTCGTTTACCCTATAACCCATGCGCTCCCTCAGTTGCTTGCTCTAAAATCCACTGTTCGCTCGTTTACCTTATAACCCATGCGTTCGCCCTGTCACTTAATCTAAAATCTTGCTTTTCTCCTTCCTCAACTCCTCCCGTTCACTTGTGCAATGGGCTTCAGAGTAAGCAATGGGGGAACATGATCGCTCAATCACCCTCGTACACTTCGTGCTCGTTCACTCTTCAACCCGTTGCGTTAGCTGTTTTATGTTAAAACCCATGCTTTCCCTCAGTTGCTTGCTCTAAAATCCACTGTTCGCTCTTTTACCTTAAAACCCATGCGCTCCCTCAGTTGCTTGCTGTAAAATCCATTGTTCGCTCGTTTACCCTATAACCCATGCGTTCCCTCAGTTGCTTGCTCTAAAATCCATTGGTCGCTCGTTTACCCTATAACCCATGCGTTCCCTCAGTTGCTTGCTGTAAAATCCACTGTTCGCTCATTTACCTTATAACCCATGCGTTCCCTCAGTTGCTTGCTCTAAAATCCATTGGTCGCTCGTTTACCTTATAACCCATGCGTTCGCCCTGTCACTTAATCTAAAATCTTGCTTTTCTCCTCCCTCAACTCCTCCCGTTCACTTGTGCAATGGGCTTCAGAGTAAGCAATGGGGGAACATGATCGCTCAATCACCCTCGTACACTTCGTGCTCGTTCACTCTTCAACCCGTTGCGTTAGCTGTTTTATGTTAAAACCCATGCTTTCCCTCAGTTGCTTGCTCTAAAATCCACTGTTCGCTCTTTTACCTTAAAACCCATGCGCTCCCTCAGTTGCTTGCTCTAAAATCCACTGTTCGCTCGTTTACCTTATAACCCATGCGTTCGCCCTGTCACTTAATCTAAAATCTTGCTTTTCTCCTTCCTCAACTCCTCCCGTTCATTTGTGCAATGGGCTTCAGAGTAAGCAATGGGGGAACATGATCACTCATTCACCCTCGTACACTTTGTGCTCGTTCACTCTTCAACCTGTCGCGTTAGCTTGTTTACCCTATAACCCATGCGTTCCCTCAGTTGCTTGCTCTAAAATCCATTGGTCGCTCGTTTACCTTATGACCCATGCGTTCACCCTGTCACTTAATCTAAAATCTTGCTTTTCTCCTTCCTCAACTCCTCCCGTTCACTTGTGCAATGGGCTTCAGAGTAAGCAATGGGGGAACATGATCACTCATTCACCCTCGTACACTTTGTGCTCGTTCACTCTTCAACCTGTCGCGTTAGCTCTTTTACCTTAAAACCCATGCTTTCCCTCAGTTGCTTGCTGTAAAATCCATTGTTCGCTCGTTTACCCTATAACCCATGCGTTCCCTCAGTTGCTTGCTGTAAAATCCATTGTTCGCTCGTTTACCCTATAACCCATGTGTTCCCTCAGTTGCTTGCTCTAAAATCCATTGGTCGCTCGTTTACCTTATGACCCATGCGTTCGCCCTGTCACTTAATCTAAAATCTTGCTTTTCTCCTTCCTCAACTCCTCCCGTTCACTTGTGCAATGGGCTTCAGAGTAAGCAATGGGGGAACATGATCGCTCATTCACCCTCGTACACTTGGTGCTCGTTCACTCTTCAACCTGTCGCGTTAGCTCTTTTACCTTAAAACCCATGCGTTCCCTCAGTTGCTTGCTGTAAAATCCATTGTTCTCTCGTTTACCCTATAACCCATGCGTTCCCTCAGTTGCTTGCTCTAAAATCCATTGGTCGCTCGTTTACCTTATGACCCATGCGTTCGCCCTGTCACTTAATCTAAAATCTTGCTTTTCTCCTTCCTCAACTCCTCCCGTTCACTTGTGCAATGGGCTTCAGAGTAAGCAATGGGGGAACATGATCGCTCATTCACCCTCGTACACTTCGTGCTCGTTCACTCTTCAACCTGTAGCGTTAGCTCGTTTACCCTATAACCCATGCGTTCCCTCAGTTGCTTGCTGTAAAATCCATTGTTCGCTCGTTTACCTTATGACCCATGCGATCGCCCTGTCACTTAATCTAAAATCTTGCTTTTCTCCTTCCTCAACTCCTCCCGTTCACTTGTGCAATGGGCTTCAGAGTAAGCAATGGGGGAACATGATCGCTCATTCACCCTCGTACACTTGGTGCTCGTTCACTCTTCAACCCGTTGCGTTAGCTGTTTTATGTTAAAACCCATGCTTTCCCTCAGTTGCTTGCTCTAAATTCCACTGTTCGCTCGTTTACCCTATAACCCATGCGTTCCCTCAGTTGCTTGCTGTAAAATCCATTGGTCGCTCGTTTACCTTATAACCCATGCGATCGCCCTGTCACTTAATCTAAAATCTTGCTTTACTCCTTCCTCAACTCCTCCCGTTCATTTGTGCAATGGGCTTCAGAGTAAGCAATGGGGGAACATGATCGCTCATTCACCCTCGTACACTTGGTGCTCGTTCACTCTTCAACCTGTCGCGTTAGCTTGTTTACCCTATAACCCATGCGTTCGCCCTGTCACTTAATCTAAAATCTTGCTTTACTCCTTCCTCAACTCCTCCCGTTCATTTGTGCAATGGGCTTCAGAGTAAGCAATGGGGGAACATGATCGCTCATTCACCCTCGTACACTTCGTGCTCGTTCACTCTTCAACCTGTCGCGTTAGCTCTTTTACCTTAAAACCCATGCGTTCCCTCAGTTGCTTGCTCTAAAATCCACTGTTCGCTCTTTTACCTTAAAACCCATGCGTTCCCTCAGTTGCTTGCTCTAAAATCCACTGTTCGCTCGTTTGCCTTATAACCCATGCGTTCGCCCTGTCACTTAATCTAAAATCTTGCTTTTCTCCTTCCTCAACTCCTCCCGTTCACTTGTGCAATGGGCTTCAGAGTAAGCAATGGGGGAACATGATCACTCATTCACCCTCGTACACTTCGTGCTCGTTCACTCTTCAACCCGTTGCGTTAGCTGTTTTATGTTAAAACCCATGCTTTCCCTCAGTTGCTTGCTGTAAAATCCATTGTTCGCTCGTTTACCCTATAACCCATGCGCTCCCTCAGTTGCTTGCTCTAAAATCCATTGGTCGCTCGTTTACCTTATGACCCATGCGTTCGCCCTGTCACTTAATCTAAAATCTTGCTTTTCTCCTTCCTCAACTCCTCCCGTTCATTTGTGCAATGGGCTTCAGAGTAAGCAATGGGGGAACATGATCGCTCATTCACCCTCGTACACTTCGTGCTCGTTCACTCTTCAACCTGTCGCGTTAGCTCGTTTACCCTATAACCCATGCGTTCCCTCAGTTGCTTGCTCTAAAATCCACTGTTCGCTCGTTTACCCTATAACCCATGCGTTCCCTCAGTTGCTTGCTCTAAAATCCATTGGTCGCTCGTTTACCTTATGACCCATGCGTTCGCCCTGTCACTTAATCTAAAATCTTGCTTTTCTCCTTCCTCAACTCCTCCCGTTCACTTGTGCAATGGGCTTCAGAGTAAGCAATGGGGGAACATGATCGCTCATTCACCCTCGTACACTTCGTGCTCGTTCACTCTTCAACCCGTTGCGTTAGCTGTTTTATGTTAAAACCCATGCGCTCCCTCAGTTGCTTGCTCTAAAATCCATTGGTCGCTCGTTTACCCTATAACCCATGCGTTCCCTCAGTTGCTTGCTCTAAAATCCATTGGTCGCTCGTTTACCTTATGACCCATGCGTTCGCCCTGTCACTTAATCTAAAATCTTGCTTTTCTCCTTCCTCAACTCCTCCCGTTCACTTGTGCAATGGGCTTCAGAGTAAGCAATGGGGGAACATGATCGCTCATTCACCCTCGTACACTTGGTGCTCGTTCACTCTTCAACCTGTCGCGTTAGCTTGTTTACCCTATAACCCATGCGTTCCCTCAGTTGCTTGCTCTAAAATCCATTGGTCGCTCGTTTACCTTATGACCCATGCGTTCGCTCAGTCACTTAATCTAAAATCTTGCTTTTCTCCTTCCTCAACTCCTCCCGTTCATTTGTGCAATGGGCTTCAGAGTAAGCAATGGGGGAACATGATCACTCATTCACCCTCGTACACTTCGTGCTCGTTCACTCTTCAACCCGTTGCGTTAGCTGTTTTATGTTAAAACCCATGCTTTCCCTCAGTTGCTTGCTCTAAATTCCACTGTTCGCTCGTTTACCTTATAACCCATGCGTTCGCCCTGTCACTTAATCTAAAATCTTGCTTTTCTCCTTCCTCAACTCCTCCCGTTCACTTGTGCAATGGGCTTCAGAGTAAGCAATTGGGGAACATGATCGCTCATTCACCCTCGTACACTTGGTACTCGTTCACTCTTCAACCTGTCGCGTTAGCTTGTTTACCCTATAACCCATGCGTTCCCTCAGTTGCTTGCTCTAGAATCCATTGTTCGCTCGTTTACCTTATAACCCATGCGTTCGCCCTGTCACTTAATCTAAAATCTTGCTTTTCTCCTTCCTCAAAACTCCTCCCGTTCACTTGTGCAATGGGCTTCAGAGTAAGCAATTGGGGAACATGATCACTCATTCACCCTCGTACACTTCGTGCTCGTTCACTCTTCAACCCGTTGCGTTAGCTGTTTTATGTTAAAACCCATGCTTTCCCTCAGTTGCTTGCTGTAAAATCCATTGTTCGCTCGTTTACCCTATAACCCATGCGCTCCCTCAGTTGCTTGCTCTAAAATCCATTGGTCGCTCGTTTACCTTATGACCCATGCGTTCGCCCTGTCACTTAATCTAAAATCTTGCTTTTCTCCTTCCTCAACTCCTCCCGTTCATTTGTGCAATGGGCTTCAGAGTAAGCAATGGGGGAACATGATCGCTCATTCACCCTCGTACACTTGGTGCTCGTTCACTCTTCAACCTGTCGCGTTAGCTTGTTTACCCTATAACCCATGCGTTCGCCCTGTCACTTAATCTAAAATCTTGCTTTACTCCTTCCTCAACTCCTCCCGTTCATTTGTGCAATGGGCTTCAGAGTAAGCAATGGGGGAACATGATCGCTCATTCACCCTCGTACACTTGGTGCTCGTTCACTCTTCAACCCGTTGCGTTAGCTGTTTTATGTTAAAACCCATGCTTTCCCTCAGTTGCTTGCTGTAAAATCCATTGTTCGCTCGTTTACCCTATAACCCACGCGTTCCCTCAGTTGCTTGCTGTAAAATCCATTGTTTGCTCGTTTACCCTATAACCCATGCGTTCCCTCAGTTGCTTGCTCTAAAATCCATTGGTCGCTCGTTTACCTTATAACCCATGCGTTCACCCTGTCACTTAATCTAAAATCTTGCTTTTCTCCTTCCTCAACTCCTCCCGTTCATTTGTGCAATGGGCTTCAGAGTAAGCAATGGGGGAACATGATCGCTCATTCACCCTCGTACACTTTCTGCTCGTTCACTCTTCAACCTGTAGCGTTAGCTCGTTTACCCTATAACCCATGCGTTCCCTCAGTTGCTTGCTGTAAAATCCATTGTTCGCTCGTTTACCTTATGACCCATGCGTTCGCCCTGTCACTTAATCTAAAATCTTGCTTTTCTCCTTCCTCAACTCCTCCCGTTCACTTGTGCAATGGGCTTCAGAGTAAGCAATGGGGGAACATGATCGCTCATTCACCCTAGTACACTTGGTGCTCGTTCACTCTTCAACCCGTTGCGTTAGCTGTTTTACCTTAAAACCCATGCGTTCCCTCAGTTGCTTGCTCTAAAATCCACTGTTCGCTCGTTTACCTTATAACCCATGCGTTCACCCTGTCACTTAATCTAAAATCTTGCTTTTCTCCTTCCTCAACTCCTCCCGTTCATTTGTGCAATGGGCTTCAGAGTAAGCAATGGGGGAACATGATCGCTCATTCACCCTCGTACACTTGGTGCTCGTTCACTCTTCAACCCGTTGCGTTAGCTGTTTTATGTTAAAACCCATGCTTTCCCTCAGTTGCTTGCTGTAAAATCCATTGTTCGCTCGTTTACCCTATAACCCATGCGTACCCTCAGTTGCTTGCTCTAAAATCCACTGTTCGCTCGTTTACCTTATAACCCATGCGTTCGCCCTGTCACTTAATCTAAAATCTTGCTTTTCTCCTTCCTCAACTCCTCCCGTTCACTTGTGCAATGGGCTTCAGAGTAAGCAATGGGGGAACATGATCGCTCATTCACCCTCGTACACTTCGTGCTCGTTCACTCTTCAACCTGTCGCGTTAGCTTGTTTACCCTATAACCCATGCGTTCCCTCAGTTGCTTGCTCTAAAATCCATTGGTCGCTCGTTTACCTTATGACCCATGCGTTCGCTCAGTCACTTAATCTAAAATCTTGCTTTTCTCCTTCCTCAACTCCTCCCGTTCATTTGTGCAATGGGCTTCAGAGTAAGCAATTGGGGAACATGATCGCTCATTCACCCTCGTACACTTGGTGCTCGTTCACTCTTCAACCTGTCGCGTTAGCTCTTTTACCTTAAAACCCATGCGTTCCCTCAGTTGCTTGCTCTAAAATCCACTGTTCGCTCGTTTACCTTATAACCCATGCGTTCGCCCTGTCACTTAATCTAAAATCTTGCTTTTCTCCTTCCTCAACTCCTCCCGTTCATTTGTGCAATGGGCTTCAGAGTAAGCAATGGGGGAACATGATCACTCATTCACCCTCGTACACTTGGTGCTCGTTCACTCTTCAACCCGTTGCGTTAGCTTGTTTACCCTATAACCCATGCGTTCGCCCTGTCACTTAATCTAAAATCTTGCTTTACTCCTTCCTCAACTCCTCCCGTTCATTTGTGCAATGGGCTTCAGAGTAAGCAATGGGGGAACATGATCGCTCATTCACCCTCGTACACTTCCTGCTCGTTCAGTCTTCAACCTGTAGCGTTAGCTCTTTTACCTTAAAACCCATGCGTTCCCTCAGTTGCTTGCTCTAAAATCCACTGTTCGCTCTTTTACCTTAAAACCCATGCGTTCCCTCAGTTGCTTGCTCTAAAATCCACTGTTCGCTCGTTTACCCTATAACCCATGCTTTCCCTCAGTTGCTTGCTCTAAAATCCACTGTTCGCTCTTTAACCTTAAAACCCATGCGTTCCCTCAGTTGCTTGCTCTAAAATCCACTGTTCGCTCGTTTACCCTATAACCCATGCGTTCCCTCAGTTGCTTGCTCTAAAATCCACTGTTCGCTCGTTTACCCTATAACCCATGTGTTCCCTCAGTTGCTTGCTCTTAAATCCATTGGTCGCTCGTTTACCCTATAACCCATGCGTTCCCTCAGTTGCTTGCACTAAAATCCATTGTTCGCTCGTTACCCTATAACCCATGCGTTCGCCCAACTCATAAGTTGAGTTGTCTAACCTATAATCTTTCCGCCATCTCTCTCCCGTCCTGTTAAGACGTACGTGCATGAGTGATTCGATCCTTGGGACAGCGGGTGAAACGTGTGGGTGTTGTGGTCAGCCCTGGATGCCACGGCTCCCTGCGTACTGATCTCGCTGTCCCAAAGAAGGTTTGGTGGACAAAAGCGTTTAGGTTTTATGGTAATCTCTGGGGGGGATGCCATGACTCCTTGCGGACTGAGTCCTCGGGCTGACAGTTGAGGGACGGTGGGTGAAACGTGTGGGTTTAGTGGTGATCCCCGGATGCCACTGTTCCCTGCGGACTGAGCTCGCTGTCCCAAAGAAGGTTTGGTGGACAAAGCGTTTGGGTTTTATGGTAATCTCTGGGAGGGATGCCATGACTCCCTGCGGACTGAGTCCTAGGGCTGACAGTTGAGGGACGGTGGGTGAAACGTGTGGGTTTAGTGGTGATCCCCGGATGCCACTGTTCCCTGCGGACTGAGCTCGCTGTCCCAAAGAAGGTTTGGTTTGGTTTGGGTTTTATGGTAATCTCTAGGGGGATTCCATGACTCCCTGCCGACTGAGTCCTTGGGCGCTGACGGTTGTGGACGAAGCGTTTGGGTTTTGTGGTCAGCCCTGGGGGGATGCCACGGCTCCCTGCGTACTGATCTCGCTGTCCCAAAGAAGGTTTGGTGGACAAAGCGTTTAGGTTTTATGGTAATCTCTGAGGGGATGCCATGACTCCTTGCGGACTGAGTCCTCGGGCTGACGGTTGAGGGACAGTGGGTGAAACGTGTGGGTTTAGTGGTCAGCCCTGGGGGGATGCCATGACTCCTTGCGGATTGAGTCCTTGCATCAGCCGTTGGGGGCGATGGGCGAACTGTGTGGATGTCGAGGTTGTCCCCATGCACCTCGGCTTCCTGCTGATTGAGTCCTCGTCCGTGTGTATGTGTGATACACAGGGTGTTGTGATGCGTCTGTGCAGTGGTGTAGCAAGTAAGGGAGAATTGCCTCTCGCTCACTGTCTGCTGCTGCTGGCTAGCCCTTGGTGGTGAACTGGGAAGCAACCTTGTCTGTAAGCCTTCTCATGCCAGTTCTCAAAGCCTCTCCTTCACCAAGACTCCTGTCAGGCCTCCTCGCGGCTACACACGGTAACTGAGTGCACTGTGGCCTCAGGCTAACTTGGCAAGGGATCTCGGAGCTGCGGTGGTCCCCAGAGGTCATCTCATGACCAACCACCATCCTGCTGTGATGCAAATTTGCAGCTTTCAGTTTATAACAACATTCTTTAATTTTTAATGCACATTTACTTACATTATAATCTGTCATGAAATTTCTTACACCCCTACCATGTACTTAAGTTACTGCTTAATATATATATATAATTTTAAATTTGTTTTCTACAGTCTTACAAAAGCGGGAGGGTTTACTACTTCAAGATAGACAATATTAGAGATACAATTGTAACCATACAGCCGCCCGTTACAGTAACGCATCAGATAATGCACTGTAGATCTCCTGAGGAACAATTCTCTATTATAGGAGAGGAAGAATTGTATAAAATTGTTAAATCATCTAAACCTACGAAATGCATGTTAGACCCTATTCCATCTAAGCTACTAAAGGAGGTACTTCCAGAAGTCATAGATCCTCTTCCTAATGATAGTGATGAATTAATAATATTCAGATGTGTGCCCAAAACCTTCAACCTGGCTGTTAAGCCACTCATTAAACCACAACTTGACCCCACTGAATTAATTAACTACAGACCAATTTCGAATCTCCTTTTTCTGTCAAAGATACTAGAAAAGGTAGTATCCTCACAATTATGCTCCTCCTTAGAGAAAAATGGTATCTGTGAGGATTTCCAGTCAGGTTTTAGACCATATCATAGTACTGAGACGGCTGTTATTAGACTTAAAAATGACCTGCTCTTGTCAACCGATCGTGGTTGCATCTCTCTATTAGTGCTACTGGATCTTAGTGCTGCATTTGATACTATTGACCACAACATTCTTTTAAATAGACTTAAATTATGTAGGCATTAATGGTAGTGCACTGGCTTGGTTCGAATCGTACTTATCTGATCGTCATCAGTTTGTGGCAATAAATGAAGAGGTATCATTTAAATCGCAAGTGCAGTATGGAGTACCTCAAGGCTCAGTACTAGGGCCATTACTTTTTACGCTTTACATGTTACCCTTGGGAGATATCATCAGGAAACATGGTGTTAGCTTTCACTGTTACGCTGATGATACTCAGCTCTGTATTTCTTCGCAGCCCGGCAAAACATATCAATTCGAAAAACTAACAGAATGCATAGCTGATATTAAAAACTGGATGGCGAATAACTTACTGTTAAATTCTGAAAAAACAGGTGATAATTATTGGAACTAAAACCTCCACAAATAAAAACCTAAAACAGTCTAATACTAGATGGCTGCTCTGTAAATTCGTCGTCATCAGTTTGGAAACTAGGCATCCTATTCGACAGCAATAACTCCTTTGAAAGCCACATTTCTAGCATTTGCAAAACCGTATTTTACCATCTTAAAAATATATCAAAATTACGACCTATGCTATCAATGTCAAATGCTGAAACATTAATTCATGCGTTCATGACCTCAGGGGTAGATTATTGTAAAGCTTTATTGGGTGGTTGTTCTGCACGCTTAATAAACAAACTCCAGCTGGTCCAAAATGCAGCAGCTAGCGTTCTTACTAGAACCAGAAAGTATGACCATATTAGCCCGGTTCTGTCAACACTGCACTGGCTCCCTATAAAACATCGTATATATTTTAAAATCTTGCTAATTACTTATAAAGCCCTCAATGGTTTAGCTCCTCAGTACTTGAGCGAGCTCCTATCGCATTATAGTCCCTCACGTCCGCTGCGTTCTCTAAACTCTGGCCATTTGATAATACCTAGAATATCAAAATCAACTGCCGGAGGCAGATCATGTTCTTATCTAGCGCCTAAACTCTGGAACAATCTACCTAACACTGTTCGGGAGGCAGACACACTCTGTCAGTTTAAATCTAGATTAAAGACACATCTCTTTAACCTGGCTTACACAAAAACATTAACACATTCCTATAATTCAAATCCGTTAAAGGATTGTTAGGCTGCATTAATTAGGTCAACCCGAACCGAAAACACTACGCTAATATTAGTCTGTTTCATTCTTATTCCGAGGTCACTGTAGCCACCAGACCCAGCCTGGATCCGGATCAGATGGTCACTGCAGTCCCCCGGATCCTGGATCATGGATCACCACCTGGAGATGACTTCAATAGCCGTGGATGTCAACCAGATGAGCTCCAGAGACCGATCATCACTAAAGACCTCGCCAACCTAGGCGGCCGTCTGCGCTACACCACAGGAACCTGATGAGTTCTCTACAATCGCAGTTGCTTGCTCTAAAATCCATTGTTCGCTCGTTTACCCTATAACCCATGCGTTCGCCCTGTCACTTAATCTAAAATCTTTTCTCCTTCCTCAAAACTCCTCCAGTTCACTTGTGCAATGGGCTTCAGAGTAAGCAATGGGGGAACATGATCGCTCATTCACCCTCGTACACTTCGTGCTCGTTCACTCTTCAACCTGTCGCGTTAGCTCGTTTACCCTATAACCCATGCGTTCCCTCAATTGCTTGCTCTAAAATCCATTGTTCGCTTGTTTACCCTATAACCCATGCGTTCCCTCAGTCACTTAATCTAAAATCTTGCTTTTCTCCTTCCTCAACTCCTCCCGTTCACTTGTGCAATGGGCTTCAGAGTAAGCAATGGGGGAACATGATCGCTCATTCACCCTCGTACACTTGGTGCTCGTTCACTCTTCAACCTGTCGCTTTAGCTCGTTTACCCTATAACCCATGCGTTCCCTCAGTTGCTTGCTCTAAAATCCACTGTTCGCTCTTTTACCTTAAAACCCATGCGTTCCCTCAGTTGCTTGCTCTAAAATCCACTGTTCGCTCTTTTACCTTAAAACCCATGCGTTCCCTCAGTTGCTTGCTCTAAAATCCATTGGTCGCTCGTTTACCTTATGACCCATGCGTTCGCCCTGTCACTTAATCTAAAATCTTGCTTTTCTCCTTCCTCAACTCCTCCCGTTCATTTGTGCAATGGGCTTCAGAGTAAGCAATGGGGGAACATGATCGCTCATTCACCCTCGTACACTTCGTGCTCGTTCACTCTTCAACCCGTTGCGTTAGCTGTTTTATGTTAAAACCCATGCTTTCCCTCAGTTGCTTGCTGTAAAATCCATTGTTCGCTCGTTTACCCTATAACCCATGCGTACCCTCAGTTGCTTGCTCTAAAATCCACTGTTCGCTCGTTTACCCTATAACCCATGCGTTCCCTCAGTTGCTTGCTCTAAAATCCACTGTTCGCTCGTTTACACTATAACCCATGCGTACCCTCAGTTGCTTGCTCTAAAATCCATTGTTCGGTCGTTTACCTTATGACCCATGCGTTCGCCCTGTCACTTAATCTAAAATCTTGCTTTTCTCCTTCCTCAACTCCTCCCGTTCATTTGTGCAATGGGCTTCAGAGTAAGCAATGGGGGAACATGATCGCTCAATCACCCTCGTACACTTCGTGCTCGTTCACTCTTCAACCCGTTGCGTTAGCTGTTTTATGTTAAAACCCATGCTTTCCCTCAGTTGCTTGCTCTAAAATCCACTGTTCGCTCTTTTACCTTAAAACCCATGCGCTCCCTCAGTTGCTTGCTCTAAAATCCATTGGTCGCTCGTTTACCCTATAACCCATGCGTTCCCTCAGTTGCTTGCTGTAAAATCCACTGTTCGCTCGTTTACCTTATAACCCATGCGTTCCCTCAGTTGCTTGCTCTAAAATCCATTGGTCGCTCGTTTACCTTATAACCCATGCGTTCGCCCTGTCACTTAATCTAAAATCTTGCTTTTCTCCTTCCTCAACTCCTCCCGTTCACTTGTGCAATGGGCTTCAGAGTAAGCAATGGGGGAACATGATCGCTCAATCACCCTCGTACACTTCGTGCTCGTTCACTCTTCAACCCGTTGCGTTAGCTGTTTTATGTTAAAACCCATGCTTTCCCCTCAGTTGCTTGCTCTAAAATCCACTGTTCGCTCTTTTACCTTAAAACCCATGCGCTCCCTCAGTTGCTTGCTCTAAAATCGACTGTTCGCTCGTTTACCTTATGACCCATGCGTTCGCCCTGTCACTTAATCTAAAATCTTGCTTTTCTCCTTCCTCAACTCCTCCCGTTCACTTGTGCAATGGGCTTCAGAGTAAGCAATTGGGGAACATGATCACTCATTCACCCTCGTACACTTTGTGCTCGTTCACTCTTCAACCTGTCGCGTTAGCTTGTTTACCCTATAACCCATGCGTTCCCTCAGTTGCTTGCTCTAAAATCCATTGGTCGCTCGTTTACCTTATGACCCATGCGTTCGCCCTGTCACTTAATCTAAAATCTTGCTTTTCTCCTTCCTCAACTCCTCCCGTTCAATTGTGCAATGGGCTTCAGAGTAAGCAATTGGGGAACATGATCGCTCATTCACCCTCGTACACTTGGTGCTCGTTCACTCTTCAACCTGTCGCGTTAGCTTGTTTACCCTATAACCCATGCGTTCCCTCAGTTGCTTGCTCTAAAATCCACTGTTCGCTCGTTTACCCTATAACCCATGCGTTCCCTCAGTTGCTTGCTCTAAAATCCATTGTTCGCTCGTTTACCCTATAACCCATGCGCTCCCTCAGTTGCTTGCTCTAAAATCCACTGTTCGCTCGTTTACCTTATAACCCATGCGTTCGCCCTGTCACTTAATCTAAAATCTTGCTTTTCTCCTTCCTCAACTCCTCCCGTTCACTTGTGCAATGGGCTTCAGAGTAAGCAATGGGGGAACATGATCGCTCAATCACCCTCGTACACTTCGTGCTCGTTCACTCTTCAACCCGTTGCGTTAGCTGTTTTATGTTAAAACCCATGCTTTCCCTCAGTTGCTTGCTCTAAAATCCACTGTTCGCTCTTTTACCTTAAAACCCATGCGCTCCCTCAGTTGCTTGCTGTAAAATCCATTGTTCGCTCGTTTACCCTATAACCCATGCGTTCCCTCAGTTGCTTGCTCTAAAATCCATTGGTCGCTCGTTTACCCTATAACCCATGCGTTCCCTCAGTTGCTTGCTGTAAAATCCACTGTTCGCTCATTTACCTTATAACCCATGCGTTCCCTCAGTTGCTTGCTCTAAAATCCATTGGTCGCTCGTTTACCTTATAACCCATGCGTTCGCCCTGTCACTTAATCTAAAATCTTGCTTTTCTCCTCCCTCAACTCCTCCCGTTCACTTGTGCAATGGGCTTCAGAGTAAGCAATGGGGGAACATGATCGCTCAATCACCCTCGTACACTTCGTGCTCGTTCACTCTTCAACCCGTTGCGTTAGCTGTTTTATGTTAAAACCCATGCTTTCCCTCAGTTGCTTGCTCTAAAATCCACTGTTCGCTCTTTTACCTTAAAACCCATGCGCTCCCTCAGTTGCTTGCTCTAAAATCCACTGTTCGCTCGTTTACCTTATAACCCATGCGTTCGCCCTGTCACTTAATCTAAAATCTTGCTTTTCTCCTTCCTCAACTCCTCCCGTTCATTTGTGCAATGGGCTTCAGAGTAAGCAATGGGGGAACATGATCACTCATTCACCCTCGTACACTTTGTGCTCGTTCACTCTTCAACCTGTCGCGTTAGCTTGTTTACCCTATAACCCATGCGTTCCCTCAGTTGCTTGCTCTAAAATCCATTGGTCGCTCGTTTACCTTATGACCCATGCGTTCACCCTGTCACTTAATCTAAAATCTTGCTTTTCTCCTTCCTCAACTCCTCCCGTTCACTTGTGCAATGGGCTTCAGAGTAAGCAATGGGGGAACATGATCACTCATTCACCCTCGTACACTTTGTGCTCGTTCACTCTTCAACCTGTCGCGTTAGCTCTTTTACCTTAAAACCCATGCTTTCCCTCAGTTGCTTGCTGTAAAATCCATTGTTCGCTCGTTTACCCTATAACCCATGCGTTCCCTCAGTTGCTTGCTGTAAAATCCATTGTTCGCTCGTTTACCCTATAACCCATGTGTTCCCTCAGTTGCTTGCTCTAAAATCCATTGGTCGCTCGTTTACCTTATGACCCATGCGTTCGCCCTGTCACTTAATCTAAAATCTTGCTTTTCTCCTTCCTCAACTCCTCCCGTTCACTTGTGCAATGGGCTTCAGAGTAAGCAATGGGGGAACATGATCGCTCATTCACCCTCGTACACTTGGTGCTCGTTCACTCTTCAACCTGTCGCGTTAGCTCTTTTACCTTAAAACCCATGCGTTCCCTCAGTTGCTTGCTGTAAAATCCATTGTTCTCTCGTTTACCCTATAACCCATGCGTTCCCTCAGTTGCTTGCTCTAAAATCCATTGGTCGCTCGTTTACCTTATGACCCATGCGTTCGCCCTGTCACTTAATCTAAAATCTTGCTTTTCTCCTTCCTCAACTCCTCCCGTTCACTTGTGCAATGGGCTTCAGAGTAAGCAATGGGGGAACATGATCGCTCATTCACCCTCGTACACTTCGTGCTCGTTCACTCTTCAACCTGTAGCGTTAGCTCGTTTACCCTATAACCCATGCGTTCCCTCAGTTGCTTGCTGTAAAATCCATTGTTCGCTCGTTTACCTTATGACCCATGCGATCGCCCTGTCACTTAATCTAAAATCTTGCTTTTCTCCTTCCTCAACTCCTCCCGTTCACTTGTGCAATGGGCTTCAGAGTAAGCAATGGGGGAACATGATCGCTCATTCACCCTCGTACACTTGGTGCTCGTTCACTCTTCAACCCGTTGCGTTAGCTGTTTTATGTTAAAACCCATGCTTTCCCTCAGTTGCTTGCTCTAAATTCCACTGTTCGCTCGTTTACCCTATAACCCATGCGTTCCCTCAGTTGCTTGCTGTAAAATCCATTGGTCGCTCGTTTACCTTATAACCCATGCGATCGCCCTGTCACTTAATCTAAAATCTTGCTTTACTCCTTCCTCAACTCCTCCCGTTCATTTGTGCAATGGGCTTCAGAGTAAGCAATGGGGGAACATGATCGCTCATTCACCCTCGTACACTTGGTGCTCGTTCACTCTTCAACCTGTCGCGTTAGCTTGTTTACCCTATAACCCATGCGTTCGCCCTGTCACTTAATCTAAAATCTTGCTTTACTCCTTCCTCAACTCCTCCCGTTCATTTGTGCAATGGGCTTCAGAGTAAGCAATGGGGGAACATGATCGCTCATTCACCCTCGTACACTTCGTGCTCGTTCACTCTTCAACCTGTCGCGTTAGCTCTTTTACCTTAAAACCCATGCGTTCCCTCAGTTGCTTGCTCTAAAATCCACTGTTCGCTCTTTTACCTTAAAACCCATGCGTTCCCTCAGTTGCTTGCTCTAAAATCCACTGTTCGCTCGTTTGCCTTATAACCCATGCGTTCGCCCTGTCACTTAATCTAAAATCTTGCTTTTCTCCTTCCTCAACTCCTCCCGTTCACTTGTGCAATGGGCTTCAGAGTAAGCAATGGGGGAACATGATCACTCATTCACCCTCGTACACTTCGTGCTCGTTCACTCTTCAACCCGTTGCGTTAGCTGTTTTATGTTAAAACCCATGCTTTCCCTCAGTTGCTTGCTGTAAAATCCATTGTTCGCTCGTTTACCCTATAACCCATGCGCTCCCTCAGTTGCTTGCTCTAAAATCCATTGGTCGCTCGTTTACCTTATGACCCATGCGTTCGCCCTGTCACTTAATCTAAAATCTTGCTTTTCTCCTTCCTCAACTCCTCCCGTTCATTTGTGCAATGGGCTTCAGAGTAAGCAATGGGGGAACATGATCGCTCATTCACCCTCGTACACTTCGTGCTCGTTCACTCTTCAACCTGTCGCGTTAGCTCGTTTACCCTATAACCCATGCGTTCCCTCAGTTGCTTGCTCTAAAATCCACTGTTCGCTCGTTTACCCTATAACCCATGCGTTCCCTCAGTTGCTTGCTCTAAAATCCATTGGTCGCTCGTTTACCTTATGACCCATGCGTTCGCCCTGTCACTTAATCTAAAATCTTGCTTTTCTCCTTCCTCAACTCCTCCCGTTCACTTGTGCAATGGGCTTCAGAGTAAGCAATGGGGGAACATGATCGCTCATTCACCCTCGTACACTTCGTGCTCGTTCACTCTTCAACCCGTTGCGTTAGCTGTTTTATGTTAAAACCCATGCGCTCCCTCAGTTGCTTGCTCTAAAATCCATTGGTCGCTCGTTTACCCTATAACCCATGCGTTCCCTCAGTTGCTTGCTCTAAAATCCATTGGTCGCTCGTTTACCTTATGACCCATGCGTTCGCCCTGTCACTTAATCTAAAATCTTGCTTTTCTCCTTCCTCAACTCCTCCCGTTCACTTGTGCAATGGGCTTCAGAGTAAGCAATGGGGGAACATGATCGCTCATTCACCCTCGTACACTTGGTGCTCGTTCACTCTTCAACCTGTCGCGTTAGCTTGTTTACCCTATAACCCATGCGTTCCCTCAGTTGCTTGCTCTAAAATCCATTGGTCGCTCGTTTACCTTATGACCCATGCGTTCGCTCAGTCACTTAATCTAAAATCTTGCTTTTCTCCTTCCTCAACTCCTCCCGTTCATTTGTGCAATGGGCTTCAGAGTAAGCAATGGGGGAACATGATCACTCATTCACCCTCGTACACTTCGTGCTCGTTCACTCTTCAACCCGTTGCGTTAGCTGTTTTATGTTAAAACCCATGCTTTCCCTCAGTTGCTTGCTCTAAATTCCACTGTTCGCTCGTTTACCTTATAACCCATGCGTTCGCCCTGTCACTTAATCTAAAATCTTGCTTTTCTCCTTCCTCAACTCCTCCCGTTCACTTGTGCAATGGGCTTCAGAGTAAGCAATTGGGGAACATGATCGCTCATTCACCCTCGTACACTTGGTACTCGTTCACTCTTCAACCTGTCGCGTTAGCTTGTTTACCCTATAACCCATGCGTTCCCTCAGTTGCTTGCTCTAGAATCCATTGTTCGCTCGTTTACCTTATAACCCATGCGTTCGCCCTGTCACTTAATCTAAAATCTTGCTTTTCTCCTTCCTCAAAACTCCTCCCGTTCACTTGTGCAATGGGCTTCAGAGTAAGCAATTGGGGAACATGATCACTCATTCACCCTCGTACACTTCGTGCTCGTTCACTCTTCAACCCGTTGCGTTAGCTGTTTTATGTTAAAACCCATGCTTTCCCTCAGTTGCTTGCTGTAAAATCCATTGTTCGCTCGTTTACCCTATAACCCATGCGCTCCCTCAGTTGCTTGCTCTAAAATCCATTGGTCGCTCGTTTACCTTATGACCCATGCGTTCGCCCTGTCACTTAATCTAAAATCTTGCTTTTCTCCTTCCTCAACTCCTCCCGTTCATTTGTGCAATGGGCTTCAGAGTAAGCAATGGGGGAACATGATCGCTCATTCACCCTCGTACACTTGGTGCTCGTTCACTCTTCAACCTGTCGCGTTAGCTTGTTTACCCTATAACCCATGCGTTCGCCCTGTCACTTAATCTAAAATCTTGCTTTACTCCTTCCTCAACTCCTCCCGTTCATTTGTGCAATGGGCTTCAGAGTAAGCAATGGGGGAACATGATCGCTCATTCACCCTCGTACACTTGGTGCTCGTTCACTCTTCAACCCGTTGCGTTAGCTGTTTTATGTTAAAACCCATGCTTTCCCTCAGTTGCTTGCTGTAAAATCCATTGTTCGCTCGTTTACCCTATAACCCACGCGTTCCCTCAGTTGCTTGCTGTAAAATCCATTGTTTGCTCGTTTACCCTATAACCCATGCGTTCCCTCAGTTGCTTGCTCTAAAATCCATTGGTCGCTCGTTTACCTTATAACCCATGCGTTCACCCTGTCACTTAATCTAAAATCTTGCTTTTCTCCTTCCTCAACTCCTCCCGTTCATTTGTGCAATGGGCTTCAGAGTAAGCAATGGGGGAACATGATCGCTCATTCACCCTCGTACACTTTCTGCTCGTTCACTCTTCAACCTGTAGCGTTAGCTCGTTTACCCTATAACCCATGCGTTCCCTCAGTTGCTTGCTGTAAAATCCATTGTTCGCTCGTTTACCTTATGACCCATGCGTTCGCCCTGTCACTTAATCTAAAATCTTGCTTTTCTCCTTCCTCAACTCCTCCCGTTCACTTGTGCAATGGGCTTCAGAGTAAGCAATGGGGGAACATGATCGCTCATTCACCCTAGTACACTTGGTGCTCGTTCACTCTTCAACCCGTTGCGTTAGCTGTTTTACCTTAAAACCCATGCGTTCCCTCAGTTGCTTGCTCTAAAATCCACTGTTCGCTCGTTTACCTTATAACCCATGCGTTCACCCTGTCACTTAATCTAAAATCTTGCTTTTCTCCTTCCTCAACTCCTCCCGTTCATTTGTGCAATGGGCTTCAGAGTAAGCAATGGGGGAACATGATCGCTCATTCACCCTCGTACACTTGGTGCTCGTTCACTCTTCAACCCGTTGCGTTAGCTGTTTTATGTTAAAACCCATGCTTTCCCTCAGTTGCTTGCTGTAAAATCCATTGTTCGCTCGTTTACCCTATAACCCATGCGTACCCTCAGTTGCTTGCTCTAAAATCCACTGTTCGCTCGTTTACCTTATAACCCATGCGTTCGCCCTGTCACTTAATCTAAAATCTTGCTTTTCTCCTTCCTCAACTCCTCCCGTTCACTTGTGCAATGGGCTTCAGAGTAAGCAATGGGGGAACATGATCGCTCATTCACCCTCGTACACTTCGTGCTCGTTCACTCTTCAACCTGTCGCGTTAGCTTGTTTACCCTATAACCCATGCGTTCCCTCAGTTGCTTGCTCTAAAATCCATTGGTCGCTCGTTTACCTTATGACCCATGCGTTCGCTCAGTCACTTAATCTAAAATCTTGCTTTTCTCCTTCCTCAACTCCTCCCGTTCATTTGTGCAATGGGCTTCAGAGTAAGCAATTGGGGAACATGATCGCTCATTCACCCTCGTACACTTGGTGCTCGTTCACTCTTCAACCTGTCGCGTTAGCTCTTTTACCTTAAAACCCATGCGTTCCCTCAGTTGCTTGCTCTAAAATCCACTGTTCGCTCGTTTACCTTATAACCCATGCGTTCGCCCTGTCACTTAATCTAAAATCTTGCTTTTCTCCTTCCTCAACTCCTCCCGTTCATTTGTGCAATGGGCTTCAGAGTAAGCAATGGGGGAACATGATCACTCATTCACCCTCGTACACTTGGTGCTCGTTCACTCTTCAACCCGTTGCGTTAGCTTGTTTACCCTATAACCCATGCGTTCGCCCTGTCACTTAATCTAAAATCTTGCTTTACTCCTTCCTCAACTCCTCCCGTTCATTTGTGCAATGGGCTTCAGAGTAAGCAATGGGGGAACATGATCGCTCATTCACCCTCGTACACTTCCTGCTCGTTCAGTCTTCAACCTGTAGCGTTAGCTCTTTTACCTTAAAACCCATGCGTTCCCTCAGTTGCTTGCTCTAAAATCCACTGTTCGCTCTTTTACCTTAAAACCCATGCGTTCCCTCAGTTGCTTGCTCTAAAATCCACTGTTCGCTCGTTTACCCTATAACCCATGCTTTCCCTCAGTTGCTTGCTCTAAAATCCACTGTTCGCTCTTTAACCTTAAAACCCATGCGTTCCCTCAGTTGCTTGCTCTAAAATCCACTGTTCGCTCGTTTACCCTATAACCCATGCGTTCCCTCAGTTGCTTGCTCTAAAATCCACTGTTCGCTCGTTTACCCTATAACCCATGTGTTCCCTCAGTTGCTTGCTCTTAAATCCATTGGTCGCTCGTTTACCCTATAACCCATGCGTTCCCTCAGTTGCTTGCACTAAAATCCATTGTTCGCTCGTTACCCTATAACCCATGCGTTCGCCCAACTCATAAGTTGAGTTGTCTAACCTATAATCTTTCCGCCATCTCTCTCCCGTCCTGTTAAGACGTACGTGCATGAGTGATTCGATCCTTGGGACAGCGGGTGAAACGTGTGGGTGTTGTGGTCAGCCCTGGATGCCACGGCTCCCTGCGTACTGATCTCGCTGTCCCAAAGAAGGTTTGGTGGACAAAAGCGTTTAGGTTTTATGGTAATCTCTGGGGGGGATGCCATGACTCCTTGCGGACTGAGTCCTCGGGCTGACAGTTGAGGGACGGTGGGTGAAACGTGTGGGTTTAGTGGTGATCCCCGGATGCCACTGTTCCCTGCGGACTGAGCTCGCTGTCCCAAAGAAGGTTTGGTGGACAAAGCGTTTGGGTTTTATGGTAATCTCTGGGAGGGATGCCATGACTCCCTGCGGACTGAGTCCTAGGGCTGACAGTTGAGGGACGGTGGGTGAAACGTGTGGGTTTAGTGGTGATCCCCGGATGCCACTGTTCCCTGCGGACTGAGCTCGCTGTCCCAAAGAAGGTTTGGTTTGGTTTGGGTTTTATGGTAATCTCTAGGGGGATTCCATGACTCCCTGCCGACTGAGTCCTTGGGCGCTGACGGTTGTGGACGAAGCGTTTGGGTTTTGTGGTCAGCCCTGGGGGGATGCCACGGCTCCCTGCGTACTGATCTCGCTGTCCCAAAGAAGGTTTGGTGGACAAAGCGTTTAGGTTTTATGGTAATCTCTGAGGGGATGCCATGACTCCTTGCGGACTGAGTCCTCGGGCTGACGGTTGAGGGACAGTGGGTGAAACGTGTGGGTTTAGTGGTCAGCCCTGGGGGGATGCCATGACTCCTTGCGGATTGAGTCCTTGCATCAGCCGTTGGGGGCGATGGGCGAACTGTGTGGATGTCGAGGTTGTCCCCATGCACCTCGGCTTCCTGCTGATTGAGTCCTCGTCCGTGTGTATGTGTGATACACAGGGTGTTGTGATGCGTCTGTGCAGTGGTGTAGCAAGTAAGGGAGAATTGCCTCTCGCTCACTGTCTGCTGCTGCTGGCTAGCCCTTGGTGGTGAACTGGGAAGCAACCTTGTCTGTAAGCCTTCTCATGCCAGTTCTCAAAGCCTCTCCTTCACCAAGACTCCTGTCAGGCCTCCTCGCGGCTACACACGGTAACTGAGTGCACTGTGGCCTCAGGCTAACTTGGCAAGGGATCTCGGAGCTGCGGTGGTCCCCAGAGGTCATCTCATGACCAACCACCATCCTGCTGTGATGCAAATTTGCAGCTTTCAGTTTATAACAACATTCTTTAATTTTTAATGCACATTTACTTACATTATAATCTGTCATGAAATTTCTTACACCCCTACCATGTACTTAAGTTACTGCTTAATATATATATATAATTTTAAATTTGTTTTCTACAGTCTTACAAAAGCGGGAGGGTTTACTACTTCAAGATAGACAATATTAGAGATACAATTGTAACCATACAGCCGCCCGTTACAGTAACGCATCAGATAATGCACTGTAGATCTCCTGAGGAACAATTCTCTATTATAGGAGAGGAAGAATTGTATAAAATTGTTAAATCATCTAAACCTACGAAATGCATGTTAGACCCTATTCCATCTAAGCTACTAAAGGAGGTACTTCCAGAAGTCATAGATCCTCTTCCTAATGATAGTGATGAATTAATAATATTCAGATGTGTGCCCAAAACCTTCAACCTGGCTGTTAAGCCACTCATTAAACCACAACTTGACCCCACTGAATTAATTAACTACAGACCAATTTCGAATCTCCTTTTTCTGTCAAAGATACTAGAAAAGGTAGTATCCTCACAATTATGCTCCTCCTTAGAGAAAAATGGTATCTGTGAGGATTTCCAGTCAGGTTTTAGACCATATCATAGTACTGAGACGGCTGTTATTAGACTTAAAAATGACCTGCTCTTGTCAACCGATCGTGGTTGCATCTCTCTATTAGTGCTACTGGATCTTAGTGCTGCATTTGATACTATTGACCACAACATTCTTTTAAATAGACTTAAATTATGTAGGCATTAATGGTAGTGCACTGGCTTGGTTCGAATCGTACTTATCTGATCGTCATCAGTTTGTGGCAATAAATGAAGAGGTATCATTTAAATCGCAAGTGCAGTATGGAGTACCTCAAGGCTCAGTACTAGGGCCATTACTTTTTACGCTTTACATGTTACCCTTGGGAGATATCATCAGGAAACATGGTGTTAGCTTTCACTGTTACGCTGATGATACTCAGCTCTGTATTTCTTCGCAGCCCGGCAAAACATATCAATTCGAAAAACTAACAGAATGCATAGCTGATATTAAAAACTGGATGGCGAATAACTTACTGTTAAATTCTGAAAAAACAGGTGATAATTATTGGAACTAAAACCTCCACAAATAAAAACCTAAAACAGTCTAATACTAGATGGCTGCTCTGTAAATTCGTCGTCATCAGTTTGGAAACTAGGCATCCTATTCGACAGCAATAACTCCTTTGAAAGCCACATTTCTAGCATTTGCAAAACCGTATTTTACCATCTTAAAAATATATCAAAATTACGACCTATGCTATCAATGTCAAATGCTGAAACATTAATTCATGCGTTCATGACCTCAGGGGTAGATTATTGTAAAGCTTTATTGGGTGGTTGTTCTGCACGCTTAATAAACAAACTCCAGCTGGTCCAAAATGCAGCAGCTAGCGTTCTTACTAGAACCAGAAAGTATGACCATATTAGCCCGGTTCTGTCAACACTGCACTGGCTCCCTATAAAACATCGTATATATTTTAAAATCTTGCTAATTACTTATAAAGCCCTCAATGGTTTAGCTCCTCAGTACTTGAGCGAGCTCCTATCGCATTATAGTCCCTCACGTCCGCTGCGTTCTCTAAACTCTGGCCATTTGATAATACCTAGAATATCAAAATCAACTGCCGGAGGCAGATCATGTTCTTATCTAGCGCCTAAACTCTGGAACAATCTACCTAACACTGTTCGGGAGGCAGACACACTCTGTCAGTTTAAATCTAGATTAAAGACACATCTCTTTAACCTGGCTTACACAAAAACATTAACACATTCCTATAATTCAAATCCGTTAAAGGATTGTTAGGCTGCATTAATTAGGTCAACCCGAACCGAAAACACTACGCTAATATTAGTCTGTTTCATTCTTATTCCGAGGTCACTGTAGCCACCAGACCCAGCCTGGATCCGGATCAGATGGTCACTGCAGTCCCCCGGATCCTGGATCATGGATCACCACCTGGAGATGACTTCAATAGCCGTGGATGTCAACCAGATGAGCTCCAGAGACCGATCATCACTAAAGACCTCGCCAACCTAGGCGGCCGTCTGCGCTACACCACAGGAACCTGATGAGTTCTCTACAATCGCAGTTGCTTGCTCTAAAATCCATTGTTCGCTCGTTTACCCTATAACCCATGCGTTCGCCCTGTCACTTAATCTAAAATCTTTTCTCCTTCCTCAAAACTCCTCCAGTTCACTTGTGCAATGGGCTTCAGAGTAAGCAATGGGGGAACATGATCGCTCATTCACCCTCGTACACTTCGTGCTCGTTCACTCTTCAACCTGTCGCGTTAGCTCGTTTACCCTATAACCCATGCGTTCCCTCAATTGCTTGCTCTAAAATCCATTGTTCGCTTGTTTACCCTATAACCCATGCGTTCCCTCAGTCACTTAATCTAAAATCTTGCTTTTCTCCTTCCTCAACTCCTCCCGTTCACTTGTGCAATGGGCTTCAGAGTAAGCAATGGGGGAACATGATCGCTCATTCACCCTCGTACACTTGGTGCTCGTTCACTCTTCAACCTGTCGCTTTAGCTCGTTTACCCTATAACCCATGCGTTCCCTCAGTTGCTTGCTCTAAAATCCACTGTTCGCTCTTTTACCTTAAAACCCATGCGTTCCCTCAGTTGCTTGCTCTAAAATCCACTGTTCGCTCTTTTACCTTAAAACCCATGCGTTCCCTCAGTTGCTTGCTCTAAAATCCATTGGTCGCTCGTTTACCTTATGACCCATGCGTTCGCCCTGTCACTTAATCTAAAATCTTGCTTTTCTCCTTCCTCAACTCCTCCCGTTCATTTGTGCAATGGGCTTCAGAGTAAGCAATGGGGGAACATGATCGCTCATTCACCCTCGTACACTTCGTGCTCGTTCACTCTTCAACCCGTTGCGTTAGCTGTTTTATGTTAAAACCCATGCTTTCCCTCAGTTGCTTGCTGTAAAATCCATTGTTCGCTCGTTTACCCTATAACCCATGCGTACCCTCAGTTGCTTGCTCTAAAATCCACTGTTCGCTCGTTTACCCTATAACCCATGCGTTCCCTCAGTTGCTTGCTCTAAAATCCACTGTTCGCTCGTTTACACTATAACCCATGCGTACCCTCAGTTGCTTGCTCTAAAATCCATTGTTCGGTCGTTTACCTTATGACCCATGCGTTCGCCCTGTCACTTAATCTAAAATCTTGCTTTTCTCCTTCCTCAACTCCTCCCGTTCATTTGTGCAATGGGCTTCAGAGTAAGCAATGGGGGAACATGATCGCTCAATCACCCTCGTACACTTCGTGCTCGTTCACTCTTCAACCCGTTGCGTTAGCTGTTTTATGTTAAAACCCATGCTTTCCCTCAGTTGCTTGCTCTAAAATCCACTGTTCGCTCTTTTACCTTAAAACCCATGCGCTCCCTCAGTTGCTTGCTCTAAAATCCATTGGTCGCTCGTTTACCCTATAACCCATGCGTTCCCTCAGTTGCTTGCTGTAAAATCCACTGTTCGCTCGTTTACCTTATAACCCATGCGTTCGCCCTGTCACTTAATCTAAAATCTTGCTTTTCTCCTTCCTCAACTCCTCCCGTTCATTTGTGCAATGGGCTTCAGAGTAAGCAATGGGGGAACATGATCACTCATTCACCCTCGTACACTTGGTGCTCGTTCACTCTTCAACCCGTTGCGTTAGCTTGTTTACCCTATAACCCATGCGTTCGCCCTGTCACTTAATCTAAAATCTTGCTTTACTCCTTCCTCAACTCCTCCCGTTCATTTGTGCAATGGGCTTCAGAGTAAGCAATGGGGGAACATGATCGCTCATTCACCCTCGTACACTTCCTGCTCGTTCAGTCTTCAACCTGTAGCGTTAGCTCTTTTACCTTAAAACCCATGCGTTCCCTCAGTTGCTTGCTCTAAAATCCACTGTTCGCTCTTTTACCTTAAAACCCATGCGTTCCCTCAGTTGCTTGCTCTAAAATCCACTGTTCGCTCGTTTACCCTATAACCCATGCTTTCCCTCAGTTGCTTGCTCTAAAATCCACTGTTCGCTCTTTAACCTTAAAACCCATGCGTTCCCTCAGTTGCTTGCTCTAAAATCCACTGTTCGCTCGTTTACCCTATAACCCATGCGTTCCCTCAGTTGCTTGCTCTAAAATCCACTGTTCGCTCGTTTACCCTATAACCCATGTGTTCCCTCAGTTGCTTGCTCTTAAATCCATTGGTCGCTCGTTTACCCTATAACCCATGCGTTCCCTCAGTTGCTTGCACTAAAATCCATTGTTCGCTCGTTACCCTATAACCCATGCGTTCGCCCAACTCATAAGTTGAGTTGTCTAACCTATAATCTTTCCGCCATCTCTCTCCCGTCCTGTTAAGACGTACGTGCATGAGTGATTCGATCCTTGGGACAGCGGGTGAAACGTGTGGGTGTTGTGGTCAGCCCTGGATGCCACGGCTCCCTGCGTACTGATCTCGCTGTCCCAAAGAAGGTTTGGTGGACAAAAGCGTTTAGGTTTTATGGTAATCTCTGGGGGGGATGCCATGACTCCTTGCGGACTGAGTCCTCGGGCTGACAGTTGAGGGACGGTGGGTGAAACGTGTGGGTTTAGTGGTGATCCCCGGATGCCACTGTTCCCTGCGGACTGAGCTCGCTGTCCCAAAGAAGGTTTGGTGGACAAAGCGTTTGGGTTTTATGGTAATCTCTGGGAGGGATGCCATGACTCCCTGCGGACTGAGTCCTAGGGCTGACAGTTGAGGGACGGTGGGTGAAACGTGTGGGTTTAGTGGTGATCCCCGGATGCCACTGTTCCCTGCGGACTGAGCTCGCTGTCCCAAAGAAGGTTTGGTTTGGTTTGGGTTTTATGGTAATCTCTAGGGGGATTCCATGACTCCCTGCCGACTGAGTCCTTGGGCGCTGACGGTTGTGGACGAAGCGTTTGGGTTTTGTGGTCAGCCCTGGGGGGATGCCACGGCTCCCTGCGTACTGATCTCGCTGTCCCAAAGAAGGTTTGGTGGACAAAGCGTTTAGGTTTTATGGTAATCTCTGAGGGGATGCCATGACTCCTTGCGGACTGAGTCCTCGGGCTGACGGTTGAGGGACAGTGGGTGAAACGTGTGGGTTTAGTGGTCAGCCCTGGGGGGATGCCATGACTCCTTGCGGATTGAGTCCTTGCATCAGCCGTTGGGGGCGATGGGCGAACTGTGTGGATGTCGAGGTTGTCCCCATGCACCTCGGCTTCCTGCTGATTGAGTCCTCGTCCGTGTGTATGTGTGATACACAGGGTGTTGTGATGCGTCTGTGCAGTGGTGTAGCAAGTAAGGGAGAATTGCCTCTCGCTCACTGTCTGCTGCTGCTGGCTAGCCCTTGGTGGTGAACTGGGAAGCAACCTTGTCTGTAAGCCTTCTCATGCCAGTTCTCAAAGCCTCTCCTTCACCAAGACTCCTGTCAGGCCTCCTCGCGGCTACACACGGTAACTGAGTGCACTGTGGCCTCAGGCTAACTTGGCAAGGGATCTCGGAGCTGCGGTGGTCCCCAGAGGTCATCTCATGACCAACCACCATCCTGCTGTGATGCAAATTTGCAGCTTTCAGTTTATAACAACATTCTTTAATTTTTAATGCACATTTACTTACATTATAATCTGTCATGAAATTTCTTACACCCCTACCATGTACTTAAGTTACTGCTTAATATATATATATAATTTTAAATTTGTTTTCTACAGTCTTACAAAAGCGGGAGGGTTTACTACTTCAAGATAGACAATATTAGAGATACAATTGTAACCATACAGCCGCCCGTTACAGTAACGCATCAGATAATGCACTGTAGATCTCCTGAGGAACAATTCTCTATTATAGGAGAGGAAGAATTGTATAAAATTGTTAAATCATCTAAACCTACGAAATGCATGTTAGACCCTATTCCATCTAAGCTACTAAAGGAGGTACTTCCAGAAGTCATAGATCCTCTTCCTAATGATAGTGATGAATTAATAATATTCAGATGTGTGCCCAAAACCTTCAACCTGGCTGTTAAGCCACTCATTAAACCACAACTTGACCCCACTGAATTAATTAACTACAGACCAATTTCGAATCTCCTTTTTCTGTCAAAGATACTAGAAAAGGTAGTATCCTCACAATTATGCTCCTCCTTAGAGAAAAATGGTATCTGTGAGGATTTCCAGTCAGGTTTTAGACCATATCATAGTACTGAGACGGCTGTTATTAGACTTAAAAATGACCTGCTCTTGTCAACCGATCGTGGTTGCATCTCTCTATTAGTGCTACTGGATCTTAGTGCTGCATTTGATACTATTGACCACAACATTCTTTTAAATAGACTTAAATTATGTAGGCATTAATGGTAGTGCACTGGCTTGGTTCGAATCGTACTTATCTGATCGTCATCAGTTTGTGGCAATAAATGAAGAGGTATCATTTAAATCGCAAGTGCAGTATGGAGTACCTCAAGGCTCAGTACTAGGGCCATTACTTTTTACGCTTTACATGTTACCCTTGGGAGATATCATCAGGAAACATGGTGTTAGCTTTCACTGTTACGCTGATGATACTCAGCTCTGTATTTCTTCGCAGCCCGGCAAAACATATCAATTCGAAAAACTAACAGAATGCATAGCTGATATTAAAAACTGGATGGCGAATAACTTACTGTTAAATTCTGAAAAAACAGGTGATAATTATTGGAACTAAAACCTCCACAAATAAAAACCTAAAACAGTCTAATACTAGATGGCTGCTCTGTAAATTCGTCGTCATCAGTTTGGAAACTAGGCATCCTATTCGACAGCAATAACTCCTTTGAAAGCCACATTTCTAGCATTTGCAAAACCGTATTTTACCATCTTAAAAATATATCAAAATTACGACCTATGCTATCAATGTCAAATGCTGAAACATTAATTCATGCGTTCATGACCTCAGGGGTAGATTATTGTAAAGCTTTATTGGGTGGTTGTTCTGCACGCTTAATAAACAAACTCCAGCTGGTCCAAAATGCAGCAGCTAGCGTTCTTACTAGAACCAGAAAGTATGACCATATTAGCCCGGTTCTGTCAACACTGCACTGGCTCCCTATAAAACATCGTATATATTTTAAAATCTTGCTAATTACTTATAAAGCCCTCAATGGTTTAGCTCCTCAGTACTTGAGCGAGCTCCTATCGCATTATAGTCCCTCACGTCCGCTGCGTTCTCTAAACTCTGGCCATTTGATAATACCTAGAATATCAAAATCAACTGCCGGAGGCAGATCATGTTCTTATCTAGCGCCTAAACTCTGGAACAATCTACCTAACACTGTTCGGGAGGCAGACACACTCTGTCAGTTTAAATCTAGATTAAAGACACATCTCTTTAACCTGGCTTACACAAAAACATTAACACATTCCTATAATTCAAATCCGTTAAAGGATTGTTAGGCTGCATTAATTAGGTCAACCCGAACCGAAAACACTACGCTAATATTAGTCTGTTTCATTCTTATTCCGAGGTCACTGTAGCCACCAGACCCAGCCTGGATCCGGATCAGATGGTCACTGCAGTCCCCCGGATCCTGGATCATGGATCACCACCTGGAGATGACTTCAATAGCCGTGGATGTCAACCAGATGAGCTCCAGAGACCGATCATCACTAAAGACCTCGCCAACCTAGGCGGCCGTCTGCGCTACACCACAGGAACCTGATGAGTTCTCTACAATCGCAGTTGCTTGCTCTAAAATCCATTGTTCGCTCGTTTACCCTATAACCCATGCGTTCGCCCTGTCACTTAATCTAAAATCTTTTCTCCTTCCTCAAAACTCCTCCAGTTCACTTGTGCAATGGGCTTCAGAGTAAGCAATGGGGGAACATGATCGCTCATTCACCCTCGTACACTTCGTGCTCGTTCACTCTTCAACCTGTCGCGTTAGCTCGTTTACCCTATAACCCATGCGTTCCCTCAATTGCTTGCTCTAAAATCCATTGTTCGCTTGTTTACCCTATAACCCATGCGTTCCCTCAGTCACTTAATCTAAAATCTTGCTTTTCTCCTTCCTCAACTCCTCCCGTTCACTTGTGCAATGGGCTTCAGAGTAAGCAATGGGGGAACATGATCGCTCATTCACCCTCGTACACTTGGTGCTCGTTCACTCTTCAACCTGTCGCTTTAGCTCGTTTACCCTATAACCCATGCGTTCCCTCAGTTGCTTGCTCTAAAATCCACTGTTCGCTCTTTTACCTTAAAACCCATGCGTTCCCTCAGTTGCTTGCTCTAAAATCCACTGTTCGCTCTTTTACCTTAAAACCCATGCGTTCCCTCAGTTGCTTGCTCTAAAATCCATTGGTCGCTCGTTTACCTTATGACCCATGCGTTCGCCCTGTCACTTAATCTAAAATCTTGCTTTTCTCCTTCCTCAACTCCTCCCGTTCATTTGTGCAATGGGCTTCAGAGTAAGCAATGGGGGAACATGATCGCTCATTCACCCTCGTACACTTCGTGCTCGTTCACTCTTCAACCCGTTGCGTTAGCTGTTTTATGTTAAAACCCATGCTTTCCCTCAGTTGCTTGCTGTAAAATCCATTGTTCGCTCGTTTACCCTATAACCCATGCGTACCCTCAGTTGCTTGCTCTAAAATCCACTGTTCGCTCGTTTACCCTATAACCCATGCGTTCCCTCAGTTGCTTGCTCTAAAATCCACTGTTCGCTCGTTTACACTATAACCCATGCGTACCCTCAGTTGCTTGCTCTAAAATCCATTGTTCGGTCGTTTACCTTATGACCCATGCGTTCGCCCTGTCACTTAATCTAAAATCTTGCTTTTCTCCTTCCTCAACTCCTCCCGTTCATTTGTGCAATGGGCTTCAGAGTAAGCAATGGGGGAACATGATCGCTCAATCACCCTCGTACACTTCGTGCTCGTTCACTCTTCAACCCGTTGCGTTAGCTGTTTTATGTTAAAACCCATGCTTTCCCTCAGTTGCTTGCTCTAAAATCCACTGTTCGCTCTTTTACCTTAAAACCCATGCGCTCCCTCAGTTGCTTGCTCTAAAATCCATTGGTCGCTCGTTTACCCTATAACCCATGCGTTCCCTCAGTTGCTTGCTGTAAAATCCACTGTTCGCTCGTTTACCTTATAACCCATGCGTTCCCTCAGTTGCTTGCTCTAAAATCCATTGGTCGCTCGTTTACCTTATAACCCATGCGTTCGCCCTGTCACTTAATCTAAAATCTTGCTTTTCTCCTTCCTCAACTCCTCCCGTTCACTTGTGCAATGGGCTTCAGAGTAAGCAATGGGGGAACATGATCGCTCAATCACCCTCGTACACTTCGTGCTCGTTCACTCTTCAACCCGTTGCGTTAGCTGTTTTATGTTAAAACCCATGCTTTCCCCTCAGTTGCTTGCTCTAAAATCCACTGTTCGCTCTTTTACCTTAAAACCCATGCGCTCCCTCAGTTGCTTGCTCTAAAATCGACTGTTCGCTCGTTTACCTTATGACCCATGCGTTCGCCCTGTCACTTAATCTAAAATCTTGCTTTTCTCCTTCCTCAACTCCTCCCGTTCACTTGTGCAATGGGCTTCAGAGTAAGCAATTGGGGAACATGATCACTCATTCACCCTCGTACACTTTGTGCTCGTTCACTCTTCAACCTGTCGCGTTAGCTTGTTTACCCTATAACCCATGCGTTCCCTCAGTTGCTTGCTCTAAAATCCATTGGTCGCTCGTTTACCTTATGACCCATGCGTTCGCCCTGTCACTTAATCTAAAATCTTGCTTTTCTCCTTCCTCAACTCCTCCCGTTCAATTGTGCAATGGGCTTCAGAGTAAGCAATTGGGGAACATGATCGCTCATTCACCCTCGTACACTTGGTGCTCGTTCACTCTTCAACCTGTCGCGTTAGCTTGTTTACCCTATAACCCATGCGTTCCCTCAGTTGCTTGCTCTAAAATCCACTGTTCGCTCGTTTACCCTATAACCCATGCGTTCCCTCAGTTGCTTGCTCTAAAATCCATTGTTCGCTCGTTTACCCTATAACCCATGCGCTCCCTCAGTTGCTTGCTCTAAAATCCACTGTTCGCTCGTTTACCTTATAACCCATGCGTTCGCCCTGTCACTTAATCTAAAATCTTGCTTTTCTCCTTCCTCAACTCCTCCCGTTCACTTGTGCAATGGGCTTCAGAGTAAGCAATGGGGGAACATGATCGCTCAATCACCCTCGTACACTTCGTGCTCGTTCACTCTTCAACCCGTTGCGT
The DNA here is from genome assembly GCF_049309525.1 of Garra rufa. Classification (NCBI taxonomy): domain Eukaryota; kingdom Metazoa; phylum Chordata; class Actinopteri; order Cypriniformes; family Cyprinidae; genus Garra; species Garra rufa. The sequence goes on from NW_027394294.1 coordinate 241,528, forward strand.
TAGCTGTTTTATGTTAAAACCCATGCTTTCCCTCAGTTGCTTGCTCTAAAATCCACTGTTCGCTCTTTTACCTTAAAACCCATGCGCTCCCTCAGTTGCTTGCTGTAAAATCCATTGTTCGCTCGTTTACCCTATAACCCATGCGTTCCCTCAGTTGCTTGCTCTAAAATCCATTGGTCGCTCGTTTACCCTATAACCCATGCGTTCCCTCAGTTGCTTGCTGTAAAATCCACTGTTCGCTCATTTACCTTATAACCCATGCGTTCCCTCAGTTGCTTGCTCTAAAATCCATTGGTCGCTCGTTTACCTTATAACCCATGCGTTCGCCCTGTCACTTAATCTAAAATCTTGCTTTTCTCCTCCCTCAACTCCTCCCGTTCACTTGTGCAATGGGCTTCAGAGTAAGCAATGGGGGAACATGATCGCTCAATCACCCTCGTACACTTCGTGCTCGTTCACTCTTCAACCCGTTGCGTTAGCTGTTTTATGTTAAAACCCATGCTTTCCCTCAGTTGCTTGCTCTAAAATCCACTGTTCGCTCTTTTACCTTAAAACCCATGCGCTCCCTCAGTTGCTTGCTCTAAAATCCACTGTTCGCTCGTTTACCTTATAACCCATGCGTTCGCCCTGTCACTTAATCTAAAATCTTGCTTTTCTCCTTCCTCAACTCCTCCCGTTCATTTGTGCAATGGGCTTCAGAGTAAGCAATGGGGGAACATGATCACTCATTCACCCTCGTACACTTTGTGCTCGTTCACTCTTCAACCTGTCGCGTTAGCTTGTTTACCCTATAACCCATGCGTTCCCTCAGTTGCTTGCTCTAAAATCCATTGGTCGCTCGTTTACCTTATGACCCATGCGTTCACCCTGTCACTTAATCTAAAATCTTGCTTTTCTCCTTCCTCAACTCCTCCCGTTCACTTGTGCAATGGGCTTCAGAGTAAGCAATGGGGGAACATGATCACTCATTCACCCTCGTACACTTTGTGCTCGTTCACTCTTCAACCTGTCGCGTTAGCTCTTTTACCTTAAAACCCATGCTTTCCCTCAGTTGCTTGCTGTAAAATCCATTGTTCGCTCGTTTACCCTATAACCCATGCGTTCCCTCAGTTGCTTGCTGTAAAATCCATTGTTCGCTCGTTTACCCTATAACCCATGTGTTCCCTCAGTTGCTTGCTCTAAAATCCATTGGTCGCTCGTTTACCTTATGACCCATGCGTTCGCCCTGTCACTTAATCTAAAATCTTGCTTTTCTCCTTCCTCAACTCCTCCCGTTCACTTGTGCAATGGGCTTCAGAGTAAGCAATGGGGGAACATGATCGCTCATTCACCCTCGTACACTTGGTGCTCGTTCACTCTTCAACCTGTCGCGTTAGCTCTTTTACCTTAAAACCCATGCGTTCCCTCAGTTGCTTGCTGTAAAATCCATTGTTCTCTCGTTTACCCTATAACCCATGCGTTCCCTCAGTTGCTTGCTCTAAAATCCATTGGTCGCTCGTTTACCTTATGACCCATGCGTTCGCCCTGTCACTTAATCTAAAATCTTGCTTTTCTCCTTCCTCAACTCCTCCCGTTCACTTGTGCAATGGGCTTCAGAGTAAGCAATGGGGGAACATGATCGCTCATTCACCCTCGTACACTTCGTGCTCGTTCACTCTTCAACCTGTAGCGTTAGCTCGTTTACCCTATAACCCATGCGTTCCCTCAGTTGCTTGCTGTAAAATCCATTGTTCGCTCGTTTACCTTATGACCCATGCGATCGCCCTGTCACTTAATCTAAAATCTTGCTTTTCTCCTTCCTCAACTCCTCCCGTTCACTTGTGCAATGGGCTTCAGAGTAAGCAATGGGGGAACATGATCGCTCATTCACCCTCGTACACTTGGTGCTCGTTCACTCTTCAACCCGTTGCGTTAGCTGTTTTATGTTAAAACCCATGCTTTCCCTCAGTTGCTTGCTCTAAATTCCACTGTTCGCTCGTTTACCCTATAACCCATGCGTTCCCTCAGTTGCTTGCTGTAAAATCCATTGGTCGCTCGTTTACCTTATAACCCATGCGATCGCCCTGTCACTTAATCTAAAATCTTGCTTTACTCCTTCCTCAACTCCTCCCGTTCATTTGTGCAATGGGCTTCAGAGTAAGCAATGGGGGAACATGATCGCTCATTCACCCTCGTACACTTGGTGCTCGTTCACTCTTCAACCTGTCGCGTTAGCTTGTTTACCCTATAACCCATGCGTTCGCCCTGTCACTTAATCTAAAATCTTGCTTTACTCCTTCCTCAACTCCTCCCGTTCATTTGTGCAATGGGCTTCAGAGTAAGCAATGGGGGAACATGATCGCTCATTCACCCTCGTACACTTCGTGCTCGTTCACTCTTCAACCTGTCGCGTTAGCTCTTTTACCTTAAAACCCATGCGTTCCCTCAGTTGCTTGCTCTAAAATCCACTGTTCGCTCTTTTACCTTAAAACCCATGCGTTCCCTCAGTTGCTTGCTCTAAAATCCACTGTTCGCTCGTTTGCCTTATAACCCATGCGTTCGCCCTGTCACTTAATCTAAAATCTTGCTTTTCTCCTTCCTCAACTCCTCCCGTTCACTTGTGCAATGGGCTTCAGAGTAAGCAATGGGGGAACATGATCACTCATTCACCCTCGTACACTTCGTGCTCGTTCACTCTTCAACCCGTTGCGTTAGCTGTTTTATGTTAAAACCCATGCTTTCCCTCAGTTGCTTGCTGTAAAATCCATTGTTCGCTCGTTTACCCTATAACCCATGCGCTCCCTCAGTTGCTTGCTCTAAAATCCATTGGTCGCTCGTTTACCTTATGACCCATGCGTTCGCCCTGTCACTTAATCTAAAATCTTGCTTTTCTCCTTCCTCAACTCCTCCCGTTCATTTGTGCAATGGGCTTCAGAGTAAGCAATGGGGGAACATGATCGCTCATTCACCCTCGTACACTTCGTGCTCGTTCACTCTTCAACCTGTCGCGTTAGCTCGTTTACCCTATAACCCATGCGTTCCCTCAGTTGCTTGCTCTAAAATCCACTGTTCGCTCGTTTACCCTATAACCCATGCGTTCCCTCAGTTGCTTGCTCTAAAATCCATTGGTCGCTCGTTTACCTTATGACCCATGCGTTCGCCCTGTCACTTAATCTAAAATCTTGCTTTTCTCCTTCCTCAACTCCTCCCGTTCACTTGTGCAATGGGCTTCAGAGTAAGCAATGGGGGAACATGATCGCTCATTCACCCTCGTACACTTCGTGCTCGTTCACTCTTCAACCCGTTGCGTTAGCTGTTTTATGTTAAAACCCATGCGCTCCCTCAGTTGCTTGCTCTAAAATCCATTGGTCGCTCGTTTACCCTATAACCCATGCGTTCCCTCAGTTGCTTGCTCTAAAATCCATTGGTCGCTCGTTTACCTTATGACCCATGCGTTCGCCCTGTCACTTAATCTAAAATCTTGCTTTTCTCCTTCCTCAACTCCTCCCGTTCACTTGTGCAATGGGCTTCAGAGTAAGCAATGGGGGAACATGATCGCTCATTCACCCTCGTACACTTGGTGCTCGTTCACTCTTCAACCTGTCGCGTTAGCTTGTTTACCCTATAACCCATGCGTTCCCTCAGTTGCTTGCTCTAAAATCCATTGGTCGCTCGTTTACCTTATGACCCATGCGTTCGCTCAGTCACTTAATCTAAAATCTTGCTTTTCTCCTTCCTCAACTCCTCCCGTTCATTTGTGCAATGGGCTTCAGAGTAAGCAATGGGGGAACATGATCACTCATTCACCCTCGTACACTTCGTGCTCGTTCACTCTTCAACCCGTTGCGTTAGCTGTTTTATGTTAAAACCCATGCTTTCCCTCAGTTGCTTGCTCTAAATTCCACTGTTCGCTCGTTTACCTTATAACCCATGCGTTCGCCCTGTCACTTAATCTAAAATCTTGCTTTTCTCCTTCCTCAACTCCTCCCGTTCACTTGTGCAATGGGCTTCAGAGTAAGCAATTGGGGAACATGATCGCTCATTCACCCTCGTACACTTGGTACTCGTTCACTCTTCAACCTGTCGCGTTAGCTTGTTTACCCTATAACCCATGCGTTCCCTCAGTTGCTTGCTCTAGAATCCATTGTTCGCTCGTTTACCTTATAACCCATGCGTTCGCCCTGTCACTTAATCTAAAATCTTGCTTTTCTCCTTCCTCAAAACTCCTCCCGTTCACTTGTGCAATGGGCTTCAGAGTAAGCAATTGGGGAACATGATCACTCATTCACCCTCGTACACTTCGTGCTCGTTCACTCTTCAACCCGTTGCGTTAGCTGTTTTATGTTAAAACCCATGCTTTCCCTCAGTTGCTTGCTGTAAAATCCATTGTTCGCTCGTTTACCCTATAACCCATGCGCTCCCTCAGTTGCTTGCTCTAAAATCCATTGGTCGCTCGTTTACCTTATGACCCATGCGTTCGCCCTGTCACTTAATCTAAAATCTTGCTTTTCTCCTTCCTCAACTCCTCCCGTTCATTTGTGCAATGGGCTTCAGAGTAAGCAATGGGGGAACATGATCGCTCATTCACCCTCGTACACTTGGTGCTCGTTCACTCTTCAACCTGTCGCGTTAGCTTGTTTACCCTATAACCCATGCGTTCGCCCTGTCACTTAATCTAAAATCTTGCTTTACTCCTTCCTCAACTCCTCCCGTTCATTTGTGCAATGGGCTTCAGAGTAAGCAATGGGGGAACATGATCGCTCATTCACCCTCGTACACTTGGTGCTCGTTCACTCTTCAACCCGTTGCGTTAGCTGTTTTATGTTAAAACCCATGCTTTCCCTCAGTTGCTTGCTGTAAAATCCATTGTTCGCTCGTTTACCCTATAACCCACGCGTTCCCTCAGTTGCTTGCTGTAAAATCCATTGTTTGCTCGTTTACCCTATAACCCATGCGTTCCCTCAGTTGCTTGCTCTAAAATCCATTGGTCGCTCGTTTACCTTATAACCCATGCGTTCACCCTGTCACTTAATCTAAAATCTTGCTTTTCTCCTTCCTCAACTCCTCCCGTTCATTTGTGCAATGGGCTTCAGAGTAAGCAATGGGGGAACATGATCGCTCATTCACCCTCGTACACTTTCTGCTCGTTCACTCTTCAACCTGTAGCGTTAGCTCGTTTACCCTATAACCCATGCGTTCCCTCAGTTGCTTGCTGTAAAATCCATTGTTCGCTCGTTTACCTTATGACCCATGCGTTCGCCCTGTCACTTAATCTAAAATCTTGCTTTTCTCCTTCCTCAACTCCTCCCGTTCACTTGTGCAATGGGCTTCAGAGTAAGCAATGGGGGAACATGATCGCTCATTCACCCTAGTACACTTGGTGCTCGTTCACTCTTCAACCCGTTGCGTTAGCTGTTTTACCTTAAAACCCATGCGTTCCCTCAGTTGCTTGCTCTAAAATCCACTGTTCGCTCGTTTACCTTATAACCCATGCGTTCACCCTGTCACTTAATCTAAAATCTTGCTTTTCTCCTTCCTCAACTCCTCCCGTTCATTTGTGCAATGGGCTTCAGAGTAAGCAATGGGGGAACATGATCGCTCATTCACCCTCGTACACTTGGTGCTCGTTCACTCTTCAACCCGTTGCGTTAGCTGTTTTATGTTAAAACCCATGCTTTCCCTCAGTTGCTTGCTGTAAAATCCATTGTTCGCTCGTTTACCCTATAACCCATGCGTACCCTCAGTTGCTTGCTCTAAAATCCACTGTTCGCTCGTTTACCTTATAACCCATGCGTTCGCCCTGTCACTTAATCTAAAATCTTGCTTTTCTCCTTCCTCAACTCCTCCCGTTCACTTGTGCAATGGGCTTCAGAGTAAGCAATGGGGGAACATGATCGCTCATTCACCCTCGTACACTTCGTGCTCGTTCACTCTTCAACCTGTCGCGTTAGCTTGTTTACCCTATAACCCATGCGTTCCCTCAGTTGCTTGCTCTAAAATCCATTGGTCGCTCGTTTACCTTATGACCCATGCGTTCGCTCAGTCACTTAATCTAAAATCTTGCTTTTCTCCTTCCTCAACTCCTCCCGTTCATTTGTGCAATGGGCTTCAGAGTAAGCAATTGGGGAACATGATCGCTCATTCACCCTCGTACACTTGGTGCTCGTTCACTCTTCAACCTGTCGCGTTAGCTCTTTTACCTTAAAACCCATGCGTTCCCTCAGTTGCTTGCTCTAAAATCCACTGTTCGCTCGTTTACCTTATAACCCATGCGTTCGCCCTGTCACTTAATCTAAAATCTTGCTTTTCTCCTTCCTCAACTCCTCCCGTTCATTTGTGCAATGGGCTTCAGAGTAAGCAATGGGGGAACATGATCACTCATTCACCCTCGTACACTTGGTGCTCGTTCACTCTTCAACCCGTTGCGTTAGCTTGTTTACCCTATAACCCATGCGTTCGCCCTGTCACTTAATCTAAAATCTTGCTTTACTCCTTCCTCAACTCCTCCCGTTCATTTGTGCAATGGGCTTCAGAGTAAGCAATGGGGGAACATGATCGCTCATTCACCCTCGTACACTTCCTGCTCGTTCAGTCTTCAACCTGTAGCGTTAGCTCTTTTACCTTAAAACCCATGCGTTCCCTCAGTTGCTTGCTCTAAAATCCACTGTTCGCTCTTTTACCTTAAAACCCATGCGTTCCCTCAGTTGCTTGCTCTAAAATCCACTGTTCGCTCGTTTACCCTATAACCCATGCTTTCCCTCAGTTGCTTGCTCTAAAATCCACTGTTCGCTCTTTAACCTTAAAACCCATGCGTTCCCTCAGTTGCTTGCTCTAAAATCCACTGTTCGCTCGTTTACCCTATAACCCATGCGTTCCCTCAGTTGCTTGCTCTAAAATCCACTGTTCGCTCGTTTACCCTATAACCCATGTGTTCCCTCAGTTGCTTGCTCTTAAATCCATTGGTCGCTCGTTTACCCTATAACCCATGCGTTCCCTCAGTTGCTTGCACTAAAATCCATTGTTCGCTCGTTACCCTATAACCCATGCGTTCGCCCAACTCATAAGTTGAGTTGTCTAACCTATAATCTTTCCGCCATCTCTCTCCCGTCCTGTTAAGACGTACGTGCATGAGTGATTCGATCCTTGGGACAGCGGGTGAAACGTGTGGGTGTTGTGGTCAGCCCTGGATGCCACGGCTCCCTGCGTACTGATCTCGCTGTCCCAAAGAAGGTTTGGTGGACAAAAGCGTTTAGGTTTTATGGTAATCTCTGGGGGGGATGCCATGACTCCTTGCGGACTGAGTCCTCGGGCTGACAGTTGAGGGACGGTGGGTGAAACGTGTGGGTTTAGTGGTGATCCCCGGATGCCACTGTTCCCTGCGGACTGAGCTCGCTGTCCCAAAGAAGGTTTGGTGGACAAAGCGTTTGGGTTTTATGGTAATCTCTGGGAGGGATGCCATGACTCCCTGCGGACTGAGTCCTAGGGCTGACAGTTGAGGGACGGTGGGTGAAACGTGTGGGTTTAGTGGTGATCCCCGGATGCCACTGTTCCCTGCGGACTGAGCTCGCTGTCCCAAAGAAGGTTTGGTTTGGTTTGGGTTTTATGGTAATCTCTAGGGGGATTCCATGACTCCCTGCCGACTGAGTCCTTGGGCGCTGACGGTTGTGGACGAAGCGTTTGGGTTTTGTGGTCAGCCCTGGGGGGATGCCACGGCTCCCTGCGTACTGATCTCGCTGTCCCAAAGAAGGTTTGGTGGACAAAGCGTTTAGGTTTTATGGTAATCTCTGAGGGGATGCCATGACTCCTTGCGGACTGAGTCCTCGGGCTGACGGTTGAGGGACAGTGGGTGAAACGTGTGGGTTTAGTGGTCAGCCCTGGGGGGATGCCATGACTCCTTGCGGATTGAGTCCTTGCATCAGCCGTTGGGGGCGATGGGCGAACTGTGTGGATGTCGAGGTTGTCCCCATGCACCTCGGCTTCCTGCTGATTGAGTCCTCGTCCGTGTGTATGTGTGATACACAGGGTGTTGTGATGCGTCTGTGCAGTGGTGTAGCAAGTAAGGGAGAATTGCCTCTCGCTCACTGTCTGCTGCTGCTGGCTAGCCCTTGGTGGTGAACTGGGAAGCAACCTTGTCTGTAAGCCTTCTCATGCCAGTTCTCAAAGCCTCTCCTTCACCAAGACTCCTGTCAGGCCTCCTCGCGGCTACACACGGTAACTGAGTGCACTGTGGCCTCAGGCTAACTTGGCAAGGGATCTCGGAGCTGCGGTGGTCCCCAGAGGTCATCTCATGACCAACCACCATCCTGCTGTGATGCAAATTTGCAGCTTTCAGTTTATAACAACATTCTTTAATTTTTAATGCACATTTACTTACATTATAATCTGTCATGAAATTTCTTACACCCCTACCATGTACTTAAGTTACTGCTTAATATATATATATAATTTTAAATTTGTTTTCTACAGTCTTACAAAAGCGGGAGGGTTTACTACTTCAAGATAGACAATATTAGAGATACAATTGTAACCATACAGCCGCCCGTTACAGTAACGCATCAGATAATGCACTGTAGATCTCCTGAGGAACAATTCTCTATTATAGGAGAGGAAGAATTGTATAAAATTGTTAAATCATCTAAACCTACGAAATGCATGTTAGACCCTATTCCATCTAAGCTACTAAAGGAGGTACTTCCAGAAGTCATAGATCCTCTTCCTAATGATAGTGATGAATTAATAATATTCAGATGTGTGCCCAAAACCTTCAACCTGGCTGTTAAGCCACTCATTAAACCACAACTTGACCCCACTGAATTAATTAACTACAGACCAATTTCGAATCTCCTTTTTCTGTCAAAGATACTAGAAAAGGTAGTATCCTCACAATTATGCTCCTCCTTAGAGAAAAATGGTATCTGTGAGGATTTCCAGTCAGGTTTTAGACCATATCATAGTACTGAGACGGCTGTTATTAGACTTAAAAATGACCTGCTCTTGTCAACCGATCGTGGTTGCATCTCTCTATTAGTGCTACTGGATCTTAGTGCTGCATTTGATACTATTGACCACAACATTCTTTTAAATAGACTTAAATTATGTAGGCATTAATGGTAGTGCACTGGCTTGGTTCGAATCGTACTTATCTGATCGTCATCAGTTTGTGGCAATAAATGAAGAGGTATCATTTAAATCGCAAGTGCAGTATGGAGTACCTCAAGGCTCAGTACTAGGGCCATTACTTTTTACGCTTTACATGTTACCCTTGGGAGATATCATCAGGAAACATGGTGTTAGCTTTCACTGTTACGCTGATGATACTCAGCTCTGTATTTCTTCGCAGCCCGGCAAAACATATCAATTCGAAAAACTAACAGAATGCATAGCTGATATTAAAAACTGGATGGCGAATAACTTACTGTTAAATTCTGAAAAAACAGGTGATAATTATTGGAACTAAAACCTCCACAAATAAAAACCTAAAACAGTCTAATACTAGATGGCTGCTCTGTAAATTCGTCGTCATCAGTTTGGAAACTAGGCATCCTATTCGACAGCAATAACTCCTTTGAAAGCCACATTTCTAGCATTTGCAAAACCGTATTTTACCATCTTAAAAATATATCAAAATTACGACCTATGCTATCAATGTCAAATGCTGAAACATTAATTCATGCGTTCATGACCTCAGGGGTAGATTATTGTAAAGCTTTATTGGGTGGTTGTTCTGCACGCTTAATAAACAAACTCCAGCTGGTCCAAAATGCAGCAGCTAGCGTTCTTACTAGAACCAGAAAGTATGACCATATTAGCCCGGTTCTGTCAACACTGCACTGGCTCCCTATAAAACATCGTATATATTTTAAAATCTTGCTAATTACTTATAAAGCCCTCAATGGTTTAGCTCCTCAGTACTTGAGCGAGCTCCTATCGCATTATAGTCCCTCACGTCCGCTGCGTTCTCTAAACTCTGGCCATTTGATAATACCTAGAATATCAAAATCAACTGCCGGAGGCAGATCATGTTCTTATCTAGCGCCTAAACTCTGGAACAATCTACCTAACACTGTTCGGGAGGCAGACACACTCTGTCAGTTTAAATCTAGATTAAAGACACATCTCTTTAACCTGGCTTACACAAAAACATTAACACATTCCTATAATTCAAATCCGTTAAAGGATTGTTAGGCTGCATTAATTAGGTCAACCCGAACCGAAAACACTACGCTAATATTAGTCTGTTTCATTCTTATTCCGAGGTCACTGTAGCCACCAGACCCAGCCTGGATCCGGATCAGATGGTCACTGCAGTCCCCCGGATCCTGGATCATGGATCACCACCTGGAGATGACTTCAATAGCCGTGGATGTCAACCAGATGAGCTCCAGAGACCGATCATCACTAAAGACCTCGCCAACCTAGGCGGCCGTCTGCGCTACACCACAGGAACCTGATGAGTTCTCTACAATCGCAGTTGCTTGCTCTAAAATCCATTGTTCGCTCGTTTACCCTATAACCCATGCGTTCGCCCTGTCACTTAATCTAAAATCTTGCTTTTCTCCTTCCTCAACTCTTCCCGTTCACTTGTGCAATGGGCTTCAGAGTAAGCAATGGGGGAACATGATCGCTCAATCACCCTCGTACACTTCGTGCTCGTTCACTCTTCAACCCGTTGCGTTAGCTCGTTTACCCTATAACCCATGCGTTCGCCCTGTCACTTAATCTAAAATCTTGCTTTTCTCCTTCCTCAACTCCTCCTGTTCACTTGTGCAATGGGCTTCAGAGTAAGCAATGGGGGAACATGATCGCTCATTCACCCTCGTACACTTGGTGCTCGTTCACTCTTCAACCTGTCGCGTTAGCTCTTTTACCTAAAAAACCCATGCGTTCCCTCAGTTGCTTGCTCTAAAATCCATTGGTCGCTCGTTTACCTTATGACCCATGCGTTCGCCCTGTCACTTAATCTAAAATCTTGCTTTTCTCCTTCCTCAACTCCTCCCGTTCACTTGTGCAATGGGCTTCAGAGTAAGCAATGGGGGAACATGATCGCTCATTCACCCTCGTACACTTCGTGCTCGTTCACTCTTCAACCTGTCGCGTTAGCTCTTTTACCTTAAAACCCATGCGTTCCCTCAGTTGCTTGCTGTAAAATCCTTTGGTCGCTCGTTTACCCTACAGATCTGGCCATTTAAAATGCGCGCGGGAAGTAAAGTGGTCTCCCGTGACGCCGGTGTATTCCAAGGGAACACGGAAAATACAATGAGTAGGGGGCAGTCATGTAAAGCACTGAACTGAAGCGGCAGCAAACATGGCTCTAAGCCCGAATGACTCGTTTGTACGGTGACCTGGAGGGGACATCTTCTTCGGACATTATTCGTTTATATTCGTTAATTTTCCTATCATTTCGATCTCTTATATATATATATATATATATTAGTGGTGGGCATAGATTAATTTTTTTAATCTAGATTAATCTAGATTAAATCTTGAAATTAATCTAGATTAATCTAGATTAAAATGGCTAATTTGAATTCTTCTGAAAGCATTCAGAATATGTGTGCTACCCAAATAATGACTAAAAGTAAGTCTTTGAGAACGGGTTTCTCAAGCCAGGTGGCGCATTAGACCAGGCGCTCATCTCTTGTTTCCAAAATGCATTACAAACTGCTTGACAATTGCATTTAAAACACAATTAACTATACAAACTTGTGTAACCAAGTACTTCTGCGCAAAAGGCTGTACGACGTGCGCGTTCCAGTAAAATATACAGGTGCGCGGGTATGGATAGCCTATCTGCGTGCATCTTACAAAAAACTGCGTTGCTTTTAGAAGCGTCAATTCAGTTGTTGCATATATGTCTTTATTTTGGGATTATCAAAGTAAATTATAACTCAAACTTGAGATTTTACTGGGGCACAGCAGATTTTCACTGAGGCACGTGCCCCAGTAAAAAGGGTCTAGCAACGCACACACCTGCCCTGAAGCGGCTTCATAACTGCATCCATGTCTGCGCGTCTCATTTGATGTGGTAATTTCACAGAAGTTGAAGACTCGTTCTCGCCCCCTACATTGCAATTCAACTAGATATCCATTATCCGCGCTAAAATATCAAAGTGAAAGTCATCATATCTTGCGTAGTTTAGACCCAGCTCCCAACCCAACTTTGAGAATAGATTAACGGCGATATTTTTTTTATCGCGCGATAAGAGTCTCACGTTAACGCAGCACGTTAACGCCGATAACGGCCCACCACTAATATATATATATATATATATATCTTTTTTCTAATTAATAGATAACCTATAAAGTGTTTCATTGTCGAGTGAATCATTCACGTTCCATTTGTAAATCGTTTATGGTCACACACGGGCATTAATACAATCATAAAGGCAAAACCTTATTGGCTTAATTGTCGTTTACAATATTTGCTAAATATACGGCAAATAGGATATACAGAACGTTATTTAGGTTAAGCGATTCACAATAAACAAAAAAGTAGATAGCTCTAAATCACTTTATTATTATTAATAGGCTATTATTATTTTAATATCTGGTTAGGGCTATTTATTTTTAACACCTGACAATTATGCCAATAAAGTTTTGAATTTTTGATTGTGTTTATCCCCGTGTGTGACGATAAATGAGCATGTTTTCATTTACAAATGAAACTACGTGAATGATGCATTCCTCAGTAAAACAGTTTAGTAATTATATAGTCTAGTCTATTAATTTGACGAAACAAAATAAAATGTGTTCAATTCAACCTTTAAACTACATTCCAGTAAAATTCAGTCATATAGCATATGTCAAGCATTTACAGCATCATTTACATGAACGTTAAGTAAAGAGAGCAAAATTAAGGGTGGGGGAAACGAATATAAACGAAAATAAAAATATATACAATAATAACTGGCTAATAGTAATAATAATGATAATGATGATAATATTAATACCAACACGGAAAAAAATACTATCAGTTAAGGAATGTAGGCCTATTTCACTGTGTGACGATAAATTATTTCCAAATGAAACTACGTGAATAATTAACTCTTCAATGATTTGTATATTAATTGCAATTTGCAATTGTGTTAAGTGCACTTTTGGGAAAGGCACGTGAAACAATAACGAACGTTCACAAAATGACTCGTAGAAAACGCTTTTAAGCACTAAAATTAATCGAAACACAGCCCAGAATGTTATGTAAAGAGATCAAAATGAAGTTGAAAATAATGAATATAAACGAATAATACAGAAAAAAAGAGGATCAGTTAATGGACAAGACTGTGTGTGATGCATGAAATGTTTCTTGTAGGGCTTTTTAATTTGAAGTACATGTAATATTTATTCATGATACACTTGTGAATGCTGTCTAAATCGCGCACAGACAGCATTGGCATATACAGCATCGCCTATATAATTATGTAATATTGTATTAATTTCTATAACAATTAATATAATAATTTCTTAACTCAAAATGAAATATTAATAAACCTATCTCTGATAATCCCGGGTTACTATGCTCACTCAGGTTTATTTATGCATTAAACTCGTGTTTATGCATTTTTATCAGTATTATCAGTATTATTTTATGTTTTTGATAACAGCAGATTCTGAACAACAACTTTAAAAAAGCTTATTTATTCAAGTGATCATTAATGTACATTTTATTTTCATTTTACAGTTTTGCCAATGCTTAGACATTTTTAAACAACTTTATACATTGTTACATTCCAGTATGCCCACCCTGATGTTTCACCACAGCCGGAAGAACTTTAAACAGTCTGTTTATGTACTTGTTGCATGCCACTGCTGTAAGTTCCTCAAACCAGAATTTATTTATGGCATCAATTAAGTCAGACTTTGTAGTTGGTTTTGCTACTTTTCGAATATAATCTTTCAGAGCATGCCACACCATTTCAATGGGATTAATGTCGGGGGATTCGGCGGGAGTCTTCACCCAAACCAGTGGGTGTCGCTGTTTCGCTGTTTCCCTGCTTCCTGTTTGCCTTGCTGCAGAGTGGTCTGTTTGTTTGTTTGTAGCTCTCTGCAGCTTCGTTTTTCTACTGGATTTTCTACTGGATTCTCTATCTTATTGTTAATTCTGCCGTTTTAAATTGATAGATATAGCTTAACTTAATTTCTGGTCTTATCCATCAAACTAATCTGACTAATTTGATTGTTCGCCTTACTCTATAATCACGAGTGCAGCGCGTTAGCATTCCATAGCCGGTTAATTTGCCGCTCGCACTCCATTCACGCTTTTAACTCTTGTTTACTATTTTTAGCATTGCGCTGGCCGGTTAACTTGCCATCTGCGTTCCATTCACGTTTTTATTTATTTTTTCTCGTGTTTAATATCGTTAGTACTCTTTTAGCCGGTTCCGTTCCGTTTTTTCTCCCCCTGATCTGTTCTTCAGGAACTCTAACAACATTGGTAAGTTGAAATCATTCTACAATCACGGTGAGTAATGGCTTCTTCTCCTACAATTGTAGTCTGCACTGCTTGCCACATGTATAGCTTATCTATCTCTGTCAGCAGTGAGCCTTATACATGTGATAAATGCGGGAATATAGTCAGGCTGACAGAGAAGATTTCAGAACTAGAGTCACGCATCCAAACTTTAATGGAGGATAGTAAGAATGTGAGGGCCTTAGATACGGTTTTGGATGCGACTAGCTCAGAAAGCCCTGTACATTGTTCGGTTCCTGGTAACAACGCCCATGCAGCAGGGCAATTGGGTGACTGTGAGGCGGCATAGTCGAGGGTCAAAACACCGTTCTACCGTTCCGATCAGAACATCAAACAGGTGAAGTGCTTTAAAAGTAATGAGGAGTATTTTAAAGTTAATTCTTTGTTTTATGGGGAGCCAGTGAAGTTGTTGCAAAGTAGAGGTGATATGGTGAAAGGTCGGAGTCTGAGTTATGATCCGAGCTGCAGAATTTTGGAGGAGCTGCAGTTTCTGGAGGGATTTATTAGGAAGACCAAAGAGAAGTGAATTGCAGTAATCAATCCGGGAAGTGACAAGGCTGTGCACGAGGATAGCAGTGGTATGGGGGTTGAGTGAGGGACGGAGACGAGAGATATTGCGTAAGTGAAAGTATGCAGATCGAGTGATGGTGTTGATGTGTGACCGAAAGGATAATGTGCTGTCAAGGATGACGCCCAGGCTCTTGACTTGAAGGGAAGGTAAAACAGATAAGTTATTAATAACAATTGAAGAGCATTTAGATTTGGATAGAATGGAGGGGGTCCCTATGAGAAGGACTTCAGTTTTAGAACTATTAAGTTTGAGAAAGTTGGCGGAGAACCAGGAGTGAATTTCTTGTAAGCAGAGGGTAAGGGAGGATGGAGGGAGAGACTCGATTGGTTTAGTGGAGAGGTAGAGCTGGGTGTCATCAGCATAACAGTGAAAATGGATGTTGTATTTACGGAATATGTAACCGAGTGGAAGAATGTAAATGATGAAGAGGAGGGGTCCCAGGACAGAGCCCTGAGGGACACCAGCAGAAACAGGGGAAGAGTCAGACCTATGAGATTTAAGTTGGATAAACTGTGTGCGACCAGATAAATATGAAGTGAACCAGGCAAGGGGAGTGTTGATCAAACCGATGTAGGAGAGTCTGTCAAGGAGGATAGAGTGAGAAATAGTATCGAACGCTGCTGTGAGATCAAGGAGAATGAGAATGGAGAGCAAACCAGAATCGCAGGCTATAAGCAGGTCGTTGGTTATTTTAAGGAGGGCTGTTTCAGTGCTGTGAAGGGGACGGAAACCGGATTGAAAATGCTCATAAATATTATTAGTAGTGAGATGGGAATGAAGTTGAGTAGCCACAGATTTTTCTAGAATTTTGGAAACAAAGGGAAGGTTTGAAATAGGACGAAGGTTATTGAAATTAGTGGGATCTAAGCCAGGTTTTTTCAGTATGGGTGAGATTATGGCTGTTTTAAATGATAGAGGGACAATACCAGAGAGGAGAGATGAATGAATAATGTTGGTAATGAGGGGAGCTAGAGAGGGAAGACAGGATTTCACCAGAGTGGTGGGGACGGGATCAAGCTGACAGGTTGAGGGTTTAGATTTGCAGATGAGTTCTGAAACATCTTGGATGGAGGGGAGGGTGAAGCTGAAAAATGTGGCTGATATGGGTAAATAAGGAAGGGAGAAGTCCACTCCAGCGGCTGCAGCTCCGGATGAGGTCAGGTATTGGTGAATATCAGAGGTTTTAGAGACAAAAAAGGACATGAGCGAATTACAAAAGTCAGAGGATTGTATGTGATGAGGAAGAGAATCGGGGGGTTTCGTTATAGTGGTAAGGAGTGAGAAGAGGGTTTTGGAACTATGTTGATTTGAGTGAATTAGATCAGAGTAGTAGACAGATTTGGCAGAGGAAAGGTGATTCTTGTATTCAATAACATGGTTGTTGTACATTTCTTTATGTATAGTGAGACCAGTTCTGTTGTAAAGTCGTTCAAGTTGGCGTCCTTTGGATTTAAGTTTGTGGAGGGCAGGGGTGAACCAGGGTGCAGAGCGTGCGAAGGAGACAGATCTGGACTTCAGTGGAGCATGGGTCGTCCAAGAGGTTATGGAGCGTGCTATTATAATGAAGGACCAGAGCATCCGGAGAACTATTGGGATAAGTACTGAGGTAGTTATTAATGTCTGAGGAGAAAGTGGTAATGTTAATGTCTTTTATTTTGCGAAAAGAAATAGTTCGGGGGAGGATGATTTTAGAAAGGGTGAGATTAATGTTAAAAGTAATGAGCACATGGTCAGAATAAGGAAGTGAATGAGGTTTACAGACCGTGGGGGTGATGCCAGAGCAACAGACCAAGTCCAGAATGTGATTTTTACAGTGAGTTGGGAAATGTATAAATTGTTGCAAACCAAAACTTTCTAAGCAGGATGAAAACTCTTTAGAGAGAGCATTATTGACATTGTCCATATGGGTATTAAAGTCACCAAGAATAATAGCATTGTGAGCCAGAGATGAAAAATGTGTCAGCAGCTGAGAAAAGTCATTTAAAAAATCCTTGTTCTGTTTTGGTGGGCGGTAGATGATGGCAATAACTGTAGGAGTAGGTCCAGGGAGAAGGGAGGCAGAGTACTCAAAGGAGGAGAACGTAGGAGCAGCAAACACAGGAACGACTTTCCAACTCTCGCGGTGTATCATCGCGAGACCTCCACCCCGGCGGCCGCACGTGCGGGGCTGGCAGATGTAAACAAACCCGGGCGGAGTGGACTCGTTCAGTTAAGTTAATACCTACTTACATCCAAATTTGCACCTAAAATACCTGTACATAGTAATGGCATATTCTGTATATTGTGTTTTTGCTATTTTGCACTTTGCACTTTGTCTTGTGTACTTGTATATTGTTCTTTTTTATAATCTATGTCTTGTCTTGTCACTGTCACTCTGTTGCACTGTGGAGCTGCTGTCACTAAAACAAATTCCTAGTATGTGTAAACATACCTGGCAATAAAGCTCATTCTGATTCTGATTCTGATTCTGAAAAAACGGTGATGTGCTCGAAGTTTTCCCTAATGTATGGGGCAGCAGTTTCTGTTACAATAGCATTTTCAAAGAAAGACCGGTCCATTATGCCTTCGAAGATTGCAATCGGTCCCGGACCCAGTCTGGATATTGCTCCCCAAACATGAACTTTTAGCGGGTGCTTTGGCTTTGGTTTAGACACGTGTCTCCCACTCCTACGAAATGACATGGTGGCAAAGCGGTCCAAAGCCACTGTTGTTTCATCAGTGAAAATGACATCGTGAAATGACTCCTCCTCAGCAATCCATTTTTGGGCTTGTTGGAGACGTAACTCTTTATTTTTGTCTCTGATCATGGGACAATGTTGAGTTTTCCCATACTTCCACCCAAGCTTTTGCCTTATCCTCCGAATGGATTGCTCGCTTATTTCCACTCCGCTGTCACGCCATAGCTGTTTTTTCACGGAACATGACACCAGTTCATCATTCTGATGAGTGATATTCTCTATGGATAGGACAATGTCCTTAAAATCAAGGGCAAAACAGAAAATAGTTAAACATTTGACAGTTTATGCATAACCACCACTTTGCATTAACCAGTATTTAGGCCAGTGTTTGTGTTCGCGTCATGCAGTGGGTAACTTACTCCGTTATTTTGCGAGGATTACGTTTGTGTGATGATCTTTCTTTGTAGTGTCTCCGGATAGTGCTCAATGTAGCGTGTACACCAATGGATTTCAGATGTCGGGATATTTCTTGAATAGAACTTCCAGCAGACCTCACCTTTTGGTCATTGTGAGATGACTTTACAGATGGATGGACTGTATATATTCGTACAGTGTGTCAGGGGTGTGGACACTAATGTTTTGTGATAAGAGGGTGTATCATAGGTGGAGCGTGTGAGGAAAGCTTTCCCCTTTTCCCTGGCATGCATTTGAATGCTGAATCCGCAATTAAACCGAATGCTACACAGTTGGACCCCCCCCAAAAACAGTCTCAATAATATGTTGATTACAAGGCAACAGGCAGCATTCACCCCCATCCCCATTCGGCTATTCATAAACATTTCGCTCTTTATACTGCCGCTGATCGCCTCATTAACTGCTACTTTTAAAATAACTGAAAAAAACAAATAGTTCCCACTTCCCTTTGTGTCGAAATTGACACGGCTCATGGCTAGTGTTTGCATATTTCTTTCTATTGTGCAACCAGATTACTATTATATACTGTGCTGATAGTTCTGATCATTTTTTTTTTTTTTTTTTATCGGACAATGCAACCTGAACTTTAAATTCAAAGTAGCCTAAAATAGCTGGATCTGCCAGTCCAGTGAAGGATGCGTCTGTCCCTCACTTTCAACTTTCTCAACTCCCGTTTACTCCACCGCCATCTAACAGCATTTTCACACCAGTGATACTAAATATTCTTGCAAACTGTCTAAACTTCAATATACAGTACAGATCTGGCCATTAAAAATGCGTCTATTTTCACGCGGCAGCCTGCAATTCGGCACGCGTCCTACCGCAGCGGCTTTTTTTGATTTTTTTTACAACGTTGTTGCACTTCATATAATATCCACCAGGTGGCGCAAGGAACAACATTCTGTAGCCAAACACCATGGCCAGCTCTAGGGGGCGTTGGTCACAAATACCAGTACAATAGTTCAATGATTCCTCTTTCCTGAAATTATGGTTCAAACCAATAGCAAAAAGATAGCCTATTCATAAGCAGGTGCAGTTGTATTGTTGTTTTGTTTTCTTTCTTTGTTTTCCTGACGAACATTTATTAGACTGCATCGGAAATAGAAATGTTAATTTCAGTTTAACGACCAGATTGTGTTAAATTACATTTAAATTTAAATTGAAACGTGGCTGTGTCACATTAATAACAGCTAAATTCGTTTTGAGGGGTTAATTGTACACAAGCAAAAAGCAGCAGAAACATCACAACGTCACGCGCAGAGCTTATGCACAGAGAAAACCCCCAAAAAGCTGTATGTAAAATAAATAAAAATGCCCATATGCGAAATGTAATTTTCTTAATGAATAATAATTTAACAAAACGAAATAAAATAAAATTAATAAGTAGCAAGCCTATATGCAGAATTGTAGGCAATTTCTGTGTTGCGCCCTTAAACTAGCATCTCGTTTCCATTTTTTTTTTTTACAAATAGCATACACATCTGTTTTTTCGTTGTGATTGTATACAAATAACAGAAATATGTAAAATAGCATAGTTTTGAGCAATCCCGTACTCTTGAAGGAGTATTGTAAGCTGTATCCACTTAATTAAAGGGGGAAAAAAGTGATCCTGACGGCGCCGCGGGCAGTTGAATAACTCGACAACTTTCACCTTCAGAATAAAATACATTATATATTTCAGCGTTTTAAAGCAACATCAAATTAAGATATGCATGTTTAAGAGGTAGTTCGTCTTTTTCTTTTTCTAAGATACACAATTTTAGATACACTGACAATTAATTTGAGTAGAGACAAATAGAAATGGAGAGGATAAATATAAACTACAGTTTTTATAGAGTTAAAAATTAATTAATTTATTTATTTATTATTATTATTATTAGTATTATTTTGATTTGTTTTTGCGATTTAGGTGCTTAGAAATTTATTCTAAGTAGGCAGCGGGCAAATAATATAGTTAATATAGCGGGAGCGGGTGGATGCGGAATAAAACCTTGTGGAATCGGGACTGGAAAAGCACTTTGTTATATCCTATAGACTATACTTCATCATCAAGCATGGGCGTCGGAAGCAAAATAAATGTAAAAACAGAAAAAAATACTTTAGTATATGCCATTTTCTGTAGTCTGGTGCCTTTTATTTAATGTTTTTACACAATGCAAATAGGCCATATTTACAAATATTACAAAAGATGGCTATTGTGCATCATTTTCAGTGGCGCAAGTGATAATACGAGTAACATATTGTTTTTGACGCGGGAGACCCGAGTTCGCATCCGCCTTTTGGTGAAATCATTTTCGAAATCGTCTCCCTTTTCACTTATATCATATCGGAAAGGCATTTGTTTATTTGTAAATTAATGAAACAATTGAAAAGTTGAAATAAAGTATCAACTAGGGTTAGGTCACCTAACTTAAGTGTATCTGAGCACTATACTGTACTTTTAGGAGTGTTAATAATTAATTTTATTATTATTATTATTATTATTATTATTATTATTATTGTCTTTAGATTTGTTCTTACATTTTTGATGCTGTACATTAAGATGGCGCACTGCCCATGCAGTTTTTTTTTTTTTTTTCTTAAAAACTAATTGAAATGAAAGGGAAGAAACCCATGTAGATTTGGCCTAATGTCCATGTAAATACTATAGCCTAGTATTATATCCTAATATAGAAAATAATTTAGACAAATAAACAGAAGGCTCACTTTTCAAAACAATAAAGCTTATATGACTGACAACGAATACAGTTGTTAAGTAACAAAAGTGCTCCTGTGAGTTATGCAATTTTTCCCCACCTTTTTTCTTTTTCTTTTTTTTAAAGTGGAAAAGTAGTTCTTCTATTTCGAAGAAGATCGTTAAGCCTGGAACCAGGCTTAAGTCTGTTCTGGGAAACCAAAGGGAAGTGTTTTTTTTTTTTTTTTCTTTTTTTTCAGTTTTCTGAAAAGTAGCCGTTAATGAGGCATCAGCGTTAAGCGGCATGCAGTATAAAGAGCGAAATGTTTATGAATGGCAGAGTGGGGGTGGGGTGGGGTGTTGAATGCTGTCTTTGCCTTGTTGTAATCAACATTTGGAGACTATTTTTGGGGGTGCTGGGGGCGGATTCCGACTGCATTCAGTTGCATTTCGAATTCAGCATTCAAATGCATGCCAGGGAGAAGGGGAAAGCTTTCCTCACTCGCTCCACTTTTTTCAAAACATTAGTGTCCACGGCCCTGACACCAGTGATGCGCGGGTCAGTGGATAAACAACCCGAACCCGACCGACGTTTTCAACTAACCCGCCCGCAACTCGGACCGCCGAATAAAAAAATAAAATATTGTACCCGACCCGCCTCCTGACCCGCATGTTTAATATTAGAGTGATTATGCTGTGGAGATGCGGTCTGAAATATCCTGACATCTGAAATCCATTGGTGTACAAGCTACTTTAAAATAAAATAATGTGTCCTGTTGTAAAGTCGTTGCCGTATTGTTGTGTACGAAGTTCAGATGTTATTATTTTAAGAAATGTATATTAATATGTTTTAGGATTCTCCTTATTTTTGTTTTAGACATCCATCAATTACGGTGAATAAAAAAATGCCGCGCTGGTGGAAACAAGACTTTCGCTTCTTTTGAGACCGGTGTTCGGACGTTTTTCTAAAAAAAAAAAAAAACTAAAACTCTGTCATTTATGGTCATAAAAACAGAAGCTGAACATAATTCAAAACTGTAAAGTATTTGCTGATTAAAGAAAACATGAAGGATGCCGCTTAATATTTGGCTTTTACGTGAACTTTAAAGCATATCCCTCATTCCATTTGTTTTCTTTGTTTTGTAATTTTATATTATTTTCGTGAAAGGTATTTTTGCTCAACATGCATTTCTCGTGGCCACGAGTTTAATGAATAAACAAACCTGCGTGACATTAGTAACCCAGAATTATTTGAGATATTTTATTTTGAGTTAAGAAATTATTATATTAATTGTTATTGAAATTAATACAATATTAAATAATTATATATTCGATGCTGTATATGCTAATGCTGTCTGTGCGCAATGTAGACAGCTTTCACAAGTGTTTACATGTATTACATGTAGGCCTACTTCAAATTAAATAGCCCTGCAAGAAACATTTCATGCATCCCACAATCTTGTCCATTGACTGACCTTCTTTTTTTCCGTAATATTTGTATTATTCGTTTATATTCGTTATTTTTTCCTTCATTTTGATCTCGTTACATAACATTCTGAATGTAAATGATACTGTAAAGGTTCTATGACTGGGTTTTTACTGGAATGCAGTTTAAAGCTTAAATTTAACATATATTGTATTTTATTTAGTCTAATTAATAGACAAATAATTGAAGAGTGAATCATTCACGTAGTTTCATTTGGAAATAATTTATCGTCACACGGTAAAATAGGCCTACATTCCTTCTATTCACTAATAGTCTTTTTTTCGTATTTGTCTTAATATTATTATCATTATCATTAGTATTACTATTACTAATATTATTTTTATTAGCCTGTTATTTTTGTATATATTTTTATTTCCGTGCGTTTCCACCCCTTAATTTGGCTCTCTTTAACGTTCATGTAAATGATTCTGTACATGCTTGACATATGCTATATGACTGATTTTTACTGGAATGTAGTTTAAAGGTTGAATTGAACATATTTTATTTTGTTTCGTCTAATTAATAGACTAGACTATATAAATACTAAACTGTTTTACTGAGAAATGAATCATCACGTAGTTTCATTTGTAAATGAAAACATGCTCATTTATCGTCACACACGGGGATAAATACAATCAAAAAGTCAAAACGTTATTGGCATAATTGTCAGGCGTTAAAAATAAATAGCCCTAACCAGGTATTGAAATAATAATAACCTATAATAATAAATAAATAATAAGTGATTTAGAGCTATCTACTTTTTTCTTTATTGTGAATCGCTTAACCTAAATAACTTTCTGTATATGCTATTTGGCATATATTTAGCAAATATTGTGAACGACAATTATGCCAATAAAGTTTTGACTTTATGATTGTATTAATGCCCGTGTGTGACCATAAACGATTTACAAATGGAACGTGAATGATTCACTCGACAATGAAACACTATAAAGGTTATAATTAGACTAAAAATGAATATATATATATATATATATATATATATATATATATATTTAAAATCCCAGCCATAGCATAATCAAAGCTTTAATGGCATGTCAGCATTTATCATTTAGATTCGGAATGTTAAGAGATCGAAATTAAGGGGGACATAATGAATATAAACGAATAATAAATTTATTACAGAAAAAAGAGGATCAATTAATGGATAAGACTTTAGGATGCATAAAATGTTTCTTGCAGGGCTATTTAATTTGAAGTACTTATGTAATATTTATTCTTGATAAACTTTTGAATGCTGTCTACATCGCGCACAGACATTCGCATATACAGCATTGCCTATTGTTAATATATAACGTAATATTGCATTAATTTCTATAACAATTAATATAATCATTTCTTAACTCAAAATAAAAAATATTAACAAACCTATCTCTGATAATCCTGGGTTATGGTTACGCAGGTTTGTTTATGCATTAAACATAAGGATGTCGTTACCTCGACAAAATAATCTTGTGGCCACGACATAATATGACATTCCCAGGAATTAATATCTCGTGGCAATGACAAAAAGTAATATGACGTTCCTACGAATTCATTTGTGTGGCCACGACAAACATAAGTGAACCGAAGGTGTCCCCTCCAGGTTACCGTACCCTTTAGTTTGCAGCAATGTTTTCAGCCTGCTCCAGTCCAGTGCGTTACATGACTGCCCCCTACTGATCATGTCTTTCCTATGTCATTGTATTTTCCGTGTTCCCTTGGAATACACCGGCGTCACGCGAGACCACTTTACTTCCCGCCCGCATTTTAAATGGCCAGATCTGTACATGAAGACACTAGAGGTTGTACACTGCATGAAAAAGGGGGTTTTCGTCAGTTAACGACACTGTGAATTGTCGCAGAAGTTTCAGGTTAATGGCTGTTAATATTTTTAGCCCCCTTAACCTACCCCCAAACCTAAAGCTACCCATTTTATAGCAAATATAAAAGAATATAAATCGTAACTGACAAAAATATATGCAGGGAAATTACCATTTTTACTAACAATATAGCATAAAAATATTTTTATAGTCACTAATCACACTCCTACCTCTAAACCTAATGTTAACCATATTCAAGTTCAAGTTCAAGTTCAAGTAGGTTTTATTGTCATTCCGTTGGAATATACATATACAGTTCAGAACACAGTGAAACGAAACAACGTTCCTCCAGGACCAAGGTGCTCTCTCAGTACAGTAATAATAATAAAAAAAAACATGACAGACAAAAAATTGCAATTACAATCATTTATTTAATGCAAAATATCAACAGCCATACCAAAAAGTAATCCAAATGGCGATGTTTTTGCAGCCGCAGTCCTCTCTGGCAGAATACAGTAGGTTTTGTTTGAGGTGCAGAGCGGAATTAAAGTTATTATTCGCTAAATATTATCCAGATTATTTTCCTGATCCTCTCCGTAAATGCGGCCAAAGAGTAGCAAAGAGTAGCAAACATAGCAAACATTTATGGTCGTGTGTTCATAATTCATGTATAGCAAACATATATTTTCATAATTCAGGTATAGCAAACATATATGGTCGTGTGTTCATAATTCAGGTATATCAAACATATATGGTCGTGTGTTCATAATTCAGGTATAGCAAACATATATGGTCGTGTGTTCATAATTCAGGTATATCAAACATATATGGTCGTGTGTTCATAATTCAGGTATAGCAAACATATATGGTCGTGTGTTCATAATTCAGGTATATCAAACATATATGGTCGTGTGTTCATAATTCAGGTATAGCAAACATATATTTTCATAATTCAGGTATAGCAAACATATATGGTCGTGTGTTCATAATTCAGGTATAGCAAACATATATTTTCATAATTCAGGTATAGCAAACATATATGGTCGTGTGTTCATAATTCATGTATAGCAAACATATATGGTCGTGTGTTCATAATTCATGTATAGCAAACATATATTTTCATAATTCAGGTATAGCAAACATATATTTTCATAATTCATGTATAGCAAACATATATGGTCGTGTGTTCATAATTCATGTATAGCAAACATATATGGTCGTGTGTTCATAATTCAGGTATATCAAACATATATGGTCGTGTGTTCATAATTCAGGTATAGCAAACATATATTTTCATAATTCAGGTATAGCAAAGATATATGGTCGTGTGTTCATAATTCAGGTATATCAAACATATATGGTCGTGTGTTCATAATTCAGGTATAGCAAACATATATGGTCGTGTGTTCATAATTCAGGTATAGCAAACATATATTTTCATAATTCAGGTATAGCAAACATATATGGTCGTGTGTTCATAATTCAGGTATAGCAAACATATATTTTCATAATTCAGGTATAGCAAACATATATGGTCGTGTGTTCATAATTCAGGTATAGCAAACATATATGGTCGTGTGTTCAGAATTCATGTATAGCAAACATATATGGTCGTGTGTTCATAATTCATGTATAGCAAACATATATTTTCATAATTCATGTATAGCAAACATATATGGTCGTGTGTTCATAATTCATGTATAGCAAACATATATTTTCATAATTCATGTATAGCAAACATATATGGTCGTGTGTTCATAATTCATGTATAGCAAACATATATTTTCATAATTCAGGTATAGCAAACATATATGGTCGTGTGTTCATAATTCAGGTATATCAAACATATATGGTCGTGTGTTCATAATTCATGTATAGCAAACATATATGGTCGTGTGTTCATAATTCATGTATAGCAAACATATATGGTCGTGTGTTCATAATTCAGGTATATCAAACATATATGGTCGTGTGTTCATAATTCAGGTATAGAAAACATATATGGTCGTGTGTTCATAATTCAGGTATAGCAAACATATATGGTCGTGTGTTCATAATTCATGTATAGCAAACATATATGGTCGTGTGTTCATAATTCAGGTATATCAAACATATATGGTCGTGTGTTCATAATTCAGGTATAGCAAACATATATGGTCGTGTGTTCATAATTCAGGTATAGCAAACATATATGGTCGTGTGTTCATAATTCATGTATAGCAAACATATATGGTCGTGTGTTCATAATTCATGTATAGCAAACATATATGGTCGTGTGTTCATAATTCAGGTATAGCAAACATATATGGTCGTGTGTTCAGAATTCATGTATAGCAAACATATATGGTCGTGTGTTCATAATTCAGGTATAGCAAACATATATTTTCATAATTCAGGTATAGCAAACATATATGGTCGTGTGTTCATAATTCATGTATAGCAAACATATATTTTCATAATTCATGTATAGCAAACATATATGGTCGTGTGTTCATAATTCAGGTATAGCAAACATATATGGTCGTGTGTTCAGAATTCATGTATAGCAAACATATATGGTCGTGTGTTCATAATTCAGGTATAGCAAACATATATTTTCATAATTCATGTATAGCAAACATATATGGTCGTGTGTTCATAATTCAGGTATATCAAACATATATGGTCGTGTGTTCATAATTCAGGTATAGCAAACATATATGGTCGTGTGTTCATAATTCAGGTATAGCAAACATATATGGTCGTGTGTTCATAATTCAGGTATAGCAAACATATATTTTCATAATTCAGGTATAGCAAACATATATGGTCGTGTGTTCATAATTCAGGTATAGCAAACATATATGGTCGTGTGTTCAGAATTCATGTATAGCAAACATATATGGTCGTGTGTTCATAATTCATGTATAGCAAACATATATTTTCATAATTCATGTATAGCAAACATATATGGTCGTGTGTTCATAATTCATGTATAGCAAACATATATTTTCATAATTCATGTATAGCAAACATATATGGTCGTGTGTTCATAATTCATGTATAGCAAACATATATTTTCATAATTCAGGTATAGCAAACATATATGGTCGTGTGTTCATAATTCAGGTATATCAAACATATATGGTCGTGTGTTCATAATTCAGGTATAGCAAACATATATGGTCGTGTGTTCATAATTCATGTATAGCAAACATATATGGTCGTGTGTTCATAATTCATGTATAGCAAACATATATGGTCGTGTGTTCATAATTCAGGTATAGCAAACATATATGGTCGTGTGTTCAGAATTCATGTATAGCAAACATATATGGTCGTGTGTTCATAATTCAGGTATAGCAAACATATATTTTCATAATTCATGTATAGCAAACATATATGGTCGTGTGTTCATAATTCATGTATAGCAAACATATATTTTCATAATTCAGGTATAGCAAACATATATGGTCGTGTGTTCATAATTCAGGTATATCAAACATATATGGTCGTGTGTTCATAATTCAGGTATATCAAACATATATTTTCATAATTCAGGTATAGCAAACATATATGGTCGTGTGTTCAGAATTCATGTATAGCAAACATATATGGTCGTGTGTTCATAATTCAGGTATAGCAAACATATATTTTCATAATTCAGGTATAGCAAACATATATTTTCATAATTCATGTATAGCAAACATATATGGTCGTGTGTTCATAATTCATGTATAGCAAACATATATTTTCATAATTCATGTATAGCAAACATATATGGTCGTGTGTTCATAATTCAGGTATAGCAAACATATATTTTCATAATTCAGGTATAGCAAACATATATGGTCGTGTGTTCAGAATTCATGTATAGCAAACATATATGGTCGTGTGTTCATAATTCAGGTATAGCAAACATATATTTTCATAATTCAGGTATAGCAAACATATATTTTCATAATTCATGTATAGCAAACATATATGGTCGTGTGTTCATAATTCATGTATAGCAAACATATATTTTCATAATTCAGGTATAGCAAACATATATGGTCGTGTGTTCATAATTCAGGTATATCAAACATATATGGTCGTGTGTTCATAATTCAGGTATAGCAAACATATATTTTCATAATTCAGGTATAGCAAACATATATGGTCGTGTGTTCATAATTCAGGTATATCAAACATATATGGTCGTGTGTTCATAATTCAGGTATAGCAAACATATATGGTCGTGTGTTCATAATTCAGGTATATCAAACATATATGGTCGTGTGTTCATAATTCATGTATAGCAAACATATATGGTCGTGTGTTCATAATTCATGTATAGCAAACATATATTTTCATAATTCATGTATTGCAAACATATATGGTCGTGTGTTCATAATTCATGTATAGCAAACATATATTGTCGTGTGTTCATAATTCAGGTATAGCAAACATATATTTTCATAATTCAGGTATAGCAAACATATATGGTCATGTGTTCATAATTCATGTATAGCAAACATATATGGTCGTGTGTTCATAATTCAGGTATAGCAAACATATATTTTCATAATTCAGGTATAGCAAACATATATGGTCATGTGTTCATAATTCAGGTATAGCAAACATATATGGTCATGTGTTCATAATTCAGGTATATCAAACATATATGGTCGTGTGTTCATAATTCAGGTATAGCAAACATATATGGTCGTGTGTTCATAATTCAGGTATAGCAAACATATATTTTCATAATTCAGGTATAGCAAACATATATGGTCGTGTGTTCATAATTCAGGTATAGCAAACATATATTTTCATAATTCAGGTATAGCAAACATATATGGTCGTGTGTTCATAATTCAGGTATAGCAAACATATATGGTCGTGTGTTCATAATTCAGGTATAGCAAACATATATGGTCGTGTGTTCATAATTCATGTATAGCAAACATATATGGTCGTGTGTTCATAATTCATGTATAGCAAACATATATGGTCGTGTGTTCATTATTCATGTATAGCAAACATATATGGTCGTGTGTTCATAATTCAGGTATAGCAAACATATATTTTCATAATTCAGGTATAGCAAACATATATTTTCATAATTCAGGTATAGCAAACATATATGGTCGTGTGTTCATAATTCATGTATAGCAAACATATATGGTCGTGTGTTCATAATTCAGGTATAGCAAACATATATGGTCGTGTGTTCATAATTCAGGTATAGCAAACATATATTTTCATAATTCAGGTATAGCAAACATATATGGTCATGTGTTCATAATTCATGTATAGCAAACATATATGGTCGTGTGTTCATAATTCAGGTATAGCAAACATATATGGTCGTGTGTTCATAATTCAGGTATAGCAAACATATATGGTCATGTGTTCATAATTCATGTATAGCAAACATATATGGTCGTGTGTTCATAATTCATGTATAGCAAACATATATATGGTCGTGTGTTCATAATTCATGTATAGCAAACATATATATGGTCGTGTGTTCATAATTCATGTATTGCAAACATATATGGACGTGTGTTCATAATTCAGGTATAGCAAACATATATTTTCATAATTCAGGTATAGCAAACATATATGGTCATGTGTTCATAATTCAGGTATAGCAAACATATATGGTCGTGTGTTCAGAATTCATGTATAGCAAACATATATGGTCGTGTGTTCATAATTCAGGTATATCAAACATATATTTTCATAATTCAGGTATAGCAAACATATATGGTCGTGTGTTCAGAATTCATGTATAGCAAACATATATGGTCGTGTGTTCATAATTCAGGTATAGCAAACATATATTTTCATAATTCAGGTATAGCAAACATATATTTTCATAATTCATGTATAGCAAACATATATGGTCGTGTGTTCATAATTCATGTATAGCAAACATATATTTTCATAATTCAGGTATAGCAAACATATATGGTCGTGTGTTCATAATTCAGGTATATCAAACATATATGGTCGTGTGTTCATAATTCAGGTATAGCAAACATATATTTTCATAATTCAGGTATAGCAAACATATATGGTCGTGTGTTCATAATTCAGGTATATCAAACATATATGGTCGTGTGTTCATAATTCAGGTATAGCAAACATATATGGTCGTGTGTTCATAATTCAGGTATATCAAACATATATGGTCGTGTGTTCATAATTCATGTATAGCAAACATATATGGTCGTGTGTTCATAATTCATGTATAGCAAACATATATTTTCATAATTCATGTATTGCAAACATATATGGTCGTGTGTTCATAATTCATGTATAGCAAACATATATTGTCGTGTGTTCATAATTCAGGTATAGCAAACATATATTTTCATAATTCAGGTATAGCAAACATATATGGTCATGTGTTCATAATTCATGTATAGCAAACATATATGGTCGTGTGTTCATAATTCAGGTATAGCAAACATATATTTTCATAATTCAGGTATAGCAAACATATATGGTCATGTGTTCATAATTCAGGTATAGCAAACATATATGGTCATGTGTTCATAATTCAGGTATATCAAACATATATGGTCGTGTGTTCATAATTCAGGTATAGCAAACATATATGGTCGT
Source organism: Garra rufa (assembly GCF_049309525.1). Lineage (NCBI taxonomy): Eukaryota > Metazoa > Chordata > Actinopteri > Cypriniformes > Cyprinidae > Garra > Garra rufa. The sequence continues at coordinate 272,274 of NW_027394294.1, forward strand.
GTGTTCATAATTCAGGTATAGCAAACATATATTTTCATAATTCAGGTATAGCAAACATATATGGTCGTGTGTTCATAATTCAGGTATAGCAAACATATATGGTCATGTGTTCATAATTCAGGTATATCAAACATATATGGTCGTGTGTTCATAATTCAGGTATAGCAAACATATATGGTCGTGTGTTCATAATTCAGGTATAGCAAACATATATGGTCGTGTGTTCATAATTCATGTATTGCAAACATATATGGTCGTGTGTTCATAATTCAGGTATAGCAAACATATATGGTCGTGTGTTCATAATTCATGTATAGCAAACATATATGGTCGTGTGTTCATAATTCATGTATTGCAAACATATATGGTCGTGTGTTCATAATTCAGGTATAGCAAACATATATGGTCGTGTGTTCATAATTCATGTATAGCAAACATATATGGTCGTGTGTTCATAATTCAGGTATAGCAAACATATATGGTCGTGTGTTCATAATTCATGTATAGCAAACATATATGGTCGTGTGTTCATAATTCATGTATAGCAAACATATGGTCGTGTGTTCATAATTCATGTATAGCAAACATATATGGTCGTGTGTTCATAATTCATGTATTGCAAACATATATGGTCGTGTGTTCATAATTCATGTATTGCAAACATATATGGTCGTGTGTTCATAATTCATGTATAGCAAACAAATATGGTCGTGTGTTCATAATTCATGTATTGCAAACATATATGGTCGTGTGTTCATAATTCATGTATAGCAAACATATATGGTCGTGTGTTCATAATTCAGGTATAGCAAACATATATGGTCGTGTGTTCATAATTCATGTATAGCAAACATATATGGTCGTGTGTTCATAATTCAGGTATATCAAACATATATGGTCGTGTGTTCATAATTCATGTATAGCAAACATATAATTTCATAATTCAGGTATAGCAAACATTTATGGTCGTGTGTTCATAATTCATGTATAGCAAACATATATGGTCGTGTGTTCATAATTCATGTATAGCAAACATATATGGTCGTGTGTTCATAATTCATGTATAGCAAAAATATATGGTCGTGTGTTCATAATTCATGTATAGCAAACATATATGGTCGTGTGTTCATAATTCATGTATAGCAAACATATATGGACGTGTGTTCATAATTCAGGTATAGCAAACATATATTTTCATAATTCAGGTATAGCAAACATATATGGTCATGTGTTCATAATTCATGTATAGCAAACATATATGGTCGTGTGTTCATAATTCAGGTATAGCAAACATATATGGTCGTGTGTTCATAATTCATGTATAGCAAACATATATGGTCATGTGTTCATAATTCATGTATAGCAAACATATATGGTCGTGTGTTCATAATTCAGGTATAGCAAACATATGGTCGTGTGTTCATAATTCATGTATAGCAAACATATATGGTCGTGTGTTCATAATTCAGGTATAGCAAACATATATTTTCATAATTCAGGTATAGCAAACATATATGTTCATGTGTTCATAATTCATGTATAGCAAACATATATGGTCGTGTGTTCATAATTCAGGTATAGCAAACATATATGGTCGTGTGTTCATAATTCAGGTATAGCAAACATATATGGTCGTGTGTTCATAATTCAGGTATATCAAACATATATGGTCGTGTGTTCATAATTCATGTATAGCAAACATATATGGTCGTGTGTTCATAATTCAGGTATAGCAAACATATATGGTCGTGTGTTCATAATTCAGGTATAGCAAACATATATGGTCGTGTGTTCATAATTCATGTATAGCAAACATATATGGTCGTGTGTTCATAATTCAGGTATAGCAAACATATATGGTCGTGTGTTCATAATTCATGTATAGCAAACATATATGGTCGTGTGTTCATAATTCATGTATTGCAAACATATATGGTCGTGTGTTCATAATTCAGGTATAGCAAACATATATGGTCGTGTGTTCATAATTCAGGTATAGCAAACATATATGGTCGTGTGTTCATAATTCATGTATAGCAAACATATGGTCGTGTGTTCATTATTCATGTATAGCAAACATATATGGTCGTGTGTTCATTATTCATGTATAGCAAACATATATGGTCGTGTGTTCATTATTCATGTATAGCAAACATATATGGTCGTGTGTTCATAATTCATGTATAGCAAACATATATGGTCGTGTGTTCATAATTCATGTATTGCAAACATATATGGTCGTGTGTTCATAATTCAGGTATAGCAAACATTTATGGTCGTGTGTTCATAATTCATGTATAGCAAACATATATTTTCATTATTCATGTATAGCAAACATATATGGTCGTGTGTTCATAATTCATGTATAGCAAACATATATGGTCGTGTGTTCATAATTCATGTATATCAAACATATATGGTCGTGTGTTCATAATTCATGTATAGCAAACATATATGGTTGTGTGTTCATAATTCAGGTATAGCAAACATATATGGTCGTGTGTTCATAATTCATGTATAGCAAACATATATGGTCGTGTGTTCATAATTCATGTATTGCAAACATATATGGTCGTGTGTTCATAATTCATGTATTGCAAACATATATGGTCGTGTGTTCATAATTCAGGTATAGCAAACATATATGGTCGTGTGTTCATAATTCAGGTATAGCAAACATATATGGTCGTGTGTTCATAATTCATGTATAGCAAACATATATGGTCGTGTGTTCATAATTCAGGTATAGCAAACATTTATGGTCGTGTGTTCATAATTCATGTATAGCAAACATATATTTTCATAATTCAGGTATTGCAAACATATATGGTCGTGTGTTCATAATTCATGTATAGCAAACATATATGGTCGTGTGTTCATTATTCATGTATAGCAAACATATATTTTCATAATTCATGTATTGCAAACATATATGGTCGTGTGTTCATAATTCAGGTATAGCAAACATATATGGTCGTGTGTTCATAATTCAGGTATAGCAAACATATATGGTCGTGTGTTCATAATTCATGTATAGCAAACATATATGGTCGTGTGTTCATAATTCAGGTATAGCAAACATATAATTTCATAATTCAGGTATAGCAAACATACATGGTCGTGTGTTCATAATTCAGGTATAGCAAACATATATTTTCATAATTCAGGTATAGCAAACATATATTTTCATAGTTCAGGTATAGCAAACATATATGGTCGTGTGTTCATAATTCATGTATAGCAAACATATATGGTCGTGTGTTCATAATTCATGTATAGCAAACATATATTTTCATAGTTCAGGTATAACAAACATATATGGTCGTGTGTTCATAATTCATGTATAGCAAACATATATGGTCGTGTGTTCATAATTCATGTATAGCAAACATATATGGTCGTGTGTTCATAATTCAGGTATAGCAAACATTTATGGTCGTGTGTTCATAATTCAGGTATAGCAAACATATATGGTCGTGTGTTCATAATTCGTGTATAGCAAACATATATTTTCATAATTCATGTATTGCAAACATATATGGTCGTGCGTTCATAATTCATGTATAGCAAACATATATGGTCGTGTGTTCATTATTCATGTATAGCAAACATATATGGTCGTGTGTTCATAATTCATGTATAGCAAACATATATGGTCGTGTGTTCATAATTCAGGTATAGCAAACATATATGGTCGTGTGTTCATAATTCATGTATTGCAAACATATATGGTCGTGTGTTCATAATTCATGTATAGCAAACATATATGGTCGTGTGTTCATAATTCAGGTATAGCAAACATATATGGTCGTGTGTTCATAATTCATGTATAGCAAACATATATGGTCGTGTGTTCATAATTCATGTATAGCAAACATATATGGTCGTGTGTTCATAATTCAGGTATAGCAAACATATATGGTCGTGTGTTCATAATTCATGTATTGCAAACATATATGGTCGTGTGTTCATAATTCATGTATAGCAAACATATATGGTCGTGTGTTCATAATTCAGGTATAGCAAACATATATGGTCGTGTGTTCATAATTCATGTATAGCAAACATATATTTTCATTATTCATGTATAGCAAACATATATGGTCGTGTGTTCATAATTCATGTATAGCAAACATATATGGTCGTGTGTTCATAATTCATGTATATCAAACATATATGGTCGTGTGTTCATTATTCATGTATAGCAAACATATATGGTCGTGTGTTCATAATTCATGTATAGCAAACATATATGGTCGTGTGTTCATAATTCATGTATTGCAAACATATATGGTCGTGTGTTCATAATTCAGGTATAGCAAACATTTATGGTCGTGTGTTCATAATTCATGTATAGCAAACATATATTTTCATTATTCATGTATAGCAAACATATATGGTCGTGTGTTCATAATTCATGTATAGCAAACATATATGGTCGTGTGTTCATAATTCATGTATATCAAACATATATGGTCGTGTGTTCATAATTCATGTATAGCAAACATATATGGTTGTGTGTTCATAATTCAGGTATAGCAAACATATATGGTCGTGTGTTCATAATTCATGTATAGCAAACATATATGGTCGTGTGTTCATAATTCATGTATTGCAAACATATATGGTCGTGTGTTCATAATTCATGTATTGCAAACATATATGGTCGTGTGTTCATAATTCAGGTATAGCAAACATATATGGTCGTGTGTTCATAATTCAGGTATAGCAAACATATATGGTCGTGTGTTCATAATTCATGTATAGCAAACATATATGGTCGTGTGTTCATAATTCAGGTATAGCAAACATTTATGGTCGTGTGTTCATAATTCATGTATAGCAAACATATATTTTCATAATTCAGGTATTGCAAACATATATGGTCGTGTGTTCATAATTCATGTATAGCAAACATATATGGTCGTGTGTTCATTATTCATGTATAGCAAACATATATTTTCATAATTCATGTATTGCAAACATATATGGTCGTGTGTTCATAATTCAGGTATAGCAAACATATATGGTCGTGTGTTCATAATTCAGGTATAGCAAACATATATGGTCGTGTGTTCATAATTCATGTATAGCAAACATATATGGTCGTGTGTTCATAATTCAGGTATAGCAAACATATAATTTCATAATTCAGGTATAGCAAACATACATGGTCGTGTGTTCATAATTCAGGTATAGCAAACATATATTTTCATAATTCAGGTATAGCAAACATATATTTTCATAGTTCAGGTATAGCAAACATATATGGTCGTGTGTTCATAATTCATGTATAGCAAACATATATGGTCGTGTGTTCATAATTCATGTATAGCAAACATATATTTTCATAGTTCAGGTATAACAAACATATATGGTCGTGTGTTCATAATTCATGTATAGCAAACATATATGGTCGTGTGTTCATAATTCATGTATTGCAAACATATATGGTCGTGTGTTCATAATTCATGTATTGCAAACATATATGGTCGTGTGTTCATAATTCAGGTATAGCAAACATATATGGTCGTGTGTTCATAATTCAGGTATAGCAAACATATATGGTCGTGTGTTCATAATTCATGTATAGCAAACATATATGGTCGTGTGTTCATAATTCAGGTATAGCAAACATTTATGGTCGTGTGTTCATAATTCATGTATAGCAAACATATATTTTCATAATTCAGGTATTGCAAACATATATGGTCGTGTGTTCATAATTCATGTATAGCAAACATATATGGTCGTGTGTTCATTATTCATGTATAGCAAACATATATTTTCATAATTCATGTATTGCAAACATATATGGTCGTGTGTTCATAATTCAGGTATAGCAAACATATATGGTCGTGTGTTCATAATTCAGGTATAGCAAACATATATGGTCGTGTGTTCATAATTCATGTATAGCAAACATATATGGTCGTGTGTTCATAATTCAGGTATAGCAAACATATAATTTCATAATTCAGGTATAGCAAACATACATGGTCGTGTGTTCATAATTCAGGTATAGCAAACATATATTTTCATAATTCAGGTATAGCAAACATATATTTTCATAATTCATGTATTGCAAACATATATGGTCGTGTGTTCATAATTCATGTATAGCAAACATATATGGTCGTGTGTTCATTATTCATGTATAGCAAACATATATGGTCGTGTGTTCATAATTCATGTATAGCAAACATATATGGTCGTGTGTTCATAATTCAGATATAGCAAACATTTATGGTCGTGTGTTCATAATTCATGTATAGCAAACATATATGGTCGTGTGTTCATAATTCAGGTATAGCAAACATATATGGTCGTGTGTTCATAATTCATGTATTGCAAACATATATGGTCGTGTGTTCATAATTCATGTATTGCAAACATATATGGTCGTGTGTTCATAATTCATGTATAGCAAACATATATGGTCGTGTGTTCATAATTCATGTATAGCAAACATATATGGTCGTGTGTTCATAATTCAGGTATAGCAAACATTTATGGTCGTGTGTTCATAATTCAGGTATAGCAAACATATATTTTCATAATTCATGTATAGCAAACATTTATGGTCGTGTGTTCATAATTCAGGTATAGCAAACATATATTTTCATAATTCATGTATAGCAAACATATATGGTCGTGTGTTCATAATTCAGGTATAGAAAACATTTATGGTCGTGTGTTCATAATTCATGTATAGCAAACATATATTTTCATTATTCATGTATAGCAAACATATATGGTCGTGTGTTCATAATTCATGTATAGCAAACATATATGGTCGTGTGTTCATAATTCATGTATATCAAACATATATGGTCGTGTGTTCATAATTCATGTATAGCAAACATATATGGTCGTGTGTTCATAATTCATGTATAGCAAACATATATGGTCGTGTGTTCATAATTCATGTATATCAAACATATATGGTCGTGTGTTCATAATTCATGTATAGCAAACATATATGGTCGTGTGTTCATAATTCATGTATAGCAAACATATATGGTCGTGTGTTCATAATTCATGTATAGCAAACATATATGGTCGTGTGTTCATAATTCAGGTATAGCAAACATATATGGTCGTGTGTTCATAATTCATGTATAGCAAACATATATGGTCGTGTGTTCATAATTCATGTATTGCAAACATATATGGTCGTGTGTTCATAATTCATGTATAGCAAACATATATGGTCGTGTGTTCATAATTCAGGTATAGCAAACATTTATGGTCGTGTGTTCATAATTCATGTATAGCAAACATATATTTTCATAATTCATGTATTGCAAACATATATGGTCGTGTGTTCATAATTCATGTATAGCAAACATATATGGTCGTGTGTTCATTATTCATGTATAGCAAACATATATGGTCGTGTGTTCATAATTCATGTATAGCAAACATATATGGTCGTGTGTTCATAATTCATGTATAGCAAACATATATGGTCGTGTGTTCATTATTCATGTATAGCAAACATATATGGTCGTGTGTTCATTATTCATGTATAGCAAACATATATGGTCGTGTGTTCATTATTCATGTATAGCAAACATATATGGTCGTGTGTTCATAATTCATGTATTGCAAACATATATGGTCGTGTGTTCATAATTCATGTATTGCAAACATATATGGTCGTGTGTTCATAATTCATGTATTGCAAACATATATGGTCGTGTGTTCATTATTCATGTATAGCAAACATATATGGTCGTGTGTTCATAATTCATGTATAGCAAACATATATGGTCGTGTGTTCATAATTCAGGTATAGCAAACATATATGGTCGTGTGTTCATAATTCATGTATTGCAAACATATATGGTCGTGTGTTCATAATTCAGGTATAGCAAACATATATGGTCGTGTGTTCATAATTCATGTATTGCAAACATATATGGTCGTGTGTTCATAATTCATGTATAGCAAACATATATGGTCGTGTGTTCATAATTCATGTATAGCAAACATATATGGTCGTGTGTTCATAATTCAGGTATAGCAAACATTTATGGTCGTGTGTTCATAATTCAGGTATAGCAAACATATATTTTCATAATTCATGTATAGCAAACATTTATGGTCGTGTGTTCATAATTCAGGTATAGCAAACATATATTTTCATAATTCATGTATAGCAAACATATATGGTCGTGTGTTCATAATTCAGGTATAGCAAACATTTATGGTCCTGTGTTCATAATTCATGTATAGCAAACATATATGGTCGTGTGTTCATAATTCATGTATAGCAAACATATATGGTCGTGTGTTCATAATTCATGTATAGCAAACATATATGGTCGTGTGTTCATAATTCATGTATAGCAAACATATATGGTCGTGTGTTCATAATTCATGTATATCAAACATATATGGTCGTGTGTTCATAATTCAGGTATAGCAAACATATATGGTCGTGTGTTCATAATTCATGTATAGCAAACATATATGGTCGTGTGTTCATAATTCATGTATAGCAAACATATATGGTCGTGTGTTCATAATTCATGTATATCAAACATATATGGTCGTGTGTTCATAATTCATGTATAGCAAACATATATGGTCGTGTGTTCATAATTCATGTATAGCAAACATATATGGTCGTGTGTTCATAATTCATGTATAGCAAACATATATGGTCGTGTGTTCATAATTCAGGTATAGCAAACATATATGGTCGTGTGTTCATAATTCATGTATAGCAAACATATATGGTCGTGTGTTCATAATTCATGTATTGCAAACATATATGGTCGTGTGTGTTCATAATTCATGTATAGCAAACATATATGGTCGTGTGTTCATAATTCAGGTATAGCAAACATTTATGGTCGTGTGTTCATAATTCATGTATAGCAAACATATATTTTCATAATTCATGTATTGCAAACATATATGGTCGTGTGTTCATAATTCATGTATAGCAAACATATATGGTCGTGTGTTCATTATTCATGTATAGCAAACATATATGGTCGTGTGTTCATAATTCATGTATAGCAAACATATATGGTCGTGTGTTCATAATTCATGTATAGCAAACATATATGGTCGTGTGTTCATTATTCATGTATAGCAAACATATATGGTCGTGTGTTCATTATTCATGTATAGCAAACATATATGGTCGTGTGTTCATAATTCATGTATAGCAAACATATATGGTCGTGTGTTCATAATTCATGTATAGCAAATATATAATTTCATAATTCAGGTATAGCAAACATACATGGTCGTGTGTTCATAATTCAGGTATAGCAAACATATATTTTCATAATTCAGGTATAGCAAACATATATGGTCGTGTGTTCATAATTCATGTATAGCAAACATATATTTTCATAATTCAGGTATAGCAAACATATATTGTCGTGTGTTCATAATTCATGTATAGCAAACATATATTTTCATAATTCAGGTATAGCAAACATATATTGTCGTGTGTTCATAATTCATGTATAGCAAACATATATTTTCATAATTCAGGTATAGCAAACATATATTGTCGTGTGTTCATAATTCATGTATAGCAAACATATATGGTCGTGTGTTCATAATTCAGGTATAGCAAACATATATTTTCATAATTCAGGTATAGCAAACATATATGGTCGTGTGTTCATAATTCAGGTATAGCAAACATATATTTTCATAATTCAGGTATAGCAAACATATATGGTCGTGTGTTCATAATTCAGGTATAGCAAACATATATTTTCATAATTCAGGTATAGCAAACATATATGGTCGTGTGTTCATAATTCATGTATAGCAAACATATAATTTCATAATTCAGGTATATCAAACATATATGGTCGTGTGTTCATAATTCATGTATAGCAAATATATAATTTCATAATTCAGGTATAGCAAACATACATGGTCGTGTGTTCATAATTCAGGTATAGCAAACATATATGGTCGTGTGTTCATAATTCAGGTATAGCAAACATTTATGGTCGTGTGTTCATAATTCATGTATAGCAAACATATAATTTCATAATTCAGGTATATCAAACATATATGGTCGTGTGTTCATAATTCAGGTATAGCAAACATATATGGTCGTGTGTTCATAATTCAGGTATAGCAAACATTTATGGTCGTGTGTTCATAATTCATGTATAGCAAACATTTATGGTCGTGTGTTCATAATTCATGTATAGCAAACATATAATTTCATAATTCAGGTATATCAAACATATATGGTCGTGTGTTCATTATTCATGTATAGCAAACATATATGGTCGTGTGTTCATAATTCATGTATAGCAAACATATATGGTCGTATGTTCATAATTCAGGTATAGCAAACATATATGGTCGTGTGTTCATAATTCATGTATTGCAAACATATATGGTCGTGTGTTCATAATTCATGTATAGCAAACATATATGGTCGTGTGTTCATAATTCAGGTATAGCAAACATATATGGTCGTGTGTTCATAATTCATGTATAGCAAACATATATGGTCGTGTGTTCATAATTCATGTATAGCAAACATATATGGTCGTGTGTTCATAATTCAGGTATAGCAAACATATATGGTCGTGTGTTCATAATTCATGTATAGCAAACATATATGGTCGTGTGTTCATAATTCATGTATATCAAACATATATGGTCGTGTGTTCATAATTCATGTATAGCAAACATATATGGTCGTGTGTTCATAATTCAGGTATAGCAAACATATATGGTCGTGTGTTCATAATTCATGTATAGCAAACATATATGGTCGTGTGTTCATAATTCATGTATATCAAACATATATGGTCGTGTGTTCATAATTCATGTATAGCAAACATATATGGTCGTGTGTTCATAATTCATGTATAGCAAACATATATGGTCGTGTGTTCATAATTCATGTATTGCAAACATATATGGTCGTGTGTTCATAATTCAGGTATAGCAAACATTTATGGTCGTGTGTTCATAATTCATGTATAGCAAACATATATTTTCATTATTCATGTATAGCAAACATATATGGTCGTGTGTTCATAATTCATGTATAGCAAACATATATGGTCGTGTGTTCATAATTCATGTATATCAAACATATATGGTCGTGTGTTCATAATTCATGTATAGCAAACATATATGGTCGTGTGTTCATAATTCAGGTATAGCAAACATATATGGTCGTGTGTTCATAATTCATGTATAGCAAACATATATGGTCGTGTGTTCATAATTCATGTATTGCAAACATATATGGTCGTGTGTTCATAATTCATGTATTGCAAACATATATGGTCGTGTGTTCATAATTCAGGTATAGCAAACATATATGGTCGTGTGTTCATAATTCAGGTATAGCAAACATATATGGTCGTGTGTTCATAATTCATGTATAGCAAACATATATGGTCGTGTGTTCATAATTCAGGTATAGCAAACATTTATGGTCGTGTGTTCATAATTCAGGTATTGCAAACATATATGGTCGTGTGTTCATAATTCATGTATAGCAAACATATATGGTCGTGTGTTCATTATTCATGTATAGCAAACATATATTTTCATAATTCATGTATTGCAAACATATATGGTCGTGTGTTCATAATTCAGGTATAGCAAACATATATGGTCGTGTGTTCATAATTCAGGTATAGCAAACATATATGGTCGTGTGTTCATAATTCATGTATAGCAAACATATATGGTCGTGTGTTCATAATTCAGGTATAGCAAACATATAATTTCATAATTCAGGTATAGCAAACATACATGGTCGTGTGTTCATAATTCATATATAGCAAACATATATGGTCGTGTGTTCATAATTCATGTATAGCAAATATATAATTTCATAATTCAGGTATAGCAAACATACATGGTCGTGTGTTCATAATTCAGGTATAGCAAACATATATTTTCATAATTCAGGTATAGCAAACATATATGGTCGTGTGTTCATAATTCATGTATAGCAAACATATATTTTCATAATTCAGGTATAGCAAACATATATTGTCGTGTGTTCATAATTCATGTATAGCAAACATATATTTTCATAATTCAGGTATAGCAAACATATATTGTCGTGTGTTCATAATTCATGTATAGCAAACATATATTTTCATAATTCAGGTATAGCAAACATATATTGTCGTGTGTTCATAATTCATGTATAGCAAACATATATGGTCGTGTGTTCATAATTCAGGTATAGCAAACATATATTTTCATAATTCAGGTATAGCAAACATATATGGTCGTGTGTTCATAATTCAGGTATAGCAAACATATATTTTCATAATTCAGGTATAGCAAACATATATGGTCGTGTGTTCATAATTCAGGTATAGCAAACATATATTTTCATAATTCAGGTATAGCAAACATATATGGTCGTGTGTTCATAATTCATGTATAGCAAACATATAATTTCATAATTCAGGTATATCAAACATATATGGTCGTGTGTTCATAATTCATGTATAGCAAATATATAATTTCATAATTCAGGTATAGCAAACATACATGGTCGTGTGTTCATAATTCAGGTATAGCAAACATATATGGTCGTGTGTTCATAATTCAGGTATAGCAAACATTTATGGTCGTGTGTTCATAATTCATGTATAGCAAACATATAATTTCATAATTCAGGTATATCAAACATATATGGTCGTGTGTTCATAATTCAGGTATAGCAAACATATATGGTCGTGTGTTCATAATTCAGGTATAGCAAACATTTATGGTCGTGTGTTCATAATTCATGTATAGCAAACATTTATGGTCGTGTGTTCATAATTCATGTATAGCAAACATATAATTTCATAATTCAGGTATATCAAACATATATGGTCGTGTGTTCATTATTCATGTATAGCAAACATATATGGTCGTGTGTTCATAATTCATGTATAGCAAACATATATGGTCGTATGTTCATAATTCAGGTATAGCAAACATATATGGTCGTGTGTTCATAATTCATGTATTGCAAACATATATGGTCGTGTGTTCATAATTCATGTATAGCAAACATATATGGTCGTGTGTTCATAATTCAGGTATAGCAAACATATATGGTCGTGTGTTCATAATTCATGTATAGCAAACATATATGGTCGTGTGTTCATAATTCATGTATAGCAAACATATATGGTCGTGTGTTCATAATTCAGGTATAGCAAACATATATGGTCGTGTGTTCATAATTCATGTATAGCAAACATATATGGTCGTGTGTTCATAATTCATGTATATCAAACATATATGGTCGTGTGTTCATAATTCATGTATAGCAAACATATATGGTCGTGTGTTCATAATTCAGGTATAGCAAACATATATGGTCGTGTGTTCATAATTCATGTATAGCAAACATATATGGTCGTGTGTTCATAATTCATGTATATCAAACATATATGGTCGTGTGTTCATAATTCATGTATAGCAAACATATATGGTCGTGTGTTCATAATTCATGTATAGCAAACATATATGGTCGTGTGTTCATAATTCATGTATTGCAAACATATATGGTCGTGTGTTCATAATTCAGGTATAGCAAACATTTATGGTCGTGTGTTCATAATTCATGTATAGCAAACATATATTTTCATTATTCATGTATAGCAAACATATATGGTCGTGTGTTCATAATTCATGTATAGCAAACATATATGGTCGTGTGTTCATAATTCATGTATATCAAACATATATGGTCGTGTGTTCATAATTCATGTATAGCAAACATATATGGTCGTGTGTTCATAATTCAGGTATAGCAAACATATATGGTCGTGTGTTCATAATTCATGTATAGCAAACATATATGGTCGTGTGTTCATAATTCATGTATTGCAAACATATATGGTCGTGTGTTCATAATTCATGTATTGCAAACATATATGGTCGTGTGTTCATAATTCAGGTATAGCAAACATATATGGTCGTGTGTTCATAATTCAGGTATAGCAAACATATATGGTCGTGTGTTCATAATTCATGTATAGCAAACATATATGGTCGTGTGTTCATAATTCAGGTATAGCAAACATTTATGGTCGTGTGTTCATAATTCAGGTATTGCAAACATATATGGTCGTGTGTTCATAATTCATGTATAGCAAACATATATGGTCGTGTGTTCATTATTCATGTATAGCAAACATATATTTTCATAATTCATGTATTGCAAACATATATGGTCGTGTGTTCATAATTCAGGTATAGCAAACATATATGGTCGTGTGTTCATAATTCAGGTATAGCAAACATATATGGTCGTGTGTTCATTATTCATGTATAGCAAACATATATTTTCATAATTCATGTATTGCAAACATATATGGTCGTGTGTTCATAATTCAGGTATAGCAAACATATATGGTCGTGTGTTCATAATTCAGGTATAGCAAACATTTATGGTCGTGTGTTCATAATTCAGGTATAGCAAACATATATTTTCATAGTTCAGGTATAGCAAACATATATGGTCGTGTGTTCATAATTCATGTATAGCAAACATATATGGTCGTGTGTTCTTATTTCAGGTATAGCAAACATATATTTTCATAATTCAGGTATAGCAAACATTTATGGTCGTGTGTTCATAATTCATGTATAGCAAACATATATGGTCGTGTGTTCATAATTCAGGTATAGCAAACATATAATTTCATAATTCAGGTATAGCAAACATATATGGTCGTGTGTTCATAATTCATGTATAGCAAACATATAATTTCATAATTCAGGTATAGCAAACATATATGGTCGTGTGTTCATAATTCAGGTATAGCAAACATATAATTTCATAATTCAGGTATAGAAAACATATATGGCCGTGTGTTCATAATTCATGTATAGCAAACATATAATTTCATAATTCAGGTATAGCAAACATATATGGTCATGTGTTCAGAATTCATGTATAGCAAACATATATTTTCATAATTCATGTATAGCAAACATATATGGTCGTGTGTTCATAATTCATGTATAGCAAACATATATTTTCATAATTCAGGTATAGCAAACATATATGGTCGTGTGTTCATAATTCATGTATAGCAAACATATATGGTCGTGTGTTCATAATTCAGGTATAGCAAACATATATTTTCATAATTCAGGTATAGCAAACATATATGGTCGTGTGTTCATAATTCATGTATAGCAAACATATATGGTCGTGTGTTCATAATTCATGTATAGCAAACATATATTTTCATAATTCAGGTATAGCAAACATATATGGTCGTGTGTTCATAATTCATGTATAGCAAACATATATGGTCGTGTGTTCATAATTCATGTATAGCAAACATATATGGTCGTGTGTTCGTAATTCAGGTATAGCAAACATATATTTTCATAATTCAGGTATAGCAAACATATATGGTCGTGTGTTCATATTTCAGGTATAGCAAACATATATTTTCATAATTCAGGTATAGCAAACATTTATGGTCGTGTGTTCATAATTCAGGTATAGCAAACATATAATTTCATAATTCAGGTATAGCAAACATATATGGTCGTGTGTTCATAATTCATGTATAGCAAACATATAATTTTATAATTCAGGTATAGCAAACATATATGGTCGTGTGTTCATAATTCATGTATAGCAAACATATAATTTCATAATTCATGTATAGCAAACATATATTTTCATAATTCAGGTATAGCAAACATATATGGTCGTGTGTTCATAATTCAGGTATAGCAAACATATATTTTCATAATTCATGTATAGCAAACATATATGGTCGTGTGTTCATAATTCAGGTATAGCAAACATATAATTTCATAATTCAGGTATAGCAAACATTTATGGTCATGTGTTCATAATTCATGTATAGCGAACATATATGGTCGTGTTCATAATTCAGGTATAGCAAACATATATTTTCATAATTCAGGTATAGCAAACATTTATGGTCGTGTGTTCATAATTCATGTATAGCAAACATATATGGTCGTGTGTTCATAATTCAGGTATAGCAAACATATATTTTCATAATTCACGTATAGCAAACATATATGGTCGTGTGTTCATAATTCAGGTATAGCAAACATATATTTTCATAATTCACGTATAGCAAACATATATGGTCGTGTGTTCATAATTCAGGTATAGCAAACATATATTTTCATAATTCAGGTATAGCAAACATTTATGGTCGTGTGTTCATAATTCAGGTATAGCAAACATATATTTTCATAATTCAGGTATAGCAAACATATATTTTCATAATTCAGGTATAGCAAACATATATTTTCATAATTCAGGTATAGCAAACATATATTTTCATAGTTCAGGTATAGCAAACATATATGGTCGTGTGTTCATAATTCATGTATAGCAAACATATATGGTCGTGTGTTCATAATTCATGTATAGCAAACATATATTTTCATAGTTCAGGTATAGCAAACATATATGGTCGTGTGTTCATAATTCATGTATAGCAAACATATATGGTCGTGTGTTCATAATTCAGGTATAGCAAACATATATGGTCGTGTGTTCATAATTCATGTATAGCAAACATATATGGTCGTGTGTTCATAATTCATGTATAGCAAACATATATGGTCGTGTGTTCATAATTCATGTATAGCAAACATATATGGTCGTGTGTTCATTATTCATGTATAGCAAACATATATGGTCGTGTGTTCATAATTCATGTATAGCAAACATATATGGTCGTGTGTTCATAATTCAGGTATAGCAAACATATATGGTCGTGTGTTCATAATTCACGTATTGCAAACATATATGGTCGTGTGTTCATAATTCATGTATAGCAAACATATATGGTCGTGTGTTCATAATTCATGTATATCAAACATATATGGTCGTGTGTTCATAATTCATGTATAGCAAACATATATGGTCGTGTGTTCATAATTCAGGTATAGCAAACATATATGGTCGTGTGTTCATAATTCATGTATAGCAAACATATATGGTCGTGTGTTCATAATTCATGTATATCAAACATATATGGTCGTGTGTTCATAATTCATGTATAGCAAACATATATGGTCGTGTGTTCATAATTCAGGTATAGCAAACATATATGGTCGTGTGTTCATAATTCATGTATAGCAAACATATATGGTCGTGTGTTCATAATTCATGTATTGCAAACATATATGGTCGTGTGTTCATAATTCAGGTATAGCAAACATTTATGGTCGTGTGTTCATAATTCATGTATAGCAAACATATATGGTCGTGTGTTCATAATTCAGGTATAGCAAACATATATGGTCGTGTGTTCATAATTCATGTATATCAAACATATATGGTCGTGTGTTCATAATTCATGTATAGCAAACATATATGGTCGTGTGTTCATAATTCAGGTATAGCAAACATATATGGTCGTGTGTTCATAATTCATGTATAGCAAACATATATGGTCGTGTGTTCATAATTCATGTATTGCAAACATATATGGTCGTGTGTTCATAATTCAGGTATAGCAAACATTTATGGTCGTGTGTTCATAATTCATGTATAGCAAACATATATTTTCATTATTCATGTATAGCAAACATATATGGTCGTGTGTTCATAATTCATGTATAGCAAACATATATTTTCATAATTCATGTATTGCAAACATATATGGTCGTGTGTTCATAATTCAGGTATAGCAAACATTTATGGTCGTGTGTTCATAATTCATGTATAGCAAACATATATTTTCATTATTCATGTATAGCAAACATATATGGTCGTGTGTTCATAATTCAGGTATAGCAAACATATATGGTCGTGTGTTCATAATTCATGTATAGCAAACATATATGGTCGTGTGTTCATAATTCATGTATTGCAAACATATATGGTCGTGTGTTCATAATTCATGTATAGCAAACATATATGGTCGTGTGTTCATAATTCAGGTATAGCAAACATTTATGGTCGTGTGTTCATAATTCATGTATAGCAAACATATATTTTCATAATTCATGTATTGCAAACATATATGGTCGTGTGTTCATAATTCAGGTATAGCAAACATTTATGGTCGTGTGTTCATAATTCATGTATAGCAAACATATATTTTCATTATTCACGTATAGCAAACATATATGGTCGTGTGTTCATAATTCAGGTATAGCAAACATATATGGTCGTGTGTTCATAATTCATGTATAGCAAACATATATGGTCGTGTGTTCATAATTCATGTATTGCAAACATATATGGTCGTGTGTTCATAATTCATGTATTGCAAACATATATGGTCGTGTGTTCATAATTCATGTATAGCAAACATATATGGTTGTGTGTTCATTATGCATGTATAGCAAACATATATGGTCGTGTGTTCATAATTCAGGTATATCAAACATATATTTTCATAATTCAGGTATAGCAAACATATATGGTCGTGTGTTCATAATTCAGGTATAGCAAACATATATGGTCGTGTGTTCATAATTCAGGTATAGCAAACATATAATTTCATAATTCAGGTATAGCAAACATACATGGTCGTGTGTTCATAATTCAGGTATAGCAAACATATATGGTCGTGTGTTCATAATTCAGGTATAGCAAACATATATTTTCATAATTCAGGTATAGCAAACATATATGGTCGTGTGTTCATAATTCAGGTATAGCAAACATATATTTTCATAATTCAGGTATAGCAAACATATATGGTCGTGTGTTCATAATTCAGGTATAGCAAACATATATTTTCATAATTCATGTATAGCAAACATTTATGGTCGTGTGTTCATAATTCAGGTATAGCAAACATATATTTTCATAATTCATGTATAGCAAACATATATGGTCGTGTGTTCATTATTCATGTATAGCAAACATATATGGTCGTGTGTTCATAATTCATGTATAGCAAACATATATGGTCGTGTGTTCATTATTCATGTATAGCAAACATATATGGTCGTGTGTTCATAATTCAGGTATAGCAAACATATAATTTCATAATTCAGGTATAGCAAACATATATGGTCGTGTGTTCATAATTCAGGTATAGCAAACATATAATTTCATAATTCAGGTATAGCAAACATACATGGTCGTGTGTTCATAATTCAGGTATAGCAAACATATATGGTCGTGTGTTCATAATTCAGGTATAGCAAACATATATGGTCGTGTGTTCATAATTCAGGTATAGCAAACATATAATTTCATAATTCAGGTATAGCAAACATACATGGTCGTGTGTTCATAATTCAGGTATAGCAAACATTTATGGTCGTGTGTTCATAATTCAGGTATAGCAAACATATATTTTCATAATTCATGTATAGCAAACATTTATGGTCGTGTGTTCATAATTCAGGTATAGCAAACATATATTTTCATAATTCATGTATAGCAAACATATATGGTCGTGTGTTCATAATTCAGGTATAGCAAACATATATTTTCATTATTCAGGTATAGCAAACATTTATGGTCGTGTTTTCATAATTCAGGTATAGCAAACATATATTTTCATAATTCATGTATAGCAAACATATATGGTCGTGTGTTCATAATTCAGGTATAGCAAACATATATTTTCATAATTCATGTATAGCAAACATATATGGTCGTGTGTTCATATTTCAGGTATAGCAAACATATATTTTCATAATTCAGGTATAGCAAACATATATGGTCGTGTGTTCATAATTCAGGTATAGCAAACATATATTTTCATAATTCATGTATTGCAAACATATATGGTCGTGTGTTCATAATTAATGTATTGCAAACATATATTTTCATAATTCAGGTATAGCAAACATACATGGTAGTGTGTTCATAATTCAGGTATAGCAAACATATATTTTCATAATTCATGTAAAGCAAACATATATTTTCATAATTCATGTAAAGCAAACATATATTTTCATAATTCATGTATAGCAAACATATATTTTCATAATTCAGGTATAGCAAACATATATTTTCATAATTCATGTATTGCAAACATATATGGTCGTGTGTTCATAATTAATGTATTGCAAACATATATTTTCATAATTCAGGTATAGCAAACATATATTTTCATAATTCATGTAAAGCAAACATATATTTTCATAATTCATGTATAGCAAACATATATTTTCATAATTCAGGTATAGCAAACATATATTTTCATAATTCATGTATTGCAAACATATATGGTCGTGTGTTCATAATTCATGTATAGCAAACATATATGGTCGTGTGTTCATAATTCATGTATTGCAAACATATATGGTCGTGTGTTCATAATTCATGTATTGCAAACATATATGGTCGTGTGTTCATAATTCATGTATTGCAAACATATATGGTCGTGTGTTCATAATTCATGTATTGCAAACATATATGGTCGTGTGTTCATAATTCAGGTATAGCAAACATATATGGTCGTGTGTTCATAATTCATGTATTGCAAACATATATGGTCGTGTGTTCATAATTCATGTATTGCAAACATATATGGTCGTGTGTTCATAATTCAGGTATAGCAAACATATATGGTCGTGTGTTCATAATTCATGTATTGCAAACATATATGGTCGTGTGTTCATAATTCATGTATTGCAAACATATATGGTCGTGTGTTCATAATTCAGGTATAGCAAACATATATGGTCGTGTGTTCATAATTCAGGTATAGCAAACATATATGGTCGTGTGTTCATAATTCATGTATAGCAAACATATATGGTCGTGTGTTCATAATTCAGGTATAGCAAACATTTATGGTCGTGTGTTCATAATTCAGGTATAGCAAACATTTATGGTCGTGTGTTCATAATTCATGTATAGCAAACATATATTTTCATAATTCAGGTATTGCAAACATATATGGTCGTGTGTTCATAATTCATGTATAGCAAACATATATGGTCGTGTGTTCATTATTCATGTATAGCAAACATATATTTTCATAATTCATGTATTGCAAACATATATGGTCGTGTGTTCATAATTCAGGTATAGCAAACATATATGGTCGTGTGTTCATAATTCAGGTATAGCAAACATATATGGTCGTGTGTTCATAATTCAGGTATAGCAAACATATATGGTCGTGTGTTCATAATTCAGGTATAGCAAACATATATGGTCGTGTGTTCATAATTCAGGTATAGCAAACATATAATTTCATAATTCAGGTATAGCAAACATACATGGTCGTGTGTTCATAATTCAGGTATAGCAAACATATATTTTCATAATTCAGGTATAGCAAACATATATTTTCATAATTCATGTATTGCAAACATATATGGTCGTGTGTTCATAATTCATGTATAGCAAACATATATGGTCGTGTGTTCATTATTCATGTATAGCAAACATATATGGTCGTGTGTTCATAATTCATGTATAGCAAACATATATGGTCGTGTGTTCATAATTCAGGTATAGCAAACATTTATGGTCGTGTGTTCATAATTCATGTATAGCAAACATATATGGTCGTGTGTTCATAATTCAGGTATAGCAAACATATATGGTCGTGTGTTCATAATTCATGTATAGCAAACATATATGGTCGTGTGTTCATAATTCATGTATTGCAAACATATATGGTCGTGTGTTCATAATTCATGTATTGCAAACATATATGGTCGTGTGTTCATAATTCATGTATAGCAAACATATATGGTCGTGTGTTCATAATTCATGTATTGCAAACATATATGGTCGTGTGTTCATAATTCATGTATTGCAAACATATATGGTCGTGTGTTCATAATTCATGTATAGCAAACATATATGGTCGTGTGTTCATAATTCATGTATAGCAAACATATATGGTCGTGTGTTCATAATTCAGGTATAGCAAACATTTATGGTCGTGTGTTCATAATTCAGGTATAGCAAACATATATTTTCATAATTCATGTATAGCAAACATTTATGGTCGTGTGTTCATAATTCAGGTATAGCAAACATATATTTTCATAATTCATGTATAGCAAACATATATGGTCGTGTGTTCATAATTCAGGTATAGAAAACATTTATGGTCGTGTGTTCATAATTCATGTATATCAAACATATATGGTCGTGTGTTCATAATTCATGTATAGCAAACATATATGGTCGTGTGTTCATAATTCATGTATAGCAAACATATATGGTCGTGTGTTCATAATTCATGTATATCAAACATTTATGGTCGTGTGTTCATAATTCAGGTATAGCAAACATATATTTTCATAATTCAGGTATAGCAAACATATATTTTCATAATTCAGGTATAGCAAACATATATTTTCATAATTCAGGTATAGCAAACATATATTTTCATAGTTCAGGTATAGCAAACATATATGGTCGTGTGTTCATAATTCATGTATAGCAAACATATATGGTCGTGTGTTCATAATTCATGTATAGCAAACATATATTTTCATAGTTCAGGTATAGCAAACATATATGGTCGTGTGTTCATAATTCATGTATAGCAAACATATATGGTCGTGTGTTCATAATTCAGGTATAGCAAACATATATGGTCGTGTGTTCATAATTCATGTATAGCAAACATATATGGTCGTGTGTTCATAATTCATGTATAGCAAACATATATGGTCGTGTGTTCATTATTCATGTATAGCAAACATATATGGTCGTGTGGTCATAATTCAGGTATAGCAAACATATATGGTCGTGTGTTCATAATTCATGTATAGCAAACATATATGGTCGTGTGTTCATAATTCATGTATAGCAAACATATATGGTCGTGTGTTCATATTTCATGTATAGCAAACATATATGGTCGTGTGTTCATAATTCATGTATAGCAAACATATATGGTCGTGTGTTCATAATTCAGGTATAGCAAACATTTATGGTCGTGTGTTCATAATTCAGGTATAGCAAACATATATGGTCGTGTGTTCATAATTCGTGTATAGCAAACATATATTTTCATAATTCATGTATAGCAAACATATATGGTCGTGTGTTCATTATTCATGTATAGCAAACATATATGGTCGTGTGTTCATAATTCATGTATAGCAAACATATATGGTCGTGTGTTCATAATTCAGGTATAGCAAACATATATGGTCGTGTGTTCATAATTCATGTATAGCAAACATATATGGTCGTGTGTTCATAATTCAGGTATAGCAAACATATATGGTCGTGTGTTCATAATTCATGTATAGCAAACATATATGGTCGTGTGTTCATAATTCAGGTATAGCAAACATATATGGTCGTGTGTTCATAATTCACGTATTGCAAACATATATGGTCGTGTGTTCATAATTCATGTATAGCAAACATATATGGTCGTGTGTTCATAATTCATGTATATCAAACATATATGGTCGTGTGTTCATAATTCATGTATAGCAAACATATATGGTCGTGTGTTCATAATTCATGTATAGCAAACATATAATTTCATAATTCATGTATAGCAAACATATATTTTCATAATTCAGGTATAGCAAACATATATGGTCGTGTGTTCATAATTCAGGTATAGCAAACATATATTTTCATAATTCATGTATAGCAAACATATATGGTCGTGTGTTCATAATTCATGTATATCAAACATATATGGTCGTGTGTTCATAATTCATGTATAGCAAACATATATGGTCGTGTGTTCATAATTCAGGTATAGCAAACATATATGGTCGTGTGTTCATAATTCATGTATAGCAAACATATATGGTCGTGTGTTCATAATTCATGTATTGCAAACATATATGGTCGTGTGTTCATAATTCAGGTATAGCAAACATTTATGGTCGTGTGTTCATAATTCATGTATAGCAAACATATATTTTCATTATTCATGTATAGCAAACATATATGGTCGTGTGTTCATAATTCAGGTATAGCAAACATATATGGTCGTGTGTTCATAATTCATGTATAGCAAACATATATGGTCGTGTGTTCATAATTCATGTATTGCAAACATATATGGTCGTGTGTTCATTATTCATGTATAGCAAACATATATGGTCGTGTGGTCATAATTCAGGTATAGCAAACATATATGGTCGTGTGTTCATAATTCATGTATAGCAAACATATATGGTCGTGTGTTCATAATTCATGTATAGCAAACATATATGGTCGTGTGTTCATATTTCATGTATAGCAAACATATATGGTCGTGTGTTCATAATTCATGTATAGCAAACATATATGGTCGTGTGTTCATAATTCATGTATAGCAAACATATATTTTCATAATTCAGGTATAGCAAACATATATGGTCGTGTGTTCATAATTCATGTATAGCAAACATATATGGTCGTGTGTTCATTATTCATGTATAGCAAACATATATGGTCGTGTGTTCATAATTCAGGTATAGCAAACATATAATTTCATAATTCAGGTATAGCAAACATACATGGTCGTGTGTTCATAATTCAGGTATAGCAAACATATATGGTCGTGTGTTCATAATTCAGGTATAGCAAACATATAATTTCATAATTCAGGTATAGCAAACATACATGGTCGTGTGTTCATAATTCAGGTATAGCAAACATTTATGGTCGTGTGTTCATAATTCAGGTATAGCAAACATATAATTTCATAATTCAGGTATAGCAAACATATATGGTCGTGTGTTCATAATTCAGGTATAGCAAACATATATTTTCATAATTCAGGTATAGCAAACATATATGGTCGTGTGTTCATAATTCAGGTATAGCAAACATATATTTTCATAATTCAGGTATAGCAAACATATATGGTCGTGTGTTCATAATTCAGGTATAGCAAACATATATTTTCATAATTCATGTATAGCAAACATTTATGGTCGTGTGTTCATAATTCAGGTATAGCAAACATATATTTTCATAATTCATGTATAGCAAACATATATGGTCGTGTGTTCATAATTCATGTATAGCAAACATATATGGTCTTGTGTTCATTATTCATGTATAGCAAACATATATGGTCGTGTGTTCATAATTCAGGTATAGCAAACATACATGGTCGTGTGTTCATAATTCAGGTATAGCAAACATATATGGTCGTGTGTTCATAATTCAGGTATAGCAAACATATAATTTCATAATTCAGGTATAGCAAACATACATGGTCGTGTGTTCATAATTCAGGTATAGCAAACATTTATGGTCGTGTGTTCATAATTCAGGTATAGCAAACATATATTTTCATAATTCATGTATAGCAAACATTTATGGTCGTGTGTTCATAATTCAGGTATAGCAAACATATATTTTCATAATTCATGTATAGCAAACATATATGGTCGTGTGTTCATAATTCAGGTATAGCAAACATATATTTTCATTATTCAGGTATAGCAAACATTTATGGTCGTGTTTTCATAATTCAGGTATAGCAAACAATATTTTCATAATTCAGGTATAGCAAACATATATGGTCGTGTGTTCATAATTCAGGTATAGCAAACATATATTTTCATAATTCATGTATTGTAAACATATATGGCCGTGTGTTCATATTTCATGTATAGCAAACATACATGGTCGTGTGTTCATAATTCAGGTATAGCAAACATATATTTTCATAATTCATGTATAGCAAACATATATGGTCGTGTGTTCATATTTCAGGTATAGCAAACATATATTTTCATAATTCAGGTATAGCAAACATATATGGTCGTGTGTTCATAATTCAGGTATAGCAAACATATATTTTCATAATTCATGTATTGCAAACATATATGGTCGTGTGTTCATAATTAATGTATTGCAAACATATATTTTCATAATTCAGGTATAGCAAACATACATGGTAGTGTGTTCATAATTCAGGTATAGCAAACATATATTTTCATAATTCATGTAAAGCAAACATATATTTTCATAATTCATGTAAAGCAAACATATATTTTCATAATTCATGTATAGCAAACATATATTTTCATAATTCAGGTATAGCAAACATATATTTTCATAATTCATGTATTGCAAACATATATGGTCGTGTGTTCATAATTAATGTATTGCAAACATATATTTTCATAATTCATGTAAAGCAAACATATATTTTCATAATTCATGTAAAGCAAACATATATTTTCATAATTCATGTATAGCAAACATATATTTTCATAATTCAGGTATAGCAAACATATATTTTCATAATTCATGTATTGCAAACATATATGGTCGTGTGTTCATAATTAATGTATTGCAAACATATATTTTCATAATTCAGGTATAGCAAACATATATTTTCATAATTCAGGTATAGCAAACATATATTGTCGTGTGTTCATAATTCATGTAAAGCAAACATATATTTTCATAATTCATGTAAAGCAAACATATATTTTCATAATTCATGTAAAGCAAACATATATTTTCATAATTCATGTATAGCAAACATATATTTTCATAATTCAGGTATAGCAAACATATATTTTCATAATTCATGTAAAGCAAACATATATTTTCATAATTCATGTATAGCAAACATATATTTTCATAATTCATGTATAGCAAACATATATTTTCATAATTCATGTATTGCAAACATATATGGTCGTGTGTTCATAATTCATGTATAGCAAACATATATGGTCGTGTGTTCATAATTCAGGTATAGCAAACATATATGGTCGTGTGTTCATAATTCATGTATAGCAAACATATATGGTCGTGTGTTCATAATTCATGTATTGCAAACATATATGGTCGTGTGTTCATAATTCATGTATTGCAAACATATATGGTCGTGTGTTCATAATTCAGGTATAGCAAACATATATGGTCGTGTGTTCATAATTCAGGTATAGCAAACATATATGGTCGTGTGTTCATAATTCAGGTATAGCAAACATATATGGTCGTGTGTTCATAATTCATGTATTGCAAACATATATGGTCGTGTGTTCATAATTCAGGTATAGCAAACATATATGGTCGTGTGTTCATAATTCAGGTATAGCAAACATATATGGTCGTGTGTTCATAATTCATGTATTGCAAACATATATGGTCGTGTGTTCATAATTCAGGTATAGCAAACATATATGGTCGTGTGTTCATAATTCAGGTATAGCAAACATATATGGTCGTGTGTTCATAATTCATGTATAGCAAACATATATGGTCGTGTGTTCATAATTCATGTATAGCAAACATATATGGTCGTGTGTTCATTATTCATGTATAGCAAACATATATTTTCATAATTCATGTATTGCAAACATATATGGTCGTGTGTTCATAATTCAGGTATAGCAAACATATATGGTCGTGTGTTCATAATTCATGTATAGCAAACATATATGGTCGTGTGTTCATAATTCATGTATAGCAAACATATATGGTCGTGTGTTCATAATTCATGTATAGCAAACATATATGGTCGTGTGTTCATAATTCATGTATAGCAAACATATATGGTCGTGTGTTCATAATTCATGTATAGCAAACATATATGGTCGTGTGTTCATAATTCATGTATAGCAAACATATATGGTCGTGTGTTCATTATTCATGTATAGCAAACATATATTTTCATAATTCATGTATTGCAAACATATATGGTCGTGTGTTCATAATTCAGGTATAGCAAACATATATGGTCGTGTGTTCATAATTCATGTATAGCAAACATACATGGTCGTGTGTTCATAATTCAGGTATAGCAAACATATATTTTCATAATTCAGGTATAGCAAACATATATTTTCATAATTCATGTATTGCAAACATATATGGTCGTGTGTTCATAATTCATGTATAGCAAACATATATGGTCGTGTGTTCATTATTCATGTATAGCAAACATATATGGTCGTGTGTTCATAATTCATGTATAGCAAACATATATGGTCGTGTGTTCATAATTCAGGTATAGCAAACATTTATGGTCGTGTGTTCATAATTCATGTATAGCAAACATATATGGTCGTGTGTTCATAATTCAGGTATAGCAAACATATATGGTCGTGTGTTCATAATTCATGTATTGCAAACATATATGGTCGTGTGTTCATAATTCATGTATTGCAAACATATATGGTCGTGTGTTCATAATTCATGTATAGCAAACATATATGGTCGTGTGTTCATAATTCATGTATAGCAAACATATATGGTCGTGTGTTCATAATTCAGGTATAGCAAACATTTATGGTCGTGTGTTCATAATTCAGGTATAGCAAACATATATTTTCATAATTCATGTATAGCAAACATATATGGTCGTGTGTTCATAATTCAGGTATAGAAAACATTTATGGTCGTGTGTTCATAATTCATGTATAGCAAACATATATTTTCATTATTCATGTATAGCAAACATATATGGTCGTGTGTTCATAATTCATGTATATCAAACATATATGGTCGTGTGTTCATAATTCATGTATAGCAAACATATATGGTCGTGTGTTCATAATTCATGTATAGCAAACATATATGGTCGTGTGTTCATAATTCATGTATAGCAAACTTATATGGTCGTGTGTTCATAATTCATGCATAGCAAACATATATGGTCGTGTGTTCATAATTCATGTATAGCAAACATATATGGTCGTGTGTTCATAATTCATGTATTGCAAACATATATGGTCGTGTGTTCATAATTCATGTATAGCAAACATATATGGTCGTGTGTTCATAATTCAGGTATAGCAAACATTTATGGTCGTGTGTTCATAATTCATGTATAGCAAACATATATTTTCATAATTCATGTATTGCAAACATATATGGTCGTGTGTTCATAATTCATGTATAGCAAACATATATGGTCGTGTGTTCATTATTCATGTATAGCAAACATATATGGTCGTGTGTTCATAATTCATGTATAGCAAACATATATGGTCGTGTGTTCATAATTCATGTATAGCAAACATATATGGTCGTGTGTTCATTATTCATGTATAGCAAACATATATGGTCGTGTGTTCATTATTCATGTATAGCAAACATATATGGTCGTGTGTTCATTATTCATGTATAGCAAACATATATGGTCGTGTGTTCATAATTCATGTATAGCAAACATATATGGTCGTGTGTTCATAATTCATGTATTGCAAACATATATGGTCGTGTGTTCATAATTCATGTATTGCAAACATATATGGTCGTGTGTTCATAATTCATGTATTGCAAACATATATGGTCGTGTGTTCATTATTCATGTATAGCAAACATATATGGTCGTGTGTTCATAATTCATGTATAGCAAACATATATGGTCGTGTGTTCATAATTCAGGTATAGCAAACATATATGGTCGTGTGTTCATAATTCATGTATTGCAAACATATATGGTCGTGTGTTCATAATTCAGGTATAGCAAACATATATGGTCGTGTGTTCATAATTCATGTATTGCAAACATATATGGTCGTGTGTTCATAATTCATGTATAGCAAACATATATGGTCGTGTGTTCATAATTCATGTATAGCAAACATATATGGTCGTGTGTTCATAATTCAGGTATAGCAAACATTTATGGTCGTGTGTTCATAATTCAGGTATAGCAAACATATATTTTCATAATTCATGTATAGCAAACATTTATGGTCGTGTGTTCATAATTCAGGTATAGCAAACATATATTTTCATAATTCATGTATAGCAAACATATATGGTCGTGTGTTCATAATTCAGGTATAGCAAACATTTATGGTCGTGTGTTCATAATTCATGTATAGCAAACATATATTTTCATTATTCATGTATAGCAAACATATATGGTCGTGTGTTCATAATTCATGTATAGCAAACATATATGGTCGTGTGTTCATAATTCAGGTATAGCAAACATATATGGTCGTGTGTTCATAATTCATGTATAGCAAACATATATGGTCGTGTGTTCATAATTCATGTATTGCAAACATATATGGTCGCGTGTGTTCATAATTCAGGTATAGCAAACATTTATGGTCGTGTGTTCATAATTCATGTATAGCAAACATATATTTTCATAATTCATGTATTGCAAACATATATGGTCGTGTGTTCATAATTCATGTATAGCAAACATATATGGTCGTGTGTTCATTATTCATGTATAGCAAACATATATGGTCGTGTGTTCATAATTCATGTATAGCAAACATATATGGTCGTGTGTTCATAATTCATGTATAGCAAACATATATGGTCGTGTGTTCATTATTCATGTATAGCAAACATATATGGTCGTGTGTTCATTATTCATGTATAGCAAACATATATGGTCGTGTGTTCATTATTCATGTATAGCAAACATATATGGTCGTGTGTTCATAATTCATGTATAGCAAACATATATGGTCGTGTGTTCATAATTCATGTATAGCAAACATATATGGTCGTGTGTTCATAATTCAGGTATAGCAAACATATATGGTCGTGTGTTCATAATTCATGTATAGCAAACATATATGGTCGTGTGTTCATAATTCATGTATTGCAAACATATATGGTCGCGTGTGTTCATAATTCAGGTATAGCAAACATTTATGGTCGTGTGTTCATAATTCATGTATAGCAAACATATATTTTCATAATTCATGTATTGCAAACATATATGGTCGTGTGTTCATAATTCATGTATAGCAAACATATATGGTCGTGTGTTCATTATTCATGTATAGCAAACATATATGGTCGTGTGTTCATAATTCATGTATAGCAAACATATATGGTCGTGTGTTCATAATTCATGTATAGCAAACATATATGGTCGTGTGTTCATTATTCATGTATAGCAAACATATATGGTCGTGTGTTCATTATTCATGTATAGCAAACATATATGGTCGTGTGTTCATAATTCATGTATAGCAAACATATATGGTCGTGTGTTCATAATTCATGTATAGCAAACATATATGGTCGTGTGTTCATAATTCATGTATAGCAAACATATATGGTCGTGTGTTCATAATTCATGTATAGCAAACATATATGGTCGTGTGTTCATAATTCATGTATAGCAAATATATAATTTCATAATTCAGGTATAGCAAACATACATGGTCGTGTGTTCATAATTCAGGTATAGCAAACATATATTGTCGTGTGTTCATAATTCATGTATAGCAAACATATATGGTCGTGTGTTCATAATTCAGGTATAGCAAACATATATTTTCATAATTCAGGTATAGCAAACATATATGGTCGTGTGTTCATAATTCAGGTATAGCAAACATATATTTTCATAATTCAGGTATAGCAAACATATATGGTCGTGTGTTCATTATTCATGTATAGCAAACATATATGGTCGTGTGTTCATTATTCATGTATAGCAAACATATATGGTCGTGTGTTCATTATTCATGTATAGCAAACATATATGGTCGTGTGTTCATAATTCATGTATAGCAAACATATATGGTCGTGTGTTCATAATTCATGTATAGCAAACATATATGGTCGTGTGTTCATAATTCATGTATAGCAAACATATATGGTCGTGTGTTCATAATTCATGTATAGCAAATATATAATTTCATAATTCAGGTATAGCAAACATACATGGTCGTGTGTTCATAATTCAGGTATAGCAAACATATATTGTCGTGTGTTCATAATTCATGTATAGCAAACATATATGGTCGTGTGTTCATAATTCAGGTATAGCAAACATATATTTTCATAATTCAGGTATAGCAAACATATATGGTCGTGTGTTCATAATTCAGGTATAGCAAACATATATTTTCATAATTCAGGTATAGCAAACATATATGGTCGTGTGTTCATAATTCAGGTATAGCAAACATATATTTTCATAATTCAGGTATAGCAAACATATATGGTCGTGTGTTCATAATTCATGTATAGCAAACATATAATTTCATAATTCAGGTATATCAAACATATATGGTCGTGTGTTCATAATTCATGTATAGCAAATATATAATTTCATAATTCAGGTATAGCAAACATACATGGTCGTGTGTTCATAATTCAGGTATAGCAAACATATATGGTCGTGTGTTCATAATTCAGGTATAGCAAACATATATGGTCGTGTGTTCATAATTCAGGTATAGCAAACATTTATGGTCGTGTGTTCATAATTCATGTATAGCAAACATTTATGGTCGTGTGTTCATAATTCATGTATAGCAAACATATAATTTCATAATTCAGGTATATCAAACATATATGGTCGTGTGTTCATAATTCAGGTATAGCAAACATATATGGTCGTGTGTTCATAATTCAGGTATAGCAAACATTTATGGTCGTGTGT
Source organism: Garra rufa (assembly GCF_049309525.1). Lineage (NCBI taxonomy): Eukaryota > Metazoa > Chordata > Actinopteri > Cypriniformes > Cyprinidae > Garra > Garra rufa. The sequence continues at coordinate 304,511 of NW_027394294.1, forward strand.
TCATAATTCATGTATAGCAAACATTTATGGTCGTGTGTTCATAATTCATGTATAGCAAACATATAATTTCATAATTCAGGTATATCAAACATATATGGTCGTGTGTTCATAATTCAGGTATAGCAAACATATATGGTCGTGTGTTCATAATTCAGGTATAGCAAACATATATGGTCGTGTGTTCATAATTCAGGTATAGCAAACATTTATGGTCGTGTGTTCATAATTCATGTATAGCAAACATATAATTTCATAATTCAGGTATAGCAAACATATATGGTCGTGTGTTCATAATTCAGGTATAGCAAACATTTATGGTCGTGTGTTCATAATTCAGGTATAGCAAACATTTATGGTCGTGTGTTCATAATTCATGTATAGCAAACATTTATGGTCGTGTGTTCATAATTCATGTATAGCAAACATATAATTTCATAATTCAGGTATAGCAAACATATATGGTCGTGTGTTCATAATTCATGTATAGCAAACATATAATTTCATAATTCATGTATAGCAAACATATATTTTCATAATTCATGTATAGCAAACATATATGGTCGTGTGTTCATAATTCATGTATAGCAAACATATAATTTCATAATTCAGGTATAGCAAACATATATGGTCATGTGTTCAGAATTCATGTATAGCAAACATGAATTATGAAAACATATATAATTTCATAATTCAGGTATAGCAAACATACATGGTCGTGTGTTCATAATTCAGGTATAGCAAACATATATTGTCGTGTGTTCATAATTCATGTATAGCAAACATATATGGTCGTGTGTTCATAATTCAGGTATAGCAAACATTTATGGTCGTGTGTTCATAATTCATGTATAGCAAACATATATGGTCGTGTGTTCATAATTCATGTATTGCAAACATATATGGTCGTGTGTTCATAATTCATGTATAGCAAACATATATGGTCGTGTGTTCATAATTCATGTATTGCAAACATATATGGTCGTGTGTTCATAATTCATGTATAGCAAACATATATGGTCGTGTGTTCATAATTCAGGTATAGCAAACATTTATGGTCGTGTGTTCATAATTCATGTATAGCAAACATATATGGTCGTGTGTTCATAATTCAGGTATATCAAACATATATTTTCATAATTCAGGTATAGCAAACATATATGGTCGTGTGTTCATAATTCAGGTATAGCAAACATATAATTTCATAATTCAGGTATAGCAAACATACATGGTCGTGTGTTCATAATTCAGGTATAGCAAACATATATGGTCGTGTGTTCATAATTCAGGTATAGCAAACATATATTTTCATAATTCAGGTATAGCAAACATATATGGTCGTGTGTTCATAATTCAGGTATAGCAAACATATATTTTCATAATTCAGGTATAGCAAACATATATGGTCGTGTGTTCATAATTCAGGTATAGCAAACATATATTTTCATAATTCATGTATAGCAAACATTTATGGTCGTGTGTTCATAATTCAGGTATAGCAAACATATATTTTCATAATTCATGTATAGCAAACATATATGGTCGTGTGTTCATTATTCATGTATAGCAAACATATATGGTCGTGTGTTCATTATTCATGTATAGCAAACATATATGGGTGTGTGTTCATAATTCATGTATAGCAAACATATATGGTCGTGTGTTCATTATTCAGGTATAGCAAACATATATGGTCGTGTGTTCATTATTCATGTATAGCAAACATATATGGTCGTGTGTTTATAATTCATGTATAGCAAACATATATGGTCGTGTGTTCATTATTCATGTATAGCAAACATATATGGTCGTGTGTTCATAATTCAGGTATAGCAAACATATAATTTCATAATTCAGGTATAGCAAACATACATGGTCGTGTGTTCATAATTCAGGTATAGCAAACATTTATGGTCGTGTGTTCATAATTCAGGTATAGCAAACATATATTTTCATAATTCATGTATAGCAAACATTTATGGTCGTGTGTTCATAATTCAGGTATAGCAAACATATATTTTCATAATTCATGTATAGCAAACATATATGGTCGTGTGTTCATAATTCAGGTATAGCAAACATATATTTTCATTATTCAGGTATAGCAAACATTTATGGTCGTGTTTTCATAATTCAGGTATAGCAAACATATATTTTCATAATTCATTTATAGCAAACATTTATGGTCGTGTGTTCATAATTCAGGTATAGCAAACATATATTTTCATAATTCATGTATAGCAAACATATATGGTCGTGTGTTCATATTTCAGGTATAGCAAACATATATTTTCATAATTCAGGTATAGCAAACATATATGGTCGTGTGTTCATAATTCAGGTATAGCAAACATATATTTTCATAATTCATGTATTGCAAACATATATTTTCATAATTCAGGTATAGCAAACATACATGGTAGTGTGTTCATAATTCAGGTATAGCAAACATATATTGTCGTGTGTTCATAATTCATGTAAAGCAAACATATATTTTCATAATTCATGTAAAGCAAACATATATTTTCATAATTCATGTAAAGCAAACATATATTTTCATAATTCATGTATAGCAAACATATATTTTCATAATTCAGGTATAGCAAACATATATTTTCATAATTCATGTATTGCAAACATATATGGTCGTGTGTTCATAATTAATGTATTGCAAACATATATTTTCATAATTCAGGTATAGCAAACATATATTGTCGTGTGTTCATAATTCATGTAAAGCAAACATATATTTTCATAATTCATGTAAAGCAAACATATATTTTCATAATTCATGTAAAGCAAACATATATTTTCATAATTCATGTAAAGCAAACATATATTTTCATAATTCATGTATAGCAAACATATATTTTCATAATTCAGGTATAGCAAACATATATTGTCGCGTGTTCATAATTCATGTAAAGCAAACATATATTTTCATAATTCATGTATTGCAAACATATTTTCATATTTTCATGTAAAGCAAACATATATTTTCATAATTCATGTATAGCAAACATATATTTTCATAATTCATGTAAAGCAAACATATATTTTCATAATTCATGTAAAGCAAACATATATTTTCATAATTCATGTATAGCAAACATATATTTTCATAATTCAGGTATAGCAAACATATATTGTCGCGTGTTCATAATTCATGTAAAGCAAACATATATTTTCATAATTCATGTATTGCAAACATATTTTCATATTTTCATGTAAAGCAAACATATATTTTCATAATTCATGTATAGCAAACATATATTGTCGTGTGTTCATAATTCATGTAAAGCAAACATATATTTTCATAATTCATGTATTGCAAACATATTTTCATATTTTCATAATTCATGTAATGCAAACATATATTTTCGTGTGTTCATAATTCATGTATAGCAAACATATTTTCATATTTTCATAATTCATGTAAAGCAAACATATATTGTCGTGTGTTCATAATTCATGTATAGCAAACATATATTTTCATAATTCATGTATAGCAAACATACATTTTCATATTTTCATAATTCATGTATTGCAAACATATATTTTCATATTTTCATAATTCATGTATTGCAAACATATATTTTCATATTTTCATAATTCATGTATTGCAAACATATATTGTTGTCAAGTCACCTTTATTTATATAGCGCTTTCAACAATACAGATTGTTTCAAAGCAACTGCACTGTATTTAAACAGCACCATAGTGTGAAAGTAACAAATTATTGTAAATAATAAATTTTCAGTTGAAGGCAGTTCATCAATGAATTCAGTGATATCGTCAGTTTAGTTCAAATAGTATAGAATATCGCTGTAAAGTATCCCCAACTAAGCAAGCCGGAGGCGACAGCGGCAAGGAACCAAAACTTCACAGGTCATAGAAATGGAGAAAAAAACCTTGAGAGAAACCAGGCTCAGTCGGGGGACCAGTTCTCCTCTGGCCAAACCAAACACAGTTTGTACCAATGTCCGAATGTAGAGAACTCATCAGGTTCCTGTGGTGTAGCGCCGACGGCCGTCTAGGTTGGCGAGGTCTTTAGTGATGATACGTCTCTGGAGCTCATCTGGTTGACATCCACGGCTATTGAAGTCATCTCCAGGTGGTGATCCATGATCCAGGATCCGGGGGACTGCAGTGACCATCTGATCCGGATCCAGGCTGGGTCTGGTGGCTACGGTGACCTCGGAATAAGAATGAAACAGACTAATATTAGCGTAGATGCCATTCTTTTTACGATGCAACGAGTGCATCATGTGTTATGGCGTAGACGGAAGGCGATGATCTTGGGCGACACCGCGGATCCGGAGGGCCAAGGCGGACCCAAGGCTCTGGCGACCAAGGCGGAGATGCAGATATGGAGATCCGCAGCGGAGCCGGAGCGACAGAGGGCCTAGGCTGCGCCCGCGGGAGGGAGGAGGTCCACAGAGCCGGTGGGACGGTGCGACGAGGCACAGCCGGAGGAGTAGAGTCCAGAGGCGAAGGTGGGGCGACGACTGACCAGGGCAGAGCCGGAGGGACGATGGAGCTGGTGGATCGACGGGCGACGGCGGAGACGAGGGAGCAGAGAGCCGGGTGGAGCTGCAGGGTCGGAGGGCCGAGGCGGAGTCCTGGATTCTGAGGCTGGAGGCGATGGTGAGGGATCCTCCAGCCATGACACCGATGGAAGCTTGCTGACCTGCGGCAAGTCCACTGCACAGTTGGTGGGCTGGGGGTGAGCAAGGGGACAGACAGAAGACAGCGGGGATTCTGGACGGCTGGACGGAACCAGCGGAGATTCAGGATGGCTGGATGGAACCAGCGGAGATTCAGGCATAGACAGAAGAGGGAGGGTGGGAGGGAAATCCAGGCAGACAGGTATATCTGTGACAAAGTCTATTAAATCCCCAGAGTGTTGCTCAAGCTCACCCCCAGTGGTGTTGCAGTGGGCAGGGCTCTCTACCGCCCTCTCTTGCTCCACGAAGCACTCCACCGCCGCAGATGTAATGGCCGGCTCACGCACCTGATCAGCAGTTTTGACCCTGTTGGCACTCCATACTGCTGTCGCTCCGGGCTCGGGCTTTCCGTCTATGAAGGGTTCGGGCTTGTAATCCGCACGTTGGGGTGGCTGGCTGGGTTCTGAGTCTGAAGTGGCACTGGCGAGATTCTCCTTGGAACAGGTGGGAAACGGGGTTTTGTTTTTTTCTCGCCAGTGTCCACTCCACAAACGCGGCAAAATCCGCTCGAGGGCCGTCCTCGGACGACGGCGCTCTGCATGACGCCTTGAGGCTAGCGTCATAGAACGCACATAGCGCGTTGTCCGGGTAGCTGGTGGTATGAGCTACGAGCTGGAACATGACGGTAAATCCCACGAGCGGTAAATCCCCCTGCTTCAGCCGGAGGAGGATGAACTCTGGACGGAGAAAGGAATCCATGGGGAAACACAACGGAAACAAAAAGGACTGAAAAAAACGAACGGGAAATGGTCTTTCTGTCAGGATTCAGGCAGGAACAGACGAACAACGACATAGTAAAAGACGAATATTTAATAAATCCAATGGGAAACAGGCAGACACAGGAACACGGAGTGGACACATCAGGGGACAACATCATATAACATTAAAGACCGACAAGAATACATGGGGAAACACACCTTAAATAGACAGACTGATTACAAACATCCAGGTGACGACAATGACGGAGAAACCAAAAACACTCAGAACAGCGGGGGAACTGGGAGAAACCAACAAGAAAGTCCGGGGGTGTGACACATAGGTCGTAATTTCGATATATTTTTAAGATGGTAAAATGCGGTTTTGCAAATGCTAGAAATGTGGCTTTCAAAAGGAGAGATTGCTGTCGAATAGGACGCCTAGGGTCCTAACTGATGACGACGAATTTACAGAGCAGCCATCTAGTATTAGACTGTGTTTTAGGTCATTACTTGTGGAGGTTTTAGGTCCAATAATTAACACCTGTTTTTTTTTTTTTTTTTTTCAGAATTTAACAGTAAGAAGTTATTCACCATCCAGTTTTTAATATCAGCTATGCGTTCTGTTAGTTTTTCGAATTGATATGATTTGTCAGGCTGCGAAGAAAGGATCATCAGCGTAACAGTGAAAGCTAACAAACTGATGGCGGTCAGATAAGTACGATTGGAACCAAGCCAGTGCACTACCATTAATGCCTACATAATTTTCAAGTCTATTTAAAAGAATGTTGTGGTCAATAGTATCAAATGCGGCACTAAGATCCAGTAGCACTAATAGAGAGATGCAACCACGATCGCTTGACAAGAGCAGGTCATTTGTAACTCTAATAAGAGCAGTCTCAGTACTATGATATGGTCTAAAACCTTTAGATGATTTAACAATTTTATACAATTCTTCCTCTCCTATAATAGAGAATGAGTGGAATTGTTCCTCAGGAGATCTACAATGCATTATCTGATGTGATACTGTAGCGGGCGGCTGTATCCTTAAAATTTTATCTCTAATAGTGTCAATCTTGGAGGTAAAGTACTTCATAAAGTCGTTACTGCTGTGCTGTTGGGAAAAGTCTGCACCTGTTTCTGCTATATTTTTCGTTAATTTAACCACACTATTGAACAAATACCTAGGGTTATGTTTGTTTTCTTCTAAGAGAGACGAAAAGTAATCCGATCTGGCAGTTTTTAATGCTTTTCTATAAGATAAGTTACATTCACGCCAGGCAGTACGAAAAAACCTCTAGTTTTGTTCTCCTCCAGCTACGTTCCATTTTTCTTGCTTTTCTCTTTAGGGCGCGAGTGTGATCGTTATACCACGGTGTTACTCCGTTTTTTCTTAATCTTTTTTAAGCGCACTGGAGCAACTGTATCTAAAGTGCTAGAAAAGAGAGAGTCCATAGTTTCTATTTCATCATCAAGTTTTTCTGGGCTACTAGATATGCTGAGGAATTCAGATAAGTCAGGAAGATTACTTACAAAGCAGTCTTTTGTAGTAGAAGTGATGGTTCTACCGTACTTGTAGCAAGGAGTTGAATTAACAGTTTTAGCTATCTGGAGTATACAAGAGACTAGATAATGATCTGAGATATCATCGCTTTGCGGCAGAATTTCAACACCATTAACATCAATTCCATGTGGCAGTATTAAATCTAGAGTATGATTTCGGCAATGAGTAGGACCTGACACGTGTTGTCTAACCCCAATCGAGTTCAAAATATCTATAAATGCTGTTCCTAATGCATCTTTTTCATCATCAACATGGATGTTAAAATCACCCACTATTAAGACTTTTTCTGCGACCAGCACTAATTCGGATAGAAAATCAGCAAATTCTTTAATAAAGTCTGTATGGTGCCCTGGTGGCCTGTAAACAGTAGCTAGTACAAACGTCACAGGGGATTTATCATTAGTACTTGTTTCTCTGGATAATGCTACATGAAGCACCATAACTTCAAAAGAGTTATAATTGAAGCCCGTTCTCTGAGAGACATTGAGAATACAGCTATAAATAGTAGAAACACCTCCTCCTTTACCTTTTAGACGCTGTTCATGTTTATAACAGTAATCTTGGGGGGTGGACTCGTTTAAAATAATGTAATCGTCTGGTTTTAGCCAGGTTTCTGTCAAACAGAGCACATCTAGGTTATGATCAGTGATCATATCATTTACAAAAAGTGCTTTCGTAGATAGAGACCTGATATTTAATAAGCCAAGCTTTATCAATTGTTTCTCTGTATTATATATTTTTTTTTATTTGTTGAACATCAATTATGCTACACATCCGGAGGGATGAAGACCATCTCTTTTCAACAGGTCGGATCTGCCCCAAAAACTAGTCCAATTGTCTATGAAACCTATGTTATTTCACGGGCACCACTTTGACATCCAGCCATGGAGTGACCACAGTCTACTGTGAATCTCGTCACCACGGTAAGCCGGGAGGGGACCAGAGCATATTACAGTGTCTGACATCGTACTTGCAAGTTCACACACCTCTTTAACATTATTTTTAGTGATCTCCGACTGGCGAAGTCGAACATCATTAGTGCCGACGTGAATCTTACTAAATTTACGTTTAGCATTAGCCAACACTTTTAAATTTGTCAAGATGTCAGGCGCTCTGGCTCCCGGTAAACACTGGACTATGGTCGCTGGAGTCTCTATTTTCACGTTCCGTACAATAGAATCGCCAATTACTAGAGCACTTTCATCAGGTTTCTCAGTGGGTGCTTCACTGAGTGGGGAGAACCTGTTTGATGTTCTGATCGGAACGGAAGAGCGGTGTTTTGACCCGCGACTATGCCGTCTCACAGTCACCCCGTTGCCCTGCTGCATGGGCGTTGTCACCGGAACCGAACAATGTACAGGGCTTTCTGAGCTAGTCGCATCCAAAACCGTATCTAAGGCCCTCACATTCTTACTATCCTCCATTAAAGTTTGGATGCGTGACTCTAGTTCTGAAATCTTCTCTGTCAGCCTGACTATATTCCTGCATTTATCACATGTATAAGGCTCACTGCTGACAGAGATAGATAAGCTATACATGTGGCAAGCAGTGCAGACAACAATAATAGGAGAAGAAGCCATTACTCACCGTGATTGTAGAATGATTCCAACTTACCACTGTTGTTGTTTGAATTCCTGAAGAACAGATCAGGGGGAGAAAAAATGCAACGGAACCGGCTAAAGGAGTACTCACGATATTAAACACGAGAGAGAAAAAAAAAAGTGAATGGAACGCAGATGACAAGCTAACCGGCTAACGCAATGCTAAAAGATAGTAAACAAGAGTTAATTATAGAATAAGGCGGACGATCAAATTAGTTTGATGGATAAGATCAAAAAATTAACTAAGCTATATCTAATAATCTAAAACGGCAGAATTAACAATAAGATAGAGAATCCAACAGAAAAACGAAGCTGCAGGGAGCAACAAACACAGACCACTCTGCACTCTGCAGCAAGGCAAACAGGAAGCAGGGAAACAGCGACAGCCCCTAGTCTAGAGGTCTGTGTAGGTTTTATTCATTGGCTTTTCAATTTGAAATGAAATACACAAAAATAAGAAAACGGCTCCTTTATTTATTTATTTTTTTTCATTTGTTCAGGGAAAAAAAAAAACAGATATCGCCCGATTTTTTATTTTTTATTTTTTGGTTTACGGGTTTTCGGTCACGAGACGCCCCTTTCCGGCGATTGGTCAATCAAATCTGGACCGGTGACGCCATCCGTTGTTCGTTCAACAAAATAAAAGACCATTTAAAAAAAGACCATTATTTATTTTCATTCCTTTTTAATTGCACTCTTTAAAACAACGAACATAAGGGCAATAACATTAATTGCATCAAAATATAATAAACTAAGACACTCAAAATAATAGAATAGAAAAAAGCAATAAGAAAATCACATGTACAAATTATTCAAACAAAACATTTAAGGCTTTAAAATAATTTACAGCTTATGTCGCGTTATTTATAGTTTCTTTAATCGAATAGGTTGCTATACCTGTTTCTATTAAAATAAGTAATTATATATTTAAAAATAAAACATTATATAAATAAGACATTATAGCCTATATTTTTATATAGTAAATATATATATATATATATAGTAAATAATAAGACATTATATATTTTTTTCAACAAAATGATGGCTTTCTTCTGTTCAACTTAACTCGTTTCACAGAAATATTTATTTCATAAATATGCATGTTTTATTTTGCTGTATGGTTTATAATCTGAGTATCTGCGGTACCCAGACATCGCAAAGAACAACAGATCAATGTTCAGTCAAGCGTAAATACACAGCAGTCATAACTTTCCTTTTTGACATTATGCTCAGTTTTGGACAAGCGATGGTAAGTGCAAATACTGTAACGCAAATCGACTGAATGTACCGAAGGTGGAGAATTTAAATGTAACTGTATTTCATAGCCAGACTCAGATTAAAAACCATACAGCAAATAAAACATGCGGGGTGCAGATGAAATAAATATTTCTGTGAAACGAGTTTGAACGGAAGAAAGCCCAGTCAGAGGACTATCATCTTGTTGACTCTCATTTTAATATTAACAGCCAGGTATGCAATCCTTAAAAGAATCAAGAAATAACGCGACACAAGCTGTAAATTATTTTAAAGCCTTAAATCTATTGCTTGAATAATTTGAAACTATTTGTATATCTTATATACATTTGATTGTCTAATTGCTCTTCCAATTGTATTATTATTATTATTTTTAGCATTATAGAGAAATTATATATTCTCAGTTAGCCTATATTATTATGTAATTAATGTTATTGCACTTGTATGTTTGTTGTTTTAAAGACTGCAAAAGAATAAAACAAATAATGGTCTTTTATTTAGTTGAACGAACAACGGATGCCGTCAGCGGTCCAGATTTGGTTGACCAATCGGCGGAAAGGGGCGTCTCGTGACCGCCCACATGTGCAAAACCGAATTTTGAAGTGGTTTATCCGTTTTCTACCCGTGAACCAAAAAAGGAAGAATCGAGCCGAAATCCTTTTTTTTTCCGTTTTCTGAACAATTGAAAAAACGAATGAAGGAGCCGTTTTCTTATTTCTGCTTATTTCATTTTGCAAATTGAAAATCAAATGAATAAAACGTACACGGACCCAGCAACTAAAATAAACCTTAAATTCTGTTCTGCATCTCAAACAAACCTACTGTATTCCGCCAGAGAGGACTGCAGCTGCAAACGCCGTCATTTGGATCACTCTTTGGTTCGGCTGTTGACAGTTTTACAATAAATACATGATTGTGATCGCAATTTTATGTCTGTCATGTTTTTCTCTATTGCTGTACTGAGAGTTGTGGTTAACGTTAGGTTTAGAGCTATAAGTGGGATTAGCGACTATAAACTTTATGCTACTGTTACTAAAATGGTCATTTCCCTGCATAGTTTGGCCAGTTAGGTTTAATATCCTTTTATATTTGCTTTAAAATGGGTAGGTTTAGGTTTGGTGGCAGGTTAAGGGGACTAAACATCTAAATCGCTTATTAATAAAATGATAAAAGGCATATACGAATATCTTAATGAAATAAAAGATACTTAAATATTTTACGTTTTTGTTAGCTAAAATACGTAGCTAATTGTACATTTTAAAGGTTGAAATACGTCTTAATTTTACGTTTTAGCATCAATAACGTACAACAATGTACGTTGTGCCTCTAAACGTTGATTTATGTGCTAAAGTTCCTCACCTTTGAAAAATATTCCCTGCATCCTACTGTGCGTGCCATCCACCCTATCTGCCATAAATAGTATATAGTATCACATCTGCCATAAATAGTATATAGTATCAGATAATTTAGGATGGACATACAGTGGAACGAAATGTTGTCTCGCAGGACCACGCTGTTACATAAATAAACAAATATAACATACAACACTACACCTGTCGACACATAAAAGGTTTTAACAATAAATGGCAGTTTCTTCAGCTACATCGTTAAAAATCGATGCACCAAATATTTTTTGGCAAAAAAAATCCTTGGATGGAAACCTGTTGCTGACCTTGACTCAGTCGCAGTTACTCTGGTTCCTCCAGCCAAGAACAAACGTTGATTTCGACCAAATGGGTAAATGGGGATGAGTCCATCTCATGCATAGTACAATGGATGCTTTATTTTACGCCTAAAAACGATTAATCGACCAAACAGTGATTCAGTTGCGACAGTTTTCTGGAGACTATCAAGAAACCAAACCAGAACAAATTGCCGAATGAGGTTTTATACCTGCGCAGCGGTGCATCATGGGAATGAGAGAAACCAAGTGTGTGTGTGTGTGTGTGTGTGTGTGTGTGGGGGGGTGTGGGTGTTTACTATGCAGAACTATTTACAAATGGATGTCAGTAAAGTTCTTGGTTACTGCCTGCTTGTAAATATTGTGCCCATGGGTATAAATGCAGTTATTCAGGTTTGTAGAAATATATGTATTATTACTCATAATGTACATTCATATTTCTACATACCCCTCCCGAATTGGTTTCTCCCATCATGTCCCATGATGCACCGCAGCTAACCACTATAAAGCTCTCTTAATGGACTCCAGCAGGTTGTTCTCAGCGGAGGTGAGTAAGTGCTACTCTTGTGAATACAGCTCCTGGATTTATGTTTTAAATATGTTTTGTGGAACATTTACTTGTTCAGTGGTGGCGAGATGAAGTCTCATGGGTTTTCATCCAAGGATTGTTTTATGAAAAAGTATTTAGCGCTTCAAAATGTAGTTGATGGAAGTGCCATTTATCGATAATTTCTCAAGTGTTACAATGTTTTTCCGTTTAACTGTAGCGCGTAAATTTTTTTATAGATAGTTTAAATTTAACTGTAGCAAAAAATAATGTAGAAACATTTTTTTGTGGAGAAAAGGGGCTTTAACGTAAACAATGTGGTGTTCCATGCCGCATTTAGCCAAAAGGCAGCTGTGTTCGTTCGTGTTGGTCACTTTAAAACACCGTTTCTCTGCAGTTCAAACACGCATTAAATGATAATTAGATTGCATCTAAAATTATTTTATAGAGGCCTGTGGTAAGGAAAAGACGAGTTTACCTTTTAAACTACATATCTTAATTTGACGTTTCTGTAATACGTTGCCAGTTAAAATGCATTCATTTTGTACAGAAACGACAACATCTTACATTAATGGCTTAGTTCATATTTTCAGTGTTTTGTTCTCAGTTTTCTTTTTCCGATAAATTTAAAGGATTTGTTGTGGATTGATGGGAAGTAAAATAGCATGTTTTTTTTAATCTGTTTGGCTGGCTGTATTGTATTTATGATAATGAACAGTTGTCTAGTTAGTAGCATAATCCCTTTTTTTCCGCCTTATAAAAGTGGAAACAAATTACAATAGACTACTCCTTTTGTGGTCATATAAGAGTGAGACATTATTTGAAACTATTCTACAGGTTTATTTTATTTGTGTAGGCTGCATTCACAATAAAAACAAAACTTTTTTAAATGACAGAAACATGCCGCTTTCTCAAGAGCGCATCACAAACATGAAACGAAATTCTGCATATAGGCTGCTACTTGTTGCACAGTTTTTTTTTTCTTTTCGTTTTGTTAATTTATTAATTATTTAGAAAATATATATATTTGGCCTATAAGCCTATTTATTTTATATATAGCATGATGTTCTCCGTCGGCAGAAGCGCTGCAGGTCTTTGATGTGATCATGTGAATCCTCATCTTCTGTTGTTAATACTGCGTTTTGTGTGTATAAAATTAATCTTAAATTAATCCCTGGAAAACATATGTAGGTATTTTAAAATATTCAGCCACGTTATTGAATAGTAATTTACAATATCTTGTCAGATAACGGTTAATAATGGATTAACGACCGTCGGATCGAAAACCAAAATAGAAATAACCAAAATGAGCATTCCTGTTTCCAATAAAGTATAATAAAAGTTAATCAGAAAAGTAATAATAATAATAATAATAATAATAATAATAATGCAACTGCGCCTGTTTATGAATATTAATTGATGCTCAAATATCTAAATAGTCCGTATGCCTAAGTACAAAAAAATATACGTGTTAATAAAAATAATTGTATGTAGGCCTATAGGCTACAATTAAATAATTGCTTATATAATAAAGTTCTGTTTCAAATGGATGAAGAACAGGCTACTAGCCTATGATATTAGCAATAGGTGAAATTATGAATGGAAAAAGCTCAAGGGCAACTTTTTTTTTTGCTATACACCAAAACAATAAGGTTTTTTTTTTACGCATATTATTCTCTGTCGATAACAAAACATCAGGCGCGTTTTCATTACAGGTTTGAGCAGAACTTTGGCGATATTTTATGAATGTAGATTAAAAAGTATTGCGAAATGGTGTTCCCATTAACCGACCTTATGCAACTAAAACATATGTTTTCCTCTCACGATAAGTCTTGGTAACGGATTTTTGTGGGATTTTGGCTATATTCATTCGAATGTGACTTGTAGATGCGAAAAAGCAGTTTCCATTGCTGTTTTGTGAAATGTTCCTTTTTCGAATTGCGAGCGGGAAAACTTGTATGTTTTATTTTTTCCCGTATATGGGAGTTTCTGTGCAATTGACCTGTTTCCATTAGGCATATTTTCAATTTGTGCAATTAAAAGGGTAATGGAAACACAGCTAATTTTGTCCAAAAAAAAGGAGCTTTAAGGCAAAAAAAAAAAAAAAAAAACGTGTTTGCATGACCAAATTAGTCAATAAGCAGCGTTTTTGTTCACTTTAAAAGACCGTTTCTCTGTAGTTCAAAGTGCATTAAATCAATCATATTGTAATATTACCTTTTAAATACACATATCTTAATTTGATGTTTCTTTAGTATGTTGCAAGTACAAATCTATTTATTTTCTACAAAAACTACAACATCATATATTAAAGCTGCAAGCAGCATTGAGCGGGCTTCGAGCATTTAAGGCCTTTTTTTGTCTTTTATGCTGTTAGGGTGCAGGCCAACATTAAATAAATGACATCATATGAGGATCTGGCGTTTGAGTGAATGAATATACGAGCATTTTTTTTTTTTATTGTAGCAATTTCAGACCATTTAATAATTTTCATATTTTGGACACCTTTTTAACTGTTATAGCGCCACCTATGGTCCGATCTTCATGAAACTTTGCATGCTTGTTGAGGGTCATCTGCTACATGTTCTCACCTATTTTTATGTTTTGAGTTTTTGTTTAGGTTTTATACGGTCTGCACAGTTTAGCTCCAACCCTAATCAAACACACCTGATCCAGCTAATCAAGGTCTTCAGGATTACTAGAAACTCCCAAGCAGGTGTGAGTTGGAGCTGGTTGGAGCTAAACTCTGCAGAGCTGCGGCCCTCCAGGAATTAAGTTTGAGACCTCTGCTTTTGGGTATATATTGCCCCTACCCTTTACTAAATGAGCCCATTATAGCCAACCAAAGGACCAAATCCAACATTTTTTTTTGATAATTATTAATCTAGAAAGTCCAGAGAATATTGCTGCAGTGGTTTGATCCAGATCGGGCGAAAAACCTAGGACTAGTTCGCAAAAGTAGGTTTCGGATACACTTTTGTTCGGCCTGACCCAAGGAACGCCCCGATGTAAAGTTTTTGAGTCTACGACAAACGGTTTACGAGATTATGCCAAAAATGTCAATTTTAGATTTTTGCGCTGTAGCGCCACCTATGGTCCGATTGGGCTGATACTTTGTCAGGTTCTCCTCGATTTTTACTCTTATCTTCTGACCAAGTTTCAAGTCTCTAGGCCTTATGGTTTGGGCTGCACGATCAGTTTTACGGCGGAAAAATAATAATAATAAAAATCCTAACAAATACAATAGGGTTTCAGTGCTATGCATTCGAACCCCTAATTAGTTTTGGCTTGATACAGCTTATATTTTCAACTTGTTTTGTTCTCAGTTCTGTTCTACCGTTAAATTTAAAGGGTTTGTTGTGGATTTGATGAAGTAAAATAGCATGGTTTTTCAATCTGTTTGGCTGGCTGTATTTTATCATCATAATGAACAGACTGCCTTATCCGGTTAGTAGGATTTTTGGGTTTTCATGAGCTGTATGCCAAAATCATCAATATTAAAACAATAAAAGGCTTGAACTACTTCAGTTGTGTGTAATGAATCTAAAATATATGAAAGTCTAATGTTTATCAGTACATTACAGAAAATAATGAACTCTCACAATATGCACATTTTTTTAGAAGGACCTGTATTGTTTTTCTTACTTTTAAAAATGTAAATTATCTTTCTTATTAAAAATAATAAAACCAAAATATAACAAAAAAAAAAAAAACAGTAAATGAAAGATGACAAACAACAAAAATTTGGGGCACAATATTTTATGAACGTTCACAAAATTGAAATTGAAATACTTAAAAAAAAAAAAAAAAAAAAAGCACAAAGACCAGCATCACATTAGAGCAATTCCAGCGTTAAGGACATAACATTCGCATGCAAATTCAAAAACAATCGGCTATATTGAACCATCACTTTATGCAGATTTCAAAAAAAGCATCAGTCTATGTGTTTTATATAGACAACATACTTTGTAGACTTTCTACAATTTACAATGCACAAGCCATAAACAACCATATCTGAGGGATGCAGAAAGCTTATCTATTCGTAAAACATAAAATATATTTTTTCATGTCCATTTTTGTTTCAGATGAAAAATCAATGGTACGGATATCTCCTTTAGGATTTGACAGTTCTGAAACCAGAATTCATGTTTATGGAAACGCGAATAAAATGCTAAAAACTAACACAGACATCCAGTGTATTTAACAGGGCACAGGCAAGTTGCCTAATAATTATGAATGTGTCCAGAAAAAAAATGACATTTTAATTATTTATTGTTATGAGTTAGGCCTATTATATATTATTAGAGTTAATTTGTTTCATAATCAGAAAAAAAATTGCAAGCGATCACGCGGGCGCCTCCTTATCAAGCACCAATTAGCTTGTGTTTGTGCCTAGGCTATTTTTGCAATTTTTAAATTGGTTTTTATTCTAATGTCGTTTTCAATTTTGATATAAAATTCACTTTTTATTAGTTTAGTTTTTATTTTGTAAACATTTCTATTTAGTTTTTTTTTTTTTTTTTTTTCAGTTTTAGTGGGCTATAAATTATTTAAACCATAACGCAAAATTAAAGCGTGCTGAGATTGATTAGATGATAGGTATGAAAATAGGGTAAATGTCCCTCTTAACCTCAGATGCATCGATGGTCCCTTATTCCAGATTATACTTTTCACAGTGCACCGGATTAGAACGAAATGATTACGAAAACGATTATTTATTTTTGATTATTTTATTTCAGTTAGGTTTTCCTAACTGTTGTTAGTTTTGTTTTGTTCCTTTTTACCTTTCTTTTTTTTCTTTCTTTGCCTAATTGCCTATATTTTCATTATATACATTTCTTAATATAGCATATTACCGTTTTAACATGTATACAATATTTCTTACATTTAAACTCCTTTAACAAGAATTTTAGAAGTAAAAATTAAATATATAATCGTAGTGAAAATCCCAATGTGTCTGGTTTAGGTGACTGAAATAGTCTCTTTAATTTGCTTTGTATTAAATAAAATGTTTCAACCCCCCACAAAAAAAAAAAAACGTTTTATAGATCAAATAAAACATGTATTTACCAAAGAAATGCAAGTCGGCGGCACTGAGAGCTACTCCTGAAGAGAATGCAAAATATCCTCGCTTATTACAACCGCTGTCGCGACTGCCCTGCAAAAACTACGCTTAAAATGTTTGGGTTAACAAAAAATAATCATGATACATGTGCACACTAAAAGCAACTGATGCAAGCTAGGTGATTAAAATATATCTTCACCAGTCTAAATCCGAGACAGATGCAGTTATAACCTAAAACTTAAGGCTACTGACAAAATGATTACTAATCTAATTTTTATTTATTTTTTATAATCTCTGTTAATGTGTTTGTTCACCACTGATACTGTGCCCCATCAATCTAACCAACTAGTTGTTTTTTTTATTTTTGTCTCAATTTGTGCACAATCATTAAAATAATTGATCAAACATGAATGGTTTAAATGACTTGAACAAAGTCAAGTGCAAGAAGACGCAAAAGAGAACGTGACACTCGTGTTCTCTTTTTGACATACACACACAGTTGTCAAATATCTTCTTGGCCAGTATTCTTGTTGTTCTCAGTCAGATGTGTATCAATACATTAGTCTGTGTATTAGTTCTTAAAGTGACAGCAGCCTATACAGTACTGTAGTCACTCCTGTCAATGGCATTAATCAAATAAGTTTTGTAGCTTTAACGAGGATTAATATATTTCATTTACATGGTGAATGTGCATTATGCAGTGTTTTGCCTGAGATTATTCATCTTCATAGCTGAGGGAATGCGTTCATTTGTCTTCAAATCCCCTAGGATTTGATTTCCGCATTCGCTCATTTCCCCTGAAAGCTCTTGTGGTTACCTCCTAGTGTTTGCTGATTTTCCCTCAAACCCCTCACTCTCATTCACCCTCAGAAATCTTCAGTTTTCTCAGGTAATAGGCTTTAGGCTAAGCGACGAGGGGGAGCACATTTGCCCTCAAATTCCTCAAGTTTGCTCGTTCCCTCAGTCAATTACTCTAAAATCCATTCACTCATTCCAAGATGTAAAATCCAAAAATGTACGAACTACCTCTTCAAGTGACTCATTTAGGCCTCATCTGCCCATATCATGATTAACAATTAGCTCATAACTCAATAACGTGACATAATTAAAATAACACTAGTAAACTCTTCCAAAGTAGCTTTCAACCTTGAGTCATTAATAATTTGGCACATTCACATAACATTCTAACTAGGGATGCATGATATTTATCGGACAGATAAATTATCGACCGATATGGGTAAAAATTACGTCACTTTTATCGCTCCGATAAATGAATGAAATCCGATAAAGTACTCTTGCTGGTAAATCAGTCTGGTTTATCTGAGATTCATCTGCTTTCCGAGTGCAAGTGGCTGCAGCTGTAAACTGCAGTGACTCTCAGACTTTGTCGCGTGTAATACGTCTTCATCTGTGTCGTCATCACAGTCTTCACAGGTATGGATGTTTTTCTCGGTGGCAGATGAGGACAATGCTATTGCTATTTGCAACATGTTTAGCAAGGATTCTGACAGGAGGTAAAACGCCAGAAAGTTTTAACACAACAAATCTTATATCTCACTTCAGAGGTCGTCATCGCGGTGAATCTGTTTTAGGGGCCGTTCACATGTCGCGTCTAAAAACGCGTGGAAAACGCTAGCCGTGCAACTTCCTCTACATATGACTCTGTAGCCTGCTCTGCTGTGCCGTCTGCCGTTTCTAAGCAACCATGACCTGCGCTCTTCATAAAGACCGTAAGTTTCAGCAAAGGATAAATGGATTTTCACCATTAAAAATCGCTTGTAGTAGCTCTATTAAATTTATTTAAAAATGCTTATTCCTGTACAGCTATGATAAGCTGTTTCTCCACCTTTGCTTTGCTTTCAATGTTATAAGGGAAAGGGTGAAGCTGATTGGTTGGTTCGTTCATGTCACATGACCTGCGTTGGGCTTGAGCCATTCTGAAAAGTTGATGTCTTATTTTAATAAGATAAGAATGGACTACACATAAGCTTTACCGGACATTTGGACATCTGACGTGACTCCATGATGCACTTTTCATTTTCTCCAGGTTGACAAATGTCAAAGCATTTTATTTATTTAGAATTGTGGTGCCTTACACAATTTTTTTTTTTTTTTTTTTTTTGAAGAGTCAGGACTGATGTTTGCTATGATTGTTAGACCCAGATATATAATCTAAATTTCATTAGTTTCTTAGATTTTGTGTTCTCCTGGGTGCACAAAATTATCCCATAAAAATATGGGTAACACTTTACAATAAGGTTGTATGAATTGGCATTAGTTAACATGAACTAAGCATGAACAACAACTCTGTTCAGCATTAGTTAATCTTAGTTTACATTGACCTACGCGTATATTAATGCATTGATTCATGTTAACAGCTTAAATGGTTAACATTTAGCTATTGCATTAGTTAACATGAACTAAGCATAAACAACACCTCTGTTCAGCATTAGTTAAGTTTACACTGACCTACACGCATCTATTAAACCGCTTTATTAATTAACATTAGTTAACATGAGCTAATAATGAACAATAATGTCAAACGGCTTTATTTAATTTTTTGGTAATTACACTTACTGTGTATCAGTATCACACTAATGTAAATATGCACAGCAAGGATAAACAGTTTACCAACATTTGTAGACTCTTTATTAACATGACTTACCATTAACAAAGCACTTACTAATGAATTTGTGAACCTTATTGTAAAGTGTACACAAGTCCAACATTTACTAACATTTGTGGGTTAATAAAGCAGTCGTTATTGATTTTACTTGACGTTAAATGAGTGCAAGCCATTCATGCATCACTTAGATTTTCAACTTTATTACATTATATTATTACATATTTGTGGTATGCATTATATACATTTACATTATATAATCAATTCATTAAATAAACAAAACAAAAATAAATAAATAAACTTAGCGAAGAAGGTGTTTCTCCTAACGTTAACTGGAAGTGAGGAAGTATGGTCAGGTTAAGCTGGACAAATTTGGTAATCACCTTTGCGTTCTAAAGCTGATATTTTCGATGAATGTCGACTTTCATTTGAAAGTCTTCCAAGAAGACCATTTCTATCCCGCTTTCCAAGCCAGTAAATCCGTTATATCACGCGGTGTTTTACTAGGTCTGATCCATTCTGTTCCCGCGGGCGATTTTGCCGCCAAACCCCACAACAACAAACGTGCGCGCGCTCACTAGATAGTCACGTGGAATTAAACTATTTCCAATCAGAAAACGAGCTGAAGGAAGCATTGCTCGCGCCATAACATACAAAGTTCTCGTGGTTCACACAGTCTCCACCACTGAATCTAAACTTTTTTTTTTTTTTAACCTCATGAACGTTCGGTAAACAAAAGATATCCACTTATTATCGCAATTTCTTCTTGCACGTCGTCCGCCATTTGTTTGAAGTCACGTTGGCAGCGCGAGATTTCCCGCTTTTACAGTCTTACTCGGTGTGAGCTAGTGTGCCGTCACATGGGAACAACTGTTAAATCTATTTGTTTGTTTATTATTTGTAAGTGGTATGTCTAAATCATGTTAATAAAGAGTTTACAAATGTTAGTAAAACATCAGTTAATGTTGGACATGTGTACACTTTTCAATAAGGCTCACAAATTCCCTTAGTAAACACTTTGTTAATGGTAAGTCATGTTAATAAACAGTCCAAAAACATGAGAAACATTATCTGACGATGTTTAGATGGTTTTAGAAGTTTACCGATAGCCCAAATGGGGAGGTAGTTTTGTTTATCCATTGTGTATGTTAGCTTCTACATAGACTACATACAGTATATACACACATGTTTAATTAAATAAGTTATTTACAGGCATAATGCATGAACAAACACATTAGTATATTAATAAGTTAACATGAGCAAAGATTAGGTACTGAACAGATGCCTTCATTTTAGTACATGTTAACTAATGTATTAACCACAATGTTAACTAATCTGTTAATGTAAAGAGATGCATTAGTAAATGTATACATTAACAAAACATTAAGTAATCCTGAACAGTGGAGTTGATCATTGTTAGTTGACGTTAACTAATGCATTAACTAACACATTAATATATGAATAAGTTAACATGAACAAAGATTAAGTTATGCTGAACAGAGTTGTTGTTCATTGTTGGTTCGTGTTAACTAATGCATTAACTAACATTAATTTAGTTGTTAACATGAATAAATGCATTAATAAACGTGTAAGTTAACGTTAACTAATGCTAATTCATACAACCTTATTGTAAAGTGTTACCAAAATATGAATGTATTGGTTATCTGCATCGGCCACAAGAAGGACTTAATTATCGGCTATCGGTAAAAAAAAATTCATATCGTGCATCCCTAATTCTAACCATTTAGAACAGAATAACTTTTATATCTCTTTTACATTCAAAATGCGTTCAATACTACATTTAATATTTGTACACCGTTTACCCAACATTCACACAGGAAAAACGTCATTCATTTAGAATTTATTTAGTTCACTCACCAGGAGAATTTGATTGTCACGTATCCTCGAGAAAGACAAACTACTTTGAGACGTATATTTTTTTTCACCTTTGTAACATTCACGCTGTAAGGATCGACTCACTGGCATGAAAGCAAAGTCCAGCGATCTGTTTGAAGGTTTAATGCATGTTCGGTCTTTACACAGCGCTTCTGCAAAGTTCACTTGATTTATCAAGATTAATAGTTTCAATTTTAATCTAGCTCAGTCTAAATTTAATGATCACTTGAAATTAGAGTCAGATTAAGACAATTTCCAATCCAATTAGAATAATTTCCACATGGGACCCAACGTTGCTTTTATGTCTCACGTTGGCCTTTTACGTGGATCATACGAGACAAACTCTCCAGCCTGACTGTTAATCAGAGGTTGTAGAGGACTAATATCCTATTTGCCAACCGCCTACTGCTTGCATTTACAAAGAGTGTAGTTTACTTTACTTTGAGACCTCCTGATTTCTGCTTATCACGAATATTAACAAGTTGTGTTAGAGGACGTGCCTACTGCTCCATCCATTCCCGAGCCTTCAGTTTGTCATATCCTGGCCGTAGATTTGTGGTAACATCAGCCTCAACATGATTTACTAGTTATAATGATTTCCGGAAATGTCAGAATAAATCAAATGTAACATTTTATTTTTCAGGTAAAAATGTGTCATGCCAATTACACATAAATTGAAACTAAACTGGATTCTCATTGTTTATGAAATCATAACCTCAATGACTCAAAGCTGTATCTAAGAATGAGAAATGCACACCTGTCTGTCAGAGAGACATACTGCAACATGAGAGAAACCTGGAGGTTTAGCTCCACACACTCTTGCACACACAGTGTGGGGGTTCTTCTGACTACAGATTCCCGAGGTAGTGTTTTGTCACTTGCCTTATATACACAGACCAAAACACACAAATCTTACAACCAGTTGTAAAAACACAAAGACCTTTTGGTTTGTCAGGAAATCTCGCGACTCAGGGTCACACCTGGTTAAAGATTGTCATCTGACCCTAAGGGCAGAAGACACCCCTTAGCAGCAAATCGAATTCTATAAAAGTTTTAAATTTTTCTAACAATATAAGTGACTGCTGTGGAATTGAGACCATTTTACCACAGAGAGCTTTATAACAATAATAAACATGAAGGGAAAAACTATTTTCTCAAGATGTAACACATGTGGTTTATAGATCTTCTTAGTAAATGTTATTTACACTTGTTTAATCTGTTTTTCTTTTTTCTTTTTCAGGATCACCTAATTACTGCATCAGGAGCAGATTCACCAGCTGTTTTTCTCTGACTAAAGAACATTCTCTCGGTTTCTCCTGGCACCACCCATATAGGTGTGGCTAAGTTTCTATTCGTCTAATTGGGCCAATCTCCCACTTGTTTAATGATGTAAGTATTCAAAATAAATTTAATTCTTTCATTTTATGCATTTTTTTTTCTATTTTCTCCTTCCTCAAAACT